>NW_028190698.1:5882500-6482500 GCF_048542155.1 Nylanderia fulva | reverse complement strand
CGTACGATGCTATGCGACATAACACAAAAGGCACTTGAAGATTTTTATCGAAAAATATTTGAACGCGATCCAAGTGTTGAACCACTCTCGGCTTCATCTTTATCTAGGACAGCCTACAGTCAATCTATGTATGTTTTCAAAACTACATCGCTGAAAAGACGGAAAGGGCTGTTTCCTATCGCCGTTCTTTCGCACTGCCTCTTTTCTCCTTTACCTGTATGCATGCATGCGTATTTGCGAGGAAATACGTGGACCACACAAACTTTGTCGAATTCGTAATTCTCGTGGTTATAAGCGCTTGCAAAGATTTATCGGCAATATATGTACATAAAATACGAAATTTCTCTAAGAGCAAGAACAACATTACGCGAGTAACGACGAAAATGAAATACCGCGTTTGCGTGCGCGATTCGATTAATCACGGATTCATATAAGCGCCATTTACAGGAATTGGCGGACCATGATGTTATACGATAATTGACAGATCGTAATTCAATTCGCTCGCTACCGTACGATCACTTTCGCGAAACGAGTTTTCCCTGCTGCATCCCGCGATGGTACGCGAGAAACGTTCACCAGTAGCACTTGACCAGCTTTACGATATAATGAGTTTAGACGAAAGAACACGAGATGAGTTTTCGTAGCAGATCAACGTATGCGAATGAAAAATTGTTAAATATTCAGATGTTCACCTGTTCATATCTGTCTCTAGGGGAAGAAATGAAATACCTAAAAATAGTTTACGCAAGATTATAGAAAAATATTTAATATAAATAATTTTGACGTATAATACGTGTGTGTATAGAGATTGTGCACTTTGATGATAAAATTTCACGCATGCAATATCTTGAAACGGCGGTTGTTTTACAATGCGGAGGAAGAGGACTTGAGAATGAGTACAGATAAGTACAAGTTACTAGCGAGATTATTTGAACTTCGTACGCATCCGCGTACAAAGTGCACACATGTTGATTCGCACGAGAATGTTGCTCGTTAAATTGTAGATATTAATTTTGAATTCAACTTAAATGAAATCTTGGCAAATATTTCTATATAATGCATATTTGAAAAAATCATTTCCACATTCCAACAACTCCCATATATCGTCATTACGTAACGTACATATATTAGATTGTGTTACACAATGATAAATAACGGCGTACGATGTGAGTGATCGCGGGATGTAGAAAGGAAGCGACCGTCGGAAGATTAAATGTTCCGAGCCTGTTTTCCATGTAACCTATTTGTGTCCGCTAGTAACATCTACATGTAACGCTCCGGGCTAACCTGCCCGGGGATTGGACGCAGGATTGGGTTTGAACCTAAATCAACAATGCATTATTCTTCGCGACGGAAGAGTCCGCCGCGATTTATACCACTTCACGCACGAAGGGGCCATAACGTCCTGAATTTACGCAAGATTAAGTTCTATATTACTCTGCTACCGCAATTATGCGGATATAATACTATACACGCGTATATTCAATGTGTCACGATGAATCGGCTCTCTAATCTCCGTAATGACATAAACATTTATAATTGTAGATACGGGGGCTCGTTTCGCGGCCCCGGGGCAGTAAAGCCGAGAATATGATCACGCCTGCACGATCTGCGAGCGAGCAGAGAGCCCGGGACCAGTCTTGCGTGCGCTTACGTCACCGAACCCCGCAGGGTTCATGTACAAAGGCACTAACAATACAGTTACGGAAAAAAATGTTTCGGTACATGATCTATATTAAAAATGATGAGATGTATTTCTGATCTTATTTTCGATATAAACGATCTCCTATCCGTTCCCTCTTCATAAAAGTTCGTCTCATTTCTTTTCTTTATAAAACTATCCTACTTTCCTCGCGGGACTCTTCCGATAGTACCGAAATAAATACCGTTGAGTTGAATTACTAGTTTCGAAGATAAAAAGAAACCACATGGCATCAGAGCTGACTTGCCGTTTCAAATTCTCGATGAAGAAATTCTTTCCTCTCTTGAAAAAAAAAAAGAACATAAATTAATATTTCAGTAAAAACCGGCCAACAGGCGGAAATGAGTATTTGAAGTTTTCTTATACAGACGATCCTTGTGACTGCGGCGGCAAATGAAAGTATAATGATGCGCGAAATGTTGTGTGTATAATGAAAAATTTACTTTGATAAAAAATATATCATCTTAATATATAATATAATACAATATATTGTATAATATATAACGCATGTTAAAAAATCAATGATCGATATAAATAAGAATCTTATCCCGAAACTAATTAGGCATGAATAATTATAACGGCGCATTTATCATTTCAGCGACACATTCTGATAATGATAAATTTTGGTTAAACATATAGCATGTTTGAACGCACATATATCTTGAAGAAAATTACCTTTTCTGCTATCAATTCAAGTTGACTAATGATAAATTGACGGAGGAGGGCTATAATTGAAGAGCTCGGTGCAGAAATAGCTCAAGTCTGTCATCGCTGCATATAAAATTAGATACCTCCGTGCATTGTTGAAAATTCATGTGTCTCTGCGCAGTAATGATTCAGGACCATATTACTTCCTTTGTCTATCAGTCTTGGTCAGAGAGACTAGTCTCTCCACGCGGACGAGTCAACGAACATATTGCAAGAGCATGTGATGTTCGGTAGAGAAGTAGATTAAGTGCAATACACACACACACACACAAGGCTAAAAAAGAATTATATTCTCGGTTACGTAACACAAAACGCTCCGCTTCGATTATTACGATTATTACGATCTGCTTCGATCGTTAATTGCATCTTGCTTGCGAACACGTTGCAAGATTAATCGAGAATGATTAAGTTCAAGTGCGTTTTCCTCAAACGAATCGTCATGAGCTCGGTCTAGGGGGAATTGCGTTGTATTAATACCGGGAAATGGCATAATTTAAGAGAACTCGGCGGCTAATTAAGTGCGAGCGATGTAAAAGAGAGCGCATTAAGGGAGTCCTATTCTCTCGTCTCGGTTATATCTTACGGGCGTCGTAAAAGTCGTACAATTCGCAATAAAGGCAACACACATTCTCCCCTTTATTTGTCCGATACGTCGGTTAACAAAGCATGATCCGCTGTAACGATAATAATCAATCGTACGGTCGAGAAATCTAACAGCGCGCAACGAAATAATTCGACGAACGCGGAACCAATTAAGAGCAAGTAATACGGCAGTGCATTAGAGACGCCGGCGCCACTTCGCGTAGCATTAAGCACCCACGACCCGCCTCGTACCACGAATCAAATACACTGAATCAGCGGAAATGCCGGGCACATCAGGGTGTACCTAGAGAGAGAGAGAGAGAGAGATTCCATCCTCGACACCTCCTCGCGTATCGGGAGGAGACGAGCGAGCGCCCCGGGGCACCATATCGAAGGCGTCTGATGCGAAATTACGTGCTTCTATCGCCTGATATTCTTCCTAATTATTGGATCGGCGACTATCAGAGACGGCCGATATGACAGACGGAGGGAAGATCTTTGGCGCTCGCGAACGATACGCGCTCTCGGGTACGCCGGAAGGATGCTGAGGGAGAGAGAGAGAGCTGGGTAAAAATGTAGGCAGCGGTTATTTAGCAGAAGATAGTGGAGTCTATCTGTGCGAACGCGCTCACCGGCGCGGCATCATGCTCGCTCGCGCAAGGGCGGCGAGAGGAGGAAGAGGAATTGAACTAGGAAGACACGGCGAAGCAGGGAGGCGAAGGGCAGGAAGAAGCGGATGACCGAGAAGGAGAGAGAGAGAGGTAAGGGGCGAAGGAGGAGAAGGAAAGACTCTCCGACTGCCAGGCGCTTCACTCGAGGCGCGTATATACAACGTGGGCGCCCACAGGCCGACGTGTAGCCGCGGTGGAACACACCGCGAAAGCAACAACCGACTCAACGGATGAACGGTAGGCAGAGAGAGAGAGAGAGAGAGAGGGTTTTTCTCTCTACGTACCTCTTACGTATATCTATACGTACGTACGCAGGTAACATAGAGCTAGTACGTAGGTACGTACGTACGTGCAGTCCGCGCTCGATGTCGTGGGGAGGTTCATTGACCGCTGTGTGACTCTCGTCTATCTCTCTCCCGTTTCTCCTCCTTCTGCTCATCGCTTCCACCTTATAACGCTACGTGTATCTCGTTCCGTCTCTTACGGCTGCCCTCCGTCTTACCCCTTCCGCCGCTTCTCCACGCGGCCTTGGCGATTCAATGCCCGCACCAGATAACTCCCCATCCAGATAATAGATTATTTCATACGTGTAACTAGTCGTTGGTAGTAGCGGAGGCTTTCCTCTTCCTCTCATCCCGCGTTCGCCGTCAGCGCATCACTCGCCTTCTCTACCATTTCGCTCCGTCTCGCTCCGTCAGCGGGCTTCTCGCACCAAGTGCAACCATGTCCGTATGCCACATTATCCTGCCGGTTATACATACGACGTTACTCGGAATGATCCTCTTATCGGGCGCGTATATGCGTATATATATATATACATGTACAGGCGTACTAGCTGCGCGCGCGAGAGAGAGGATGAACGCCCTTGAGGATTCGTAAGTCCAAGCGAGTTCGAGGTCGTTGCATTTTAGAGCTGCCTCTCTCGCAAAACCGGTGGCTGCGGCGCAGATGAAATTGGCGAACGCACTGCGCGCGCGATGGACGATACACGTCGGGATGATTTTCAGAATGATTTTACTTTCCGATCGAAAAAAAAAAAAAAAAGTGTAGTGGAGAACGCGCGCAAATCACCGCTCTTCCGAGAGATTTTCAGGCTGGTGTTACGCTTTTAACGGGGTTGTAAATTAGTCGCGAGCAAGGTAACTCGCTGAATTCACCCGATCGGATCGAATACGCCAGTTTTTTTACACTCGACAAAACGGTCGCTTTCATTATAAATATTAAATAGTTAGGAAAATTACGTAGATACTAAATGATGAATTGAATTTCGTTTCTAATTAACTTTGCGTGTAACGATATTGGAGCAATCTTTTTTCTATTTTAATATTACACGCCGTTATGATTATAATTAAAAATTGTTAAATCTAAATGTTCGTATAAAAACTGTTAAATCTAAATACTCGTATGAAAAACGTAGAATTTATTTTTATTTAAAAAAAAAATTTTTTAAACGCTCCATAAAACAGGAGTTTTTATGCGCTAGCGAGTTTTCTCTAAATTAAAGTAATAAGTAGTAAAAATTTTATTAGTCAGAAATAATATATCGACATAAATAACTACATTTCCAATTAACTCTGCGTGTAATGATATTGGAGCGATTTTTTTCTTTTTTAATATTACACATTGTTATGATTATAATTAAAAACTGTTAAATCTAAATACTCATATGAAAAACGTAGAATTTATTTTTATTCAGAATTAATTTTTATTTAAAAAAATTTTTTTAAACGCTTCATAAAACAGGAGTTTTTATGCGCTATCGAGTTTTCTCTGAAATAAAGTAACAAGTAGTAGAAAATTATATTAGTTAGAAATGATATATCGACATAAATAACTACCTGCACTTGGGGAAGTAGAAATTATCTTATGCACGTAGAATATATATATTCTATTTTGTGTGCAAAACTTGTTATTCCTTATATAATATAAAAACTAAAATATTTTCTCAAACATAATTTTAGCAGCGAGTAATTCCTCGTGCGTTAAGTCTTAATTTTCCGCACGGATATTTTTCTCTTGCGTTAATGCGCTGTCTATGTCATCCTTATATTTACGAACGAATTAAAAATGGTGACAAATTAAAATCGATATATTTTACGATACATAAAATTAAACACGTCACATTGAGCATTTTATCAAGCATTTTATATTGGTTGATGCAATTGATTATATTGATTTATGCAACATTTCTTACAGAGAGATAAAGAAACAAATTGGAAACATATTATACTAATTACATATTAAAATTGAGCGTATAATTTTTATATAAGATAAGGCTTATATAATTAATATAAATAACAATTATATGTTGAAGGCAAATAATTTTTTTTATACATCTTTAAATCAGATTCTAACAAAATTATTGACCTATCGCGACAACCAATATCATATGTACAAGCCCAATAACGGAAATAGATGTCAATCATCCATAGGATTGCGTGATCGAAAGCGTTGACGTTGCCTTAAACGAGAAAATCGTGGAATATTCAAAAATAAAATTTTCTCTTCGGGTCCTATTTTTGTGAAGAGGGAAATGTGTTTAACGCAGACCTTGGACGAAGCCTAGTTCGTCACGTTTGACGAGTCTATACTTCAACGGAGCAATTAGAATTCCATCGCCAGACGCTTTCGATCCCTTTCACCTTCTGCGCGCATAATTGGTGACCGGACATCGTTGTTACGAGGCAGTTCTCGCGCGGAAATCGCGAACCAGAGGCGTGATCGCCCGCGGGGAAAAACGCGGCAACGCGGAAAAGCACCCGCACGATGAGGAAGTCCTGTGTGCGCCGACCTCGATGCAAATTCACTCGTGTGGCGGACCTTCTTCTCGTATTCTCGGGAATCTCCCCTGAACCGGTCGCTCGACCAGAAGTCACACGACGAAACTGATCGCGCGCTACGGGAACCAGAACGCGATTGAACGAGATCGAAATAGTGCGAGGCTTCTTTTGCTTTTCCTTTCGCTGCCGATACTCGTGTTTCCGAGAGAATCCTATTTATATGCGCGCGTATACTCCAGTTATGTTCGTTTGTCCTTTCGACGGTATGGATGCAGTGATATCGCGATGTCGTTGCTTTCTGCATTTTTAGGGAACTCTGGGTAGGAAAATTATCACTTAAAATTGCAGCAAGAAAATTAACAGTTATAAATATAACGCATAGCATGTATAATTCTAATAATTCAAATATCAATGACACCACATACACACGCATACACACATAAATATATCTATTTGATTAAAATGATAATATATGATAATACGTTGGAGATAACATATCTGAAACTAATGAACATGATAATCGTAACTTTTACACGTATACTTCATTCCTGTCTTATTTTTCAAAGTGCCGATCACGCTATCGCATATATCAGCCGTATCAATATACATAGTTATGGCGAGACGATGCTTTCCATACTTGTATAAGTTTCCCATCTCGTCCGCACGGGAGGTGTTATATATGCCACGTCGTCGATTAAATAAGTTATAGACTGCAAATGGGAAGTATCGGATGTTAATAAACGCAATTATCTCCGAGGCGCGCTTGTTTCTCTCTCGTTTCTGATTCTACGATGCGTATACGTGCGAATTATACAACAAATCAAACGACGAAACAAATTATATATATCACCAGATGAAAGTGGACTCGAACCAGTTTTTTAATGGTCGAGTTGCAGACTGTTCTCCCGGTAACTTTACATTCATGGAATGGGATCATGGGGACTATATCCCTTCCTCCCGCATTTTGCGACCGAAAAATAGCTTCGGATCGGTCAATGCTCGACTATGTCAGCAGTTTTACGCATACTTTTGTGCCCGCATATACCGCCTCCCTTAATGGTGGGATTCTTTACGAGCGAAGTGTGAGCTGACTGCTCTGCAAGTATTCCCAAGTTAGTAATGCGCTCGCAGATATAAAATCTTATCGCGCATTGGCTACTAATTGGATTGCGTAAAACGACTATATCTCGCGCTTTAATTAGACTATTGCATTCGAATACTAATATAATGACATATGGTACTGAATAATCATTTATGATAGCAAGTAATAACTTATTGTATATATCTACATCTCGCGAAATTTCGACGATTTTTAACAGTAAACAATTTAAAACCCAAACGGATTTTTAATTAAGTAATTAGGTATGATAGGTAGTTAGATAGCGTCAATTATAAAGGTACAAAGTGTGTTTTACTTAATAATTAATAATGTTCATGTTTGAAATATTCTTCGATTATACATACGTGAAAACAAAATTTCTCTCGCTCGAATTCGGTTTTCAATTAACTAATTATTTAGCTAATTAATGGAAAAAATTAATGAAAGAAAATAGCAAAATAATGTAACATTGCTATCGTGAACAACAACAAAATTTCGCGTTGTTAAACGGTAAATTTTGATATTGAATATCATATCAAATGAATATCAAGAGGTATTTTCCTGCCGTTAAGTACCGTTTAAGTCCCGTCTGTATTCACTTTATACAGATGTTCGCATTTAGTTATCGGGGACTGTTATCTTTGTCGCTCTTTTTCCCAGATGCAATGCCTGTGTACTGCTTGTGTGCATCTTATGCAACTAACAACAAGTTTAAATACATATGAAAAGTTTTTAATCCCATTTAATTCGATATACTTTGGATGGATTATAACTTTTAAGCGATTTTGCTAAAGCAAGAACTATACCGTGCAAAAATATCGATTGCACGAAGCACATAAACTCTATATATGATTTCGCGAATAAAATATGTCATAAAATATGTCATGTTTGAAATGATTCGATGACACTTAGGGGCAATTTTCTTGTCAAATGTGTGTTTCATTCAGGACGATCACGCGAAAAGCGAACCGAAGAAAGACTTAAATTCCAAGTCAGACAATTGGAGAGAGAAAGAGAAAGAACGATACCCTCGTATATACATCCTGTGTAAAAGGAAGAGTATGTTCTCGTTTACAGTTCCACTTTGGTTTGCGCTACGAGATAGAAAGCACAGTACATGGATCCTTTTGATCGAGAATACGTCTGCTTTGCAACACGGATCGCAACGAGGTGCAAACCATCTCCGATCGAAGAGACGTTACAAAAAAAATGTAAATACATGCAAGTAAAAAAGGGAAGAACTGAAACGATATTTGTATTCAGTCTTCGATATAGCGTCGAGCGAGTATATAGGAAGCGAATGATAATTGCACAGAATAAATATAACATACTCGTATACATATATTCTGTTTTTGTATATATATATATACTGATAAAAAATGTATTTTTATATAAATATCATAATATTATATATGCATAGTCGCAAACATGTTTGCATGTGATGTGTAGAAATGAAAAATATTTACTAAAAAGAAAAAAACAAAAAAAACAACGAAATATAGCACACATGCGAATTTACATTATGTATAAATTCGCACACATATTTTTTTTCCGCATTCTTCAACATTTCCTGGATCTCACAGATGGTGCGGGTGCGGTCGCACGTTTTTGCACGGAAGTTTTTGCTCGTCTAGAGAGATGTATGAAGGCATCACGCGGCCATGTTTATTCGCGCTTATATTAGTTGGAGCTGTTTAAGTCTTTTACTTATATTATTTCGATACGATCGCAATGGAACGTCGGCATAGACGTGTAACCAATGTCTAGACACGGCTGTGGATAACTGTTCCGCATCATTTCAGAATGGACGCGACGGCCTTTACGCGGCCGCGATGCATTTCCCTCTCCCTCCCTCCCTCCCTTCCGGTTGGTATGCATCCCCGCTATCGAATAAGAAATTGTCCGTGTAACAATTCGGTAACCCGAATGGGGGTCAATGGTGTAACCGTGACTCGACGCGTGCCGTTATGCCTCTTCTCGGCTTCTTACGTCAACCTCGGCTACCGCTTTCGTCCACGAAAACCAGTCGCTGCCTTTAAGAGCCGGTCGTGTGTGTATCGTATGTATTCGACGCCCGTGACTAATGACCGAAGGAGCACGAGCCTTCCGACGACTTCAGCTTTTTTTTTCTTTCAGTTGACTTTGCATCATATATGGTGAATGTACCGCAAAATAGTGATTTTGTTGACTGACAGCTCGATTCGACTTATTGCGAATGTCGCCAATAGAATTTACATACGCACACATACACATTTGTACATATATTTATCTATATACAAGTATATTTAATAAATCTACTACGATTGATGTGATTTAATGTAATACAAGTGTTTTAAATCGCCGCGTGAAGGGTTCGAAAAAATTTTTAATAGTTTATTAGATATTCTTTTTAAAGCAATATATCTTTTTTTGCTAAATATATCTTGTAATAAGGACTTGAAATAAATTCTATAATAAGATACTCTGGTTCACATATGCCAAATAGAAAGTAAAATTTATTTCTAAGAAAAAAAGAGAATTTATTTCATTAAATGCTTCAAAGGCACTTTATCAACAGATTCATTATGATGTTAATTAATGAAATCATGCGATATAAACCATGCTTAGTGCATCCTTGAGAAGAATGTGGACGCATAAAGATATAGATTTACATCTACGTACTTCAAAGCACATTGACTTGCACTGAAACCACACAGTGCCGGTAATGAGCAGCACTCTAATATTGTAATAACCGCGCAACTTCAATAAACTTACATTCTTCTCCTTCGCTAAGACCCTCGCGCTCGCAATTAGATAGTTATCACAATAATGATGGAATTTTGACATAGTACTTAACATTGGAATTTTCAGCGCCGGCGGCACTCGATATCGGGTAAATTGCACGATTGGGAAAAAAGAGAAGAGAGCCGTGAGATAGGAACGAGGCGAAAATATGAAATTTACATTGAATATGGACATGAGTTATTTATATCCGCGAATAATCGTCGACAAAAATTATTCCAACGCTGTTACCAACGGCGCTAAAGGCTGTTACAAATTAGCAACTTGTACCGCGAGGCACTTACATAACTCGGAAACACGTTCGCAGCTTTATTAGACTCTCGGCTGCGAATGCGTTACTTAATGATCGCAACATTTCCGATAACTGAACGGTTAACTCTCTGGTACCTAGATAATTTTCTGGTCCCTTGCACAAAGAATATTATATTTCTAAATTTACTCTCCCAAAAAAGATAATTCTCATTTTTAGTATATAAATAAATAAATATATATATATATATATGTATGTATAAATATAAATTTTATTTATTCTTTTTTTGACAAAGAGATATGTCGAGAAAAAGACAATCGATTTTTAGAAGCTTTCTCACATTTATTTTTTCTAATAATCGGTCTTTATTCCAAGCTTTTTATTCTCCAAAAAACATGTTAACATTAAATGATTAAGGAAAAACGGAAGCTCAACAATATCGTATGTGTAACGGCGCATCGGATCGCAATAAAGATCTGACAGAACTGGCTGTAACACTACGCGGCGCAACGGATGCGAGTTTGAATTTCTAATATCCATCCTCAGCTTACGGCGCGCGCTGGAGAACGCGCGGTTGCTCTCTTCCGCAAAGGTACGAAAAGAATAAAGGGGTTAGGGCCGTAGAGAGCCTTGCGCGCCGGCTACCATGCATCAGGCTGTCTTTTCTGGGAACGTACAAGTACATATATACATATATATATATATGTATATATATATATATATACACGCGGGCATAATTTGTTTCGATGCGATGGGCGAGTCGAGCGAGGACGTGGGCGATCTCGAAACGGAGCTCGAAGCGACGCGCCGCGATGCAGGCGATATTGACCGCCGTCGATGAGCTGCGGCGCGAGTTCTCCCTCGTGGAACCTGCCAGGCCGTGTCGATCGGCCAGGAAATGTGTTCGTCGGAGAAATTGATTTGTCATTACCCCGCCTATAAAGCAAAGCGATTACGCGTCGTGAATGTTGCGCCCGGTATTTATACGGTGTTATAAGTGCGCATCTCTGAAAGAGATTTTGAGAGTCGTGTCCTCAGGCGTGCATACCTTATGCGCTGCGGAAAAAAAGGGGAGACAGGAAAGAGAGGAGGATATATATATATATATATACGTCACAAAGCACAGTCGTGCTTTCGCGCGTCTTCTCCACCTACCAACACGCGGGCCAAGTAGTGCGTCTACGAAGCACGTGATAAATCGATGCCATTGAAGCTTGATGCGGGAACGGAATAAGAATGTACCACGGGGCTCAGATTATCCTCGGAGATTCCTTTCATGAGGAGGTAGGACTTTCTCTCCCTCTATCTCTCTTCTCGCTCCCAGGGAAACGCACTTGAAGAGAGAAGTAGGGTTTCACCGGGATTATTGCGCGCGCGGAGGGTTCATTATACTCCAACACGCTCGCTACTCCGCCCGCGCTCGGGCCGCGAGCCTTACGTAAATCCCTGTACGATCTCGCATTCATCGCGTGCGTGTCACCAGGAAGACGAAGGGGAATTTATTTAGTGTGCGCCGGCATAAAGTTTTCGCGGCGATGACAATGCGCGAGAGTGTGGCGCGAGACGACGTCGCCTCGCGTCGCGCGTGTGTATAGGAAGCAGATAGTAGACTAAAAACACACGCCACAGATAAAATTGATAGACAACGCTAGAAATTAAGTCTTCCCATTCCTTTCCTTGGGAACGAGGTTTTGTGTCGCGCGGCCTTGTTCTTGCGTAAGGGTGACACGCTTTAGTCGCGCTTCCCGGTGGGAAATTTTATTAAGCCGCTTTCGCAACTTGCTGCGTTTCTTTCGCGAAAGACCCGGAGCTCATTATTCGAGTTTGTACACGCGAATAGTCGCGACACTAGCTTCCAAACCGGAACTTTCAGACGCATCAGTCTCCCTACAACTAACCAAGCTTCACTGCGACACGCGAACATTAATCCTCCTTGATTCCTAACGAGCTTGGTAAGTTGCAGGAAATAAAGGATAGGGTCTCTCTTCAAGGTCCCGTCACGGTATAGATGACGATAAGCGGCGCAAAAATATCGCGCATAACTCGATAATGAAGCGTCGGCGGAAAAATGTTCGCGTCGCATTTATTCTATTTTCTCTTTAAACGCGTTACATTCTATAGATGTAATATCCCCGTCTTTGCGCTTCCGGCGCATGTTCTTGATGCTTAGATAAATCTGACGACACATCGGAGGATAAGATCTCCGTCGCCGGGGAAACTATGCGAATTTTTGCCCGACGCGTCTTGGACGTCCTCCGCCTCCTCTTTTTTCTATCTCGGTAAAGCTTATCACCGGGGACACGGTGTTTGCTGGCACCGGAACTGATGAGGTCTTTAGCTGCCGCTCTCGGTTGATGGATGGAGGGGTTTATGCTGCGCCTGTAAACCTTCCCTTTCATAAAGATCCATAAGCAGGATTACAAACAGACTCAATTAGGCCGCAACACCTCACGAGACAGAGCGAGGCCGCGAGAAAGCCTCTAAGCGATTACTTTCTTTACTGCCGGCGCGCCGGAATATCACTTTTTGTTCGGAAGTGACGGAAGCCGAGGAAAGAAAAGAAGAGGGAAAGAATATGAGAACGAGAGCGAAAGAAAACGAAACGAAAGGGAGTGGAGCGGGAAAAGCTTTTTGTGTTCCCGATGTCTCTCGTTGTAGCGAAGATTAAGAGAGGGATGAGAGAAAGAGAAAGAGAGAGAGGGTAGGAGGGGTCTCCTGACGGAAAGTTGGCTGAAAATGGACGATCACAACTTGCATTTATAAGTTGCAACGTAACACGGCCATTAATCGCTTTTCACCTGTCATAAAGTTACTGGCTACCGAGACGAGGTAATTTATCGAGAACGCCAGTAAACGTGTAATTACTCATAAACAGCAGCTTTGTGACGAGCTACGAAGGCGAGGCGTTCACGGTGTGAGGCACGTACGTTCGCACGTTTGACAGGCATCAAAAACCTATCCGAACGTGTGCGAACCGAACGATCATTTGAGCAAGCCGATTAATCGATAACGGACAGGAATTACTTTGCAAATGCACCGGCGAGTGTATTACGTGGCCGGAACGCGATCGGAACCTTACGTCTACTCGACTCACCGACGCCTAGCCCCATCAAAATATACATACATACACAGAGCGGATGAGAGCTCCTTTACAATCAAATGTCCAGGGACACGGTTCATCTCGTGCGTTTATATATGTATATATGTATAAACAGATAAACACTTTCTTCCGATGAAAACATGACGTAGCATAATTTGCATCTCGGAGCTATTAAAATTTAAATACATGAGTAATCTCATGTTTTATCGGTATTAATTTGACATTTAATTAATATTTATTAATCTATAAGAATCTGCAAAAAAATAATTTTAAAAAAATAAAGAATGTGTATGTATGTTTTAGTTTGTCCGTCACGTGTGAAATTCGTTTAATAAACTTGACATAAATGGTAATCAGCCTCTGAATGGTAGATCTGTTGAAAAATACATTTTTTTCAATTATACATTTAATGAAAAGAATTTGTAGATAATTTTTTCCATTTCTCTCTTTCTATCTCTCTCTTCTACGTAATATTTTTATATCCCAGGGGAGAGAAAATTTTTCATAAATTAAAAATATTATTTTAAAAATATATTTTTAATTAAACATGAGACATGGAGGAAAAGATAGAATGTCGCTTATTCCTGGCAGCTTTTTTTAGTGTTTAAAATTTTTATTTTATTTCTTACGAAACATATAAAAAAATGTTACATTTTACATGCTATTTGTGAAGCTTTCGCATTTGCAATCCTTTTGCGTGAAAAGTACGAAAAAAAAGAACAAAATCGGTACGACATCGCTTGCAAATATCCGAAAACTCTAATACCACAAACTTCCTGATTCCGTGGCTTTGATCAATTACACACGTAAAACATGCTATGCCCCTTCCCTGCGTAAACACGACCATCCAGTATACGTCAAAAACGCCCGTACAAAAACGAAGACCCTGCAGGGGCATTGCAACAAATCAATATTGTGTCCGAGCGTCACAATGGAATCGACAAGTACACATAGTCTGACGATTCGCTATGTATCAGTAGACTGATGAAACAGGGGGATTGTCAGTTAGATGAAATTTAATGATTTTATAACCTTTTGAGAGGGACCTCGTTAACAAATGTTGTTTTTCGATTAAACGAATGATTAACAGTTGAAGATCCTACTTGCATTTCGAACAAAACAGGCAATGGAGAGATGTATAAAATTTAAATTTAAAATTAAACATGGAACGCATAGGAGACAAGAGATTGAGAATACATTTTTTTTTTATATTTAGCTTGTATTTTTTGAAGAATATATATGAAACGATAATATACGAAAAAATTGTTATAAAAATCAATAGATGAAATGAAAATTTTACAATCGGTAGTATAAAATGTATACACATTTTTCCAGTAAACGTGTAAAGATTATTAAAAAGATAGATTTTAAATTAATCAAGTTGGCGATACATACTTGTATTACCGACAAATTATAATCATAGATTTGAATAGAAATAAGATTATCACACAAAATTCAGTTTTTATTTTGTTGACAATATAATAATGTAAAACACAATTGTTTTAAAAAGTTTTATTTCTTTATTTGTTCATTAAAAAAAAAGAGTATAAGGTATAGTCGATGAAATAAAGAGAAGAATTTCTGCATTTTAACAATTCTTAGGAGTAGAATATATAAACATTTTGCAAATTGAAAGACTTAAATATAGATAGCACTTATGATACTGATAAGCGATCATGGTGCATTAATGGTACGTTGTTACATGCACTTTCTGACATCTCGTTGCATCTACTATCGCCTCTTCCCTCTAGTTAATCGTTATACCTATCACAGGATACTTGACGATCCAGAAGCAGGATGAATATCGCGTCTGTTAGCAGTTTAATATCCTATTTGGGTGTTCCGAAATAGGCAGAGATACATGTTGCATTTACATATACTCTTATAAATTTTTAGTTTGCCAGTTATATATGCGCATTCAATAAGGACCATGTCATTTTTATAAAATTTATAAAATGTAAAGTATGTAAAAATATTCATTTTCATCCGCCGATTGTAAAATTTTTATAAAACAATACTGTTTAATAGCATTCGTTATTCGATTGCATATTATTTGCATGATAAAATTGGCGTAACCAAAAACCAAGAAATAACATTTTATGTGATGTATTCTAAATTTGGTAAACATAAACTGATGATACGAGACAGATATAACAATAAATTGATTAAATAAAATTTTTAAATAAATATAGAAAATTTTACTATATATATATACATATATATATATATATAAAACAATATTTTTTTACTTTATGTAATGCTAAAATATTATTAAATTATAAAATATTCATACAAAATAGAAGATGTAAATATAAAAACATATGTAATAGGTGTATTTTATTTTGATGAATCTAAGAGTGTCTTTATGTAGCCTGACATCTGTCGTTGTTCCATTATTATACTTATTTATAGAGAAGGAATAGATATATTTACAGCATCCTGTTATAAAGCGGTAATTTGTTATTTATACCTGCTATTAGAATCTGTCATTATCTCTAAAGACAAATTCTTTGCCCTGTCATTTTAAAGTTTCCTAGCAACTTCTTTCAACTTCCTTTCAACTTTTTAACTGTTTGTAGTCAACAGTTGTAATATGATACGAGCTTAGTATTACGTCTATTAGCTTAGCATTACTATAATACTTAGAATGCTTAATGCATTACTATAATGCTTAGAGTGAGTGCATAATTCAGTGATATGAAATAAAAAATAGAGTGCTGATGGCCGATTTAAAACGCAACTATTAAATGCAAGAGCAAGAGCACACAACAAAGAACAACATTAACAAGTTTTGTCTTAAGCCATAAAACAAAAATTGTTAATGTTGTTAAACTCTCCGAAGAGTCCACAAAATTTGTGAACAAATATTTTTGATATAAATTGGCTATTCTAGGAGAAAAATTAGTTATCAATAATTGTTAAAAGATAATTTATATGTATGTCGAAATACAATACACAAAAACACACAAAGCTGCATGAATTAATTAAAAATTTATAAATCATTACAATTGTACCAATAATCGATCTAAAGTCTCACGTATTATCTCATATAGCATAAGAATAAGCTTCCATTGTTTGCAGTGACAACTCTGGTTATATGAGCTGGAACATTCTCGGAATATCTAAACGATTAGAGAGAGAGAGAGAGAGAGAGACAAGGGGCAACAAAATGTAAAGCAAATCGTTGTCATTTACTTGTCCGTGCTAAGGCCTCTCCGTATCCACAAGAAGTAATAGCAAACGCGTCGCATATAGGCTAATTTAACTTTACTGGATATTTTATGCTGATTTGAAACATGAGATATAACCTACTTCACATGGTTGATTATAATATTAAATCTCAGAGCATAGTGTTATTTTAACCTCGATTTTAAGACATTAATAAGATATATTGGTGGTATATGAAATTTGTGCATGTATATGAAATTTGCTTTTTGTCGCGAATAAACAGGATAAACAGGATAACAAGATAAATATGAGAAAAATTGGCGCATGCAATCATAAAAAACTGTCCATAAATTTTTCAGAATGTGAAAAATCCAGCTTTAGGGATTTTTTATTTACATGTATTTTTTTTTACTGGATTATATATTTTTGTATTTTAGATATCGGTTTACCGCAATCGACACACACACATATATATATATATATATATATATGTATATACATATTCGTTGAATAACGTTTTCAATATTTTAGAAAAACCAAAATCCTCGCTGCAGAGAACTATATAAAAATTTATTCGCGTTCTATTCATTCATAACACGTCTTTTCGTAAGCAGCTTTAATTGATAACGATTTCGAAGACTCGCCAAATTTCAACACATTCATATAGTGTCTGGATTATATTTTGCGTTTATATATATATATATACATGTATAGAAGAATTGACTGATATATACGTACCTATACATAGATATCAGTGCATATATAAATTGCATGCACGTTACGCTGCACTCATCCGCTTCCCAAAATTACAATTCGTACCCTGAGGGGTTCGCGCCGTAAATATGTTAATTTCACCGCGAAATAACTAAACGAGTTCGTCCAGGTCCACTGATTGTAACAAGAAAATTCGCCGTGTGTGTGTGTGTGTGTGTCTTCGTGATCCGTTAAACAAGACGCGCCGCGCGAAAGGTAGCCGTGAAACAGTGCCGTGTCGCGCAAAATCATCGCCTTAAGCGTCCACGGAATATCATTTTCCACACGCACTCGTTCAGTGTAAATTGTAAAATGGCGATGAGATTTATTATGGAAAAGTTTAAACACATCGTGGTATACATACGCGCTCAAGCCACGATACTAATTCACATCCATCCACCTGCAAACGCGCAAAAATAGTCAATTTCACACGAAGTGATTTGTAGATGTAAATTTTAATCAAAAAAATAATTGCAATATTTTTTTACGCGATCTGAATTTTATTTGAATATTTATGATATCTACTCATTAGATTTCAAATTTTGGAAAACAAAAAAAATTTCTAAAAGTAATTTAATTTTTGACACACATGTAATAAAAATCCACGATTATTGATCCAGAATGATAAAATAAATACATGCAAAATTTTCAGTCAAGTTGATTCTCTTTTCTTCATAGTATAATAATTTTCTCAATACAACTTCTATACATTTATCTGTTCAAAGAGATATCTCTCATATCTCGGAACATCAAAAATTTTATTTACAAAAGTATTTATAAACCTTGAAAACAAGGTTTAAATGCCTCTGCGATTACTAACGGGTAGGCTTTGAAAAATGCAGATATCGAAAAATTTTTATTCGTGTCGCGATTATAAATATCCTGACAGATCGCGACTTCGACGACAGGCCGTTTGTCCTACTTACTCGTTCATCCAGTCTCGGACAGTTCTCATAGCTATTAAGCCACTAAGCGAGTTAGCGCAACTGGATTACAATAAGTTACGGGGTTAACGACGGTGACACACAGTGACAATCACATGTGTCACGTGTGTATACACGCATAGAAGTGCGAATCAAGGGCTGCGGCGACAGTTGCGTGTCGTGAAAAGCTTTAAAGCATGTTGTCGAGAATGAGAATCACGCAGACAACGATCGCGCAGGTCGGATTTCAATGCGATGTAGTGCAGTTCAATGTAGCGCAAAGTAGCTCCGGAATTTACAACGTCTGTTTTAAAACGCTTTAATGCGGCACTCGTATTCGCACGATTTAAAGAACGGGATCGTATCTGCTTACGGCAATTTATAAAATCGTCGTTCCCTACTGCGGAGATAACGTCAGCGCGGAATTCCGGAATCTTGCCCGTATCACGATACCGCACCGTGGCGTTTCATGAGAAACGCAATTCCGCGAAGAGACCGCTGCTAATTATAATCTCAATTCAGCGAGAAAGATGACCAGCAATGACAAATAACTTGTTGGACCGAAAGTATTAGTATAGATATTATTTCAACTCGATTTAAACATAGATAAATCTGAGAAATCAATAAAACTTTTAATAATATATTCTTACATGGATTCCTTGTTTCCCTAAAAATAATTTGAAGATATATAAAAGAGAATAGAAGCGAATAAAAAAGATTGCGTGTTTATCCTTTCTTAGTAATTTTATTTTTACTCTATCGTGGTTTCAAGCATTATCCGAAAAACACTGATTTGGATGATTGAGGATGATTTATATGTGATAATTCTTATTGATAGCTTTAAACGAGCTTTTTAAGCCTGGCACTTGCATGCACGCGTGTAAGGTATATTAAAATAGCGGTGTTCGATTATATGCGCCAAAAAGAGAAAAACGCTAATTGTAGGTTGAATCTAAATGGGTATTCATTAGCAGTTCGTCGTCATAATAATTCGTCCGTCCTGCATTCTTCAAGCGAACTCGCAATATGAATCTTCGAGTATGATAATCGACATTCAGATAGGTGCTGTTCAATTACACTATTGAAATGAGATAAGCAGTGTATTCTGGTTAAATAAACCCGTAGATAGCTGACTCTCTTCCGAGAATATGCATTTAATGGAAGTACTTCGGTGTTTTCCAAGTGGAAATTTTATTAACATATTCGGCATGCGAGATGAGAATTACATTTCCTGTCTCACGGCACTCTCGCGTATTTGATGTAATGAATTGTGTTATCTGAAAATCAAGTAAATTATTTTTACAAACGTTTATTATGGAATTTAATACATTATGAAATTATATCCGTTAAAATTGTAAAACAGATTTAATTAAATATAATACAGATGTAATTAAAATTAATTCGACCATTTTCTTCTTCCTTTGATAAATTGACATAAATCTAATAAATATTATTTTTCTCTCGTAAAATAATTTCTTTTCAAACATAGCTTTTCGCGTGTACCTACACATGTAAGTCATCGAGATAGCATTCCCATTTATTATTCCCAGTTATAATAAATTAAAAACTAATAATTTCATCTTATTATAAATATTAAATTTGTGTAAATTATGTACATTATATAATATATGTTTAATATATAAAATGAAGATAATGTTTTAATTTTGAGAAAAATGAGAGATAAAATTATATACTATGGAGAGATAACCGTGCACAATAACTCAAGTTTCTCATTATTGGCAACGAATTGTCACGCAATGATCGCGAGATAGTGCAGTATACTATATAGCGAAGCCTTAGAGTGAGAATGTGTGTGTCGCGCACGATTGAAGATGGTGTTTCATATTTACAGCTGTGAATGAATATGATCACAACATCTCGTTTATAGCACGCGCTCGATGCTAACTATCGATGAAAATGAATGAGCAATAGCATAATTGAAATTTCAGATCGCGCCGTTGATGAATAAAAGAGTATCGCGGCTTCACCGGTTCGGAGTGTCGACATTATGCACTCGTCGCACGCATGCGATATGTCGCATGCAATCTTACTACGTCATAAAATTTAAAACCGCTACTTCAAATCACGTCGTTTAATAGTAATAAAGTTAGGAAAGTACCTTTTGCGCTTACGTAGCGGCCATTAAGCTCGAGACGCGCGAGCCTAATTTTACAGTTTCGTTCATTAAGCATATGTACATTGTTGAAGAATGTGAAAATGATAGAGACGGAAGTAATTAGTTTATAGAATGCTTTTGTTGATTTATGATTTTGGTGTAAGCGTCATCTGCACCATCATTTCGCACTAACTCGATGAATTTAACACATACGTTACATATAGTTGATTTCTTTAATATATTGCTGGAATTTATGTCCAATAAATATTATTAGAAAAATGCCCATGCTTGGAAATAATTTGGAAAGACTTTCCAAGCAATAATACATCCATTACTCAACATACACTGCTAAATCTTACGACGATTAATATATTGATCACAAGTTCGTTAAATACGATTATAAAATGAATTGGAATTTGAAAAAAATGGTAAAAAGCTCGCGAGCGTTCGGGAGAGCTTTAAGCTCTCGCGCGCGGGGTCAGAAATCCGAAAGGTACCTTCCGCGGAACCGCGGAAGCGTGTAGCCGGTGAACGTACTTGAAATCACACCGTCCGAATCGCAGAGGGCCCCATACCTTCCTCCTTCTGTGTATCCCTTACCCCACTCTTTCACCATCGCCACCTCCACCACCATGATTTCTTCTTCTTCTCGCTACCTCTCTCCCTCTCCTCGGAGGCGTCCCGTCGCACTAATAATTCGTGAGTACGTTGCGGTGATGTTGAGCATTCCACCTGCCAGCAGCAACCGGGCACATCCCCCCACCTGGTGGTACCGGCAGGAAAAGTGGCCGCACGCCTTGCAATCCCAGCATTTCTGTGTTGGTTGTGGCCGTGAACGGGGCTCAAGTCCAAGGACACGCGGGAGCGAGAGAGAGCGCCTCTTCAAGTGCCCAGGAGAGACTTCCCTACGTGCGTGATCCGCCACACGTTTCGCCGCAGAATTACTCTGGTTTCTACCGGCGCGGGTCCACCGCAATTCGTCCAGGTACGTGATCCGATGAAAAAGACACACATCTCTTCTATGGCGCCCCGGCAGTACTCTCTCTCTCTCTCTCTCTCTCTTCCCCCTGAGGTGTGCGAGGATGATAAACAGTGTATCGAGCGGCTCGTATATCAGTGAAATCGTAAAGTTCGACGCAAGTCTCAAAAGATCGACGAGATTCCACCGGACGGCGATTTCGATCATTTTCCTGTCGCCCCGGAACGGGTTACGGAGTAGACGTCGCCGAGATATCCGAGATATTCGGTGAGATGCTGTCGTGCACGGACCACACCGATGTAAGCGCGAATAAAAACGGGCAACGATCTATCTTGCGCGTCATCCCGGTGCGCGCGAACAGGAACGGATATTTCACCGGATAGAGTGTGAACTTCTCTCAGCTCCGATGTTAAAGGAATCTTCTTCTTCCTTCCGTCGTAGCCGCGTTCGCGGTACGGACCGCAGTGAACCCCCGACAATTTTGGGGAATATCAGGAACGATCAGGATCATCGAGCGGAAATAGGCTGGTGATATAGAGAGAGGGAAAAAAATCCGCATCCTCTTGTCTCGCGCGCGCGTACGAGTCTCTTTTTCCAATTAAACGCAAAAAATGTCGTTGCCCGCCGATGTGTCGTGCGCACCGAGGTTCAGGGCTCTTTTTCCATTTCGCGTTTTCACGTCTCGCCGGTTGCTGGACGACGTGTATGCCCCAATCCACTGACGATGCGCGCTGTATTCCCGATGAAATCGATAAAGTTCCATCCGCGGCGGCAGTTTATATAGCTGTACGTAAAACGTACAGCTACGTACGGCAAATCGCGAAAAAACAATTTTCCGTCCCGGCGATTTCGCACACTCGAGAGAAATTCCGATCTTCCGATCCCTCGATGGCGATCCGGGATGGATAATTGATTGGTCTCAGCCCTCGAAATGCACGTGCAAATGTCGTTGCATAATCGCGCCGCGTCCAGGATATCCTGCGGTCGGGTCCTGTCGGGAGGACCTATCGTCCTACAATTTTCTTGGCCTCGTGCCTCGCGATGCTGCGGTAAAATGAAACGGAATTATGAGATGCCTGACGTTCTCGAAAGACCTCTCTTCCTCACTCTCCTCCCTTTCGAGCAGCCGTACGATTACTTTCGAGGTACTCAGTGAAGTTGACTTTCGACGTAATTGAATTGAAGATTGTTTGGGAGTTCTCGTATAACGTAAGGAAGACGAAAAGACCTCGCTTGTAACTCCCATCGTATCTTATCCTCTTTTGTACCAATGCCAAGAATATCCATGCAGTGTCGATTGAACTGTGCGTGACGTATAATAATGCGAGAGAAACATCGCACAATATATATATATATATATATATATATATAACTCGATGTTGAAATCGCCGAGTAGAATTCTGCGTGAGTAGCAAACGGTATTGCATAAAGAAGTTAACGGTTTTTCACTGGTAGCGTAATCTTACCTGCACCGATAGAAGAGTTCCACACTTAATGAGGGTCGTATATAATAGAACGATCCCTCGAATCAGCACTTTGAACGTGATAAGTGTACGCCTACATTCGTGTGTGTGTTATCGATCGCACGCTTGATTAAGAATCGAATAGAATACTGTCGGCACTTTTCACACAACTTCTTGAAAACAGAACGAAGAGAGTGCGCGCAATATGCTATTCCCTGTTCCGTTAAATCGTAGAATTTTCCCCTTATGGCGCGATATTTGTTTTATTATTGGAAATATCTACATATATAGAGATGCGTACCATTCTCTGTGAAAGCGTATGAAAGTCTCATCGCGGCAGTGCCACGTTGTTGTACGGTGTAAAAAAAAGTGCAAAAACTAAAAATCGTATATATATATATATATAATAAAAGATTGATAACGTGTGGAAACATCTCGTACATGTTAACGCGAATATCATTCAATATCATTTTTCATACGTCAGATTCTGGCTGTTATAATATGTCGGCTCGCCTTTACAGATTCTGACAAATCGCTTTTTATTCTGATTCATAAGTTTTGAAAAGAAAGTATGTGTTTTCAAAGAAACGACAGATGCCTGTCTGTCTCTCTGTGAGAGTTTTTCGAAATGTTTATATTAAAGTGAAATATTCTTATCACAATATATACTCAATTTTTTCATCCAAGTCATTATGAAATTAAATTTCTAAAGATAAAGTCAGAATATGTTAATATGTAAATCCGATTAAAATTACGCGAGGAAAAATATTTTCTTGACCGCGGTATGACCGTTAATATAACTCTACTTTACATCGAGTAAAAAAGTTACGTTACAACGCAATTTCCATGTTTAGATGATACAAAGCTGAGAGCATATTCCTCTAGACATGTAACAGCATCGATGCGTATCCCGCTGGATTAGCAGCTGACGTTAACATATAAGCTCCTTGATTAGATTCGGAATTTAATCCCGATGTTTATAGCTTCGGATGTTGACCGAGATGAAGTAATTGATGAAGTATACGATCGTAAATAATTTAAGAGCCTCGTCGGACGTACGGTTATTCGTCACGCAGTTTTGGAGCGGTATTTCGCGTTGGGAGAAACTTTATATATATATATACAGTGCTCTATGCCAAATGCACCAGTATTCAATTCTTACTTGCGCCCAAGCATTCGCGGGAAAATCGGTTCCTGTAATTACCTTAATGAATGGCAACAAAGGCAAGAGAGCCTTGTACCAAGCGATATTATGTTCTCGGCGCGATTCACTCCCCCTTATCTCACCCCCTGTTTCCCTCCCCTCTCTTGCACTATCTTCCACCCGCTGCTCTATCTCGAGACCTCTCGGCACTAAGACCGTTTCCTTCGCCATTACATTGTGGCGAACTGTTCGACTAACTTTGAAATAATTAGTCCGGATAATGAAGTTCGGCTACACAATGGCCTTAGCAGCGAAAGGTAATGAGATTCGCCCTACCAGCGCGTATTGACATTTCGACGCGATATTGATTACTTAAAACGCTTCAGTGATCTTATCGAAAATAAATGAGCGAATCGGATTTCGATGAGCAGTTGTTGAATCGGACAGCTTTGGGACGTTATTGATAACTTGGTGTGTCGCGAGAAAGCGGGACCGCTTTCGATGTACCGTGGTGAGCAATGTAAATGTTTCTCTTTGTCAATATTAATTCATTTTTTTTTACACCGTATACATATATTCGGCAGATATACATATATATTAAAAATGTTTATTTTTAATTTTAATAAAAAGTATTATAAATAATAAAGTATGCGCAATAATATTAACGTACGTAGAAATATTTTTCTGCGATGGACGGTTCGTTAATTTTTAAAAGCATTTAATTTTTAATGACAGCTAACTAATGCAATAATGTTAAATTTGAAGATTCAAGGTAAACGTAACGACCTTGACCGAGAAAAAAATCGTGGCACACTCGGACTTAATATCCCTGCCCCAATTCCGTAACCAATCGAGCATGGATAGGAAGATCGCGATAAATACTTGCAGCGAATCTTGGTTTACCTTTTCTCATGCCATCAGCGCGCGGCACCGGGAGAGTTATCGATATGGTACATCACTACGGGAAGAAATTCCCCGTAATGTTTAATAGCCCGTACAAGTTACACATACAATTTTCCGTCGTCGTCGGCCGAGTGAGGTTTCGTTTCTTTGGACGTCCCCGATCGCCGACTCGCGCACGCGGTGGAACACGCATGAATTTTCTCACCCGTGACCGAACGATAAATCATCATCGCCGCAGTAAAACTGAACACGTCGCCCGCGTTCTGATTTTGACGTTAATCGAAGGTCGATGAAATATTAACGAGTGGATAATTTCGGCGCGACATTTACCGCGATAGCCATCGATAAGCGTCGACGTTCGGGCAGACGAGAGGGCATTAACAAGCGCGAATCGTTAATGACACTACTTTCTTCCGATCGAATTGTACTTGATGCGCACAGATAGAGAAAGGATAAGCGATATTGATGTCAAGTATGCGCGCGCGGATGCACCAGCTTGTCCTTGAACGGATGCAAAGTCGACGCAGATGTGAGACGCGAGCGTTGTGTAATGTGCGAGTCTTTTAGCGAAAAATCGTATAAAAGGAATAATGACCGGACATTCCCGATATTATCGCTTCTGAATAACGGACTATTCGCAAAGTATATGTCTTACGAGATGACGCGAGCGCGATTAATGGACGCTAAACGCGTCTCTGGTTACGTTCACCTATTTGTGGAAACTCAACCTAACGAGCATCAAGCTCAAACGACAGCTTTTCACATGGGCTCTCTTCATGTATATCAATAAATACGTTCGAGCACGTATGTACACGCACGTACACACACACACACACACACACACACACATATATATGTATATATTAATTTCCTATATCCATCGGATATCTATCAACGCATGATTGACTACATACTTCCGGGCCGCTGTACTGAAGATAGTAGATAATCAATGAAGTTTTACCGCGATCGGGATGGTAATGGCTTTTCGTAAACGAGCGACAGCGGGTGGCGTACAAGTTCTCAAGAAGACGAGCTGTATCTAGCGAACGTGATACCTATTTGCTTACTCTCGTGAATAATAATTAAAGTAGTTTCGCGAAAAACAAAGCGACCAAGTTCAATCTTTATCATGTCTCTCTTAAAGAGGAAGCAGACGAATCCAATTAAGTATAAGAATTGTCATTTTTTTCTATTTTGTTATATATGTTCGATTTTAATGCCGCCATTAAGATTTCTATAGATGGGAGAGATTAACATCTTAATTAAAACCCGTATATACTTGCTTATCAACCCGAAGCTACCGTGACTTCTATACTATCGCGCTGAACTGTAGAAGATAGTAAATTATTATGTTATATATGTCATAAACGATTATCGACATGATGGCGTACTGTTGCGCGTACATGCAATCGTGTTACAATTCCATTAATTGATTGGATGATACTCATCCTGGATATTCATCAAAAAAAGCTTTTATAACTTATAGGATTGACTTTATTAAATATATCATTTTTTTCTCCCTATTAGAATTATGATCAAAATTTATTATTTTCTTATACTATTATATCGCATCATTTCCATTTTAATTTCAAATAACGGCTCGATGATAATTGCAGTTGAATTCAAATTATAAATAATATCGTTTATAATAATTATAAATAAATTTATCGGTAAATTATATTCTTATTTATCATGATATTAAATTTAATTTTTCAAACTTATCTGCATTTAACTCGGACACAATATTCTTGTCCCTTTATAATTATTTATTATCATTTCGAAATTATAAATCATATGCACGGGCATTCAACAGTACATACGATCGGAAAAGAATTTAACGCCCGAACGTGAGTTTTTATTTTTATCAGTTTCTCGGTATATCGCGGTGATTGCGAATTTACACACAAAGGGGAGCAGCACACCTGCATTCGCCAAAGCAAGCTGACTTTAAAAGTCACATGGTCAAGCGTCCGGGAACTTTGACCGCTAGCGTTTGAAAGTTACAAATTGCGATGTCAAATAGCTGCTCGTAAATCAAATTATGAACCTGAAAATTCAACTTTCTATTCTACAACGTTACGTGTAAATGAAAATCGTCACTATATGATTCTTTACAAAATTAATTTTATTACTATTTATTATAGAATATATATAAAAGTACATTTTTTTGTCTATTAGGAAACAACTTGGGTTTTTCACATATGTATATATTTTATGGCACGAGTAGCCGTTGCCGGATAAATAAAAGCAAAAACTGAAGTGCGTTCTTTGCAATATGTTTCTCGCCTATAACGCCTCGACCGAGTCTTTAAAGAAGGGGAAACTTAACGAGTACACTCGCGTGTTTGATAGTCTCTTCCTTCGGAAAAACGGTGAGAAAACATAACTTGTTCTTTTATGAATGCAATTTCTTGGAAATCCAATTTTCCTGAAAAGATGATCGATGTAATGCGACGATAGAGCGTATATCCCTCTCTGAATCATGCAGCCAGCTGCGAGGATTAACAGCCGCCTCGCTGTTATAACGGTACACACCCGCACGCGTATGTACTTACAAGGCGACTGCTATGCTCGCGAAGCGAAATCAGAATACTATGTTCGCTCCCTTTTTACCCCCTTCTCCCCCTAACTTCTCGCGTCATCTCGCGCGGAAATCCCTCACGTCTAAAAGTTATCGATGCGGGAGGAAGTGACGATGCTCGTTCGAGTGTGCGCTTCCGAGAAGTCGTAAAACTCTGAGAGGCGCACACTCCGATCAGACATTATACCGGAGGAAGAAACTCATCATTATCGCGTGAGAAAGTAACAGATCAACCGTTGCGTCAATCTAGCACGATCGTCCTTTAAATTTCTCTCCAAATGAAGCACGAATAATGCTCGTATCGCTCACTCAACACGCGTGTATAAATATATCGCGCTCATCCAGAATATCACGATGATCCCGTCCTTCATCCCGATAACTATCTACGTCCGGTCACGTACGCTTTTTTGGTAACGGCTCATAATTTGTATATTCATTTTACACATGCACGATCGGCTCCAGGCGAATTTCGGGATTTGTTCGTAGTAGAATGCTTCCATTTCCCGTTAGTGCGAAGAAAAGGCGGTCACGAAAGGATATCGCCATCTAACCAGTTCATTATTCATAGAGAATGTATATACATCTTAGAGAAATTTGAGATTATACATTATTTATAGCCCCGCGTACGGATAAGCCTCAAGGTGATTTTCACAGATATTGGAATAAACGCGAAATAATTTGATATCTTAATTTATTAATTCATTTAATATGTTAATTCAACTTGGAAAGAAGAGTTTTCCATTTTTCTACACTCTATTTTTATGTATTTTCTATATTAAAACTGTATCAAATATATGTTCATTTTTGAAAAGAAAAAAATTAAACAAACAAGTGTATAATTAAAAATACCGTGGAATGTTTAAAATACTTCATTTACAGATAATTGCAATTATCTCTTTTCAGTTTTTTTTTCCTTCATCAAAAGTCAGAAATCACAAATTGGTGCTTACTTAGATAACGAGAAACGATTCAATTAAAAATACATTGTATGAAAATCTTATACATTTAAAATCAAAAGAAAAGATATTTCGCGATTTATCTGTTTGGTAGATCTGTAAGTGAAAAAAGTACAATGTAACAAGTAGAATGTATCAAAGAGGTAGCGTGATAGTATCCTTTCTGTTCTTGCGTAATGGATAACGCCCGCATTTTTCTTTTGCAACTACAGCGAGTACAGTTTATATTTCTCGATATTGAAAAATATATACGTACGTATAAACAACATGAAACGTAAAAATGATCAAAGAGGACAAACATCTATGTGCATGTGCGCGTACGATATAATACCTACTATATATATTTAAAACAAAAATTATATGTGACAATTAACTTTATCGTCGAAAATATTTGTGTTGAGATACATTTCTCGAAAATTTCGCGCAAGATAAAATAATGAGGAGAATATATAGAGTGTGCAAGATAATGAATACCGCGAATCGTTAATATATATCGTCACAGATCTTAATTCAGAACATTTTCTTAAGTAAGCGACAAATTAATTGCCGCTGGCGATATTTCCGTTGATATCACACGATAATCGTATAACATCCATTCAGAATTATTCCAGTACTAACCGCGAATATGGTATCTTGTTGCACAAGCCACTCAATTAGGGGGATTCTCAAAAGAGCTCTCCCTTCCTTGTATCACTCGTTTCTAAATGCTGCTCTCTTTCTCTCCCTTGTCCCTATATATATATATATATATCTGTACCCTTCTCACCTCTTGTTTCCATCCTCGTCTTCTGCCTAGACAGGAATTCTGATAAGACGCTGCGGCGAGGAGAGCGCAGCCACTTCCGCTTCTAGATCATTGTTTGCGAACAGTTAATAGCCCCCTGGGTACACCTACCCGACCGTCTGAAGTCTGGTCGGTCTCATGGAAGCGCAAACCATCTTCCATCTCTCTTTCTCTCTCCTTTCTATATCCCTTCCCTCCCCCTGTTTTGATCTCTATTTTGCGGGGCGCACGTGCTCCATCTTTCTCGTTTCTTGCTTCTTCCTCGCGCTACCTTTCTCTTCACCTTCCGTCTCTTCCGTATTCCCAGTCGCTGATTCTTTCTGGCTGACTTCCTTTCTCGTTTCCTTCTTACCGTTCTCCGTCAGTTCCCTCGAAAAATTATGCGCTCTCAGAGGTGAACATCCGTTTTACACGAATAGAGCAGAACGCGAGCGCATGCGTACGTCGAGTATGCGTTCCTTATTTTTTTCTTTCTGCTTTTCGCACTCGTATGTAATACTCATATGTAATACGTGTGTCTTTTTATTTACGTCCGAGCAAGCTGCTCACCACGAACGGTAATTGAAGACTTCGGGCGTGAATGGGAGTGCCACGTGGACGAGTGAAATTAATTGCTGCCGGCACCGTTAGCCTCATAGATCGTAGGCGGCTCGCGAAGGTAGATACGTATACGGTCGTCTTCGCCGACGAGAGAAAAGAGACCTGCGTGTCTCATTCGCAAAGCGAGATTATCCGAAAAAGTTGCACGCGCGGCAAAGAGACGTTCGTGACCCGAGCAAATGCGAACGGGAGGTGGGAATCTCTACGTGTAATCGGTCATTGACTACCAGCCTAAGGTCGGAGGGCCTCGTCCGTTTAAACCCGGAAAAGAGGGCTACGCTTGCCATTTAGGATAAGCCTGCGAATTGGAGAGAGAATACGTAGAAATGCGTATTTGCGAATATTATTCGCTAATAGCGCGAATCTCTCTTTCTCTTTTTCTTCGCGCAGTATTATATCTCAGATTTTTTCCGTTTGCTTAAATAATTCTCAATTTCTTCTATAAAGAATTTTAACGAGATTCTTCTGATGTAAATTCTTTCTTTTTTTTCTTTCTTTGTTCTTTGAACCGATGTATTTCACAAACGCTCAATTATTATTAATTGTAAATTAATATTATCTTTATATATGATACTATTTTTTATATTATACACATACGCACACGCATACACACACACATACGCATATGATTGCTATTTATTCTCTACAAGAACGCAATCTCAAAGAAGGCATGTCGATTTTATACGCCATGCCCTTATATAGGACAGGAATGATTCATTCACATTGTATATAACCACGAGGTTAGACAATTTTTAAGTAGAAGGGAAGAGACGTTAATAGCCCGGGGAAGAGGGCAGAGCAGTGTTCATCACCTCGGTCGAGAAAAAGATAACACCGTCCGTAAGCCACCTTCGCGAGGTTAACGGTGCACAAGGCAAGATGGTCCGCGTTCAGGACCGCTCAATTCTCTCCAACATATGCGTGGGACTCGAGGCTCGAGTGCCCTCGGAAGAATTAACGGTTACCTCGGCGGCGGCGGCGGCGGCGATGACGAGGAAGAGGGATGATGACTTGTACACAAACTGGAAGGGAGGAGACAAACTCGGAGAATTGCTCGCTCGATTAAGGAGAGCGTTTGGCGAGATGCGGCGAAACACACTAAACACACGTTCCCGGAGTTAAAAATAATTGGCCGCCCGAGGCCCTTCCGGAGATACCAGATGCATCGCGCGGAGAGAAAGACCGCCCTGGCTGTCGCGAAGCGGTACTCCGAGTTGACCGGTATTCGGCCAAATCGACCATCTCAGAAACAAGAGACGGGACCACCAGCAGATGCTGGTTATATGACGCGGGGTAGAAAGTCCATTATTACGGCCACGAAAACGTTTAGTAGAGATGAATGGCTCGAGGGAAAAGCGGCTCTAACAAATTGGGCTGACCTAACAGGGGCAAGAAGTAATAATAATACAGAGTAGCGGGGGAGCGGGAAGAGGGCAGAGAAGAAGAAATCACAGAGAGAGAAATGGGGGTGGATCCCGAGACATTTCACTAAATTTTACCTCACCATGGGCGGTTTATTTAATAAAGTAATTAATCGGCCGTCTCATCTGGCTTCCTGAATTGATTAACGTTTCGTAGTTCCGCCGAAATTCTATTTCAACGTGGGCGGTCTTTATGCTTTTTAATCGCCTGGGCGTTTTAATCGCGATAAAGACATGAACAATGTCCGGAAGTTTCGGCGATAAGAATTTAGTATGCGAAATATCGTGAGAAGATTATAGGAGCTAATTTAAAAGCATAAATTGTTTCCTCATATATAGTAATAAATGCGCGTCTCGAAAATGTGTGGAGCAAAAAGTCTTACTTGAATCAAAAATTTAGATTAACAACATCGATGCTATATAAATGTAGATATATGTTAATAACAGGTCGAATATTTATTAACGAGGTGTAATGATGATGATGATGATAATTATGGCTATACAGATTGTACTGAAGACAATAGTACAAAAAAAAAAAAAAAACTACGTGTTTCGCGGTTTTTCTGTCCCTCTCTCTCTCTCTCTCATTCTTTCCATCCAAATCTATCATAGAATCTGCCAACAAAATTAATTACGTTACACGTTGCAGAATTATTTCCCAAAGAAAAGAAATGAGTTGAAACTGGAATAATCGGCAGGGGCAACACGATTACGAGGTAACGACGGAGATTTCGTGCAAACGCAAAGTACCGTGATAATGAATCTCTTAAATCTAACTTTTTATAGATCCTATTACGGGACTAATTGTACAAAAAATAAAAAAAAAAAAAGATTTGACCGTATCATGCGTTACTCGGGCATTCCGAAGGATCTACGGGCAAATAATCGCGGCAAGAAGAGACGATAATCGACACGAGGAAGGAGGAAGGTCATTAAATTCAATTATAATTTGTCGTACAAATATGCGCGGTGAAACGGAGGTGGAAAGCGACGCGACACGACGAGAAGATTAGGTAGAAAAGAAGTAGGACACGGGCAAGAAAAAGATCCGAGGTAAAAAAAGGGGAGACTCGTGCGAACTAGAGTGTGAGGCAACGTTTCCGTCGCCTGAAGGTTTAACCAAAGTCCGGGCGCTCGTTACGGGACTCCCGTCTCTCGATTACACGTCCGGCGCGGTGGAGATGTGAACAACCTTCGCGTATTGGAGATGACGTAAATATTACAGGCTCGTTAGCGGGCGAGTACGTACGCGCAGGTGCACGATGCGTCGTATTGCTGCGTATAGATCGGCCCGAGACCCCGTAATAGAGGCAGATGCCTCACTTTGGACTTACGAAGCAATGCCTATACTATATGCCGCACTAGTGCTAAGTACCGGACGCAATAATGCCGAATTATTGCCTCCTCTCACTCTTCAGGCTTATGAATTTTCATATAATATCTCCATCAGTTTCCTAATAATAAACACTGATGTAATCAGACATCGTGTTTACATAATAGTTTTGCGCGAAGCAAGAAACGCTCGTCAAAATTAATCAAAATTTAAATTTAACGCGACAATTTATTCGTAAACGTTTAGGTACCCATATATACATATATAATACAATAATATTCTATAAAATATATTAATTGTGGTAATATACAATATTATATATAGATTATATAGTATAATAACTTTGATATACATGTTATTGAAATAATCAGGATTAACTGAACACGAGGTATTATATCGAATTAGAGAGTGGATACTTTAATCTTATACCCGAAAGTTTACGTTGTGTAAATTCACGAGGCGCCTTCTTCTTTCGAAGAAATATCAATTTACGAATTTGCAATCATTATAATACAAAATATTATCGTCGAAGTTATGCACGTCGCACGAAAGTTTTCGCGGTATTGATTTCTATAGACCGTGTTATCGCATGCGACTATCTTGCGGTGAAGCGCAAACACTAAAGTTGTCCATGGGCTTTTTACAGTAAGTAGGAGATTTAATGTGACGTTACGGGCGCGTGACGCGACTTCGAAACTAAGTTCCTGGTCGGTGTCGTAAACGTCAGAAAACATCCTTCCGCGAGCCGGCTGTAAAAAAACGTAATTCGAACGTTTAGCAGACCGAAGCTTGCGCAATGAGGTTTCTCCTTCAAACAAAGAGACGTATTTTCTAACGACTTTAAATACGTGATTCTCATCTTTAAAAATTCCCTCTCAATTATTACGTCAATAGTCGATGGACCGTTAGATATTACGACACTTTGTTATTTATCGGAGCTAAATATTTCTTCGTAGATCACATTCTTTCTCAATCCGTCTCTTTTTCTCAATCTTGAAGACTTTCCGAGACGCCCGATAACACCGATTCGCTCGTCGGACCTCTTTCTGTAGCAACAGCTGCTAAACCAGCGTCAGTGTCGCGAATTGCAAATCACTGCCGAGGAAGGCCGAACAAGATCCAAATGCCTCTAGGTACAACGCGCCACTTCCGGGAGACACGAGCTGGTCGAGGAGGATTACAAGCCAAGCTAGAGTTCGGTAGCGAACTGTATCTTGGAGTAATCCAGGAAGATACCGTGTGCTCGAGAACGCGGATAGTCTCGGAATATCGAATTAAATGTCGGGCTTAATGTATGGAACGTTCCGTAAACGGCGGTCCACTCAACGCTGCATAATTGAAGTCGATGTCGCTCTACTACAGTTACTTTTGACTGGTTTTATAAATCGAAATGAAAGAGAGAGAATATAGTTTCGTTCTTGCGACCTTGTCCCCGGGCAAAAAATTTTGTCCCAATCAAGCCTGGCTTCCGGTGTGTAATTAAAGACGCTCGGGATTACTAGCCGACGATAACAAGGTGGAAAACGGACAGCCCCGACCCAACGAGGCGAATGAATCCAAGAAGCGTGACCAACAACTTCATAGATTCGCCGACCTTCGCTTTCAGACGGCTGCCGCCGCCGCCATCAGCGATCTCTGTATGCATACACGATGGCGTGCGCAAAATGCGTTCCCTACATTTCGGATTACTCTCTTTATGTCATATCCACTCTGCTCAGCCTCGTTACGTTAAATATACGGTTATGAGATTGTCGTGTTACGCGGAATGAAGATAGGGGAAAAAGCGGTGGGTGGAGCGGCACGCTACGTATCATCGGACGTAACTTGTGCGCGGCAGCAATTACTTGCCAAGGCATATAGCGACGGTGCCGCGGTCGCGATTGTTTAACGCGGTTAAACCGCGCGGGATACGTAAGTTTGCGGCTTAATTAGAACTCGGGCCGTAACACGGGAAAGCGTCTCTGCTCGCTCGTGTAGCCGTCTTTAAATTACGCCACGCCGCGCCGTGACGACGCGTGTGAGATGTAATTTTTTGTAAGTTTCCGAACACATCTCTCACGCCAGCGATATTACGTAAGGGTTTATTTCGGATTCGTTGTTTCTTTTTTTTTCTTTCGAATCTCGTCAAGTGGAAGGCGTGTTTGTTGTTAAGGAGAAGATGGTGAACGCAAGACAGCCGAATATTATCGTGCATGCGCACAACAGAGATTCCACGAGCCGTTCAAAGGGAGGAGATGAAATTTTAACTGGCTCTTTTGCCCGAGTAGTCCCGTTACTCCCACGTAGCGGCCTCACCGACCTCGCCGAGTCGCGACAATTTCACAAGCAGAGTGGAAGTGACGCCAGCCAGTATATTACAGATCTTTTTAACCTCCAGGTCCGCCTTGCGCGCTTTGCAAATATTCAAATGGCTCCGCTAATGGAGCCCTCTCCTTCCATCGCCCGTACCTCGACCGGTCTTGCATCAAAGTGGTACAACGGGAGTGAGCGTAGCAAAAGGGACATCCATCTTCCCCTGACCCACTCGATGTAACGGTGGGACCCGAAAATTACGGACCAACCGAAAATCACACTTCTCTATCTTTCTTTCTCTCTTTCGGTTTCCCGTCCGGTGTTCTTGTTCTTCTCACTCTTTCGGGTTCTGGTCGTTGACTTCTCCGTAGCGCCGAATATTTCGCGTCTCGCGCCAGCATGCTTTGTATTCGCCAAAACCTTTCTATCGAATTATTTTTATTCGTAAATTATATTATTCGTAATATGCAAATTGTTTTTATATAAAATGCACAATTACGTATTCTGCAAAACTCATTTATGCAGAACGAAAACTGTTTACTCGATTCGAAAGATTATGAAATAATTATTCGAGCTTTTCATTGAAATAATAACAATTATATTTCCTGAGAAGAATAGAAAAAAATCAATTTTGAAAAACAATGTGCTTTCTTTATGCATATTATTAAACAATACTTTTACAATAGATTTTAGAAAAACTTTCCTAGTTTTGAGACAAACTCTTAAAAATGGTGACGGCAATTGCAGTTGAAAATAGCAAAACGTTACAGCAGAGAACTAATTAATACGTTTGCGAACTTTTATCTGGCACTCGTGGGACAGGCCAAGTTTTTGTTTCATCGCAAACTTTTAACACATATGTTGCGAGTTTACTCATTTCCACCGACACCAAGAAAGCGAAATTTTGCGAAAGTGCACGCGGACCCACAGCTGCTGAGTAACAAACTTGCCCTAAGGCATTTAACGAAGTCGTCGAACTCCGTAGGAGTTTCATCGCCACTAGCATTAAACACTCACACGTACACACACATATAACACACAAATTTGCCTCGGTCTTTTCACGCGATAAGAATAACATCCGAAGCGTGTTGAACTAATGTTAAACGGGATATCGCCTACGGAAATGCAATGGATGACTTGCAAATCTGATTAGGAACTTGCGAGAATCTTCTATGTATGAGACGCGTAATTCTCGTCACTTTGCTGTCGCATTATTTTATAGCAAAGACCGTAATAATTTCATTGACGTAAAGTGTTAACAGTTTTCTCGCGGAAACATTACATAATTTGCATATATACTACTGTAAGACTTATATCATTTTACGAGTGATTTTTTTACTTTGTGATCCATGTAGAATTTAATTATATCATTTCTATTTAAAAGAGGTTTCTGTAATTTTGCACTACGATCTCTGAGTTAAACTCGATATGCAATACATTTTATTGCAAATCTTAATAATATCCTTTTTGATATCAATTTGAAAGATGATTGAGATTTATTAAATGAAATATTAAGTTTCGTTGAAAAATAAATGGCATTTTTTAGATAAATTACCGCAAACTGTGTTGACGTTTGCGAATTGCATGGAATTTATTAACGGTACAATCTCGTCAGTTTTCGCGTATAATTCTTTTTCGTTTCGTGTTGAATCACGTATACGGACGGAAAGAAATTAACCGCGTGAAAATTATTTCGGCCTCATACCGTTACGTACCGTTTTCGCATAAATGGTTCCGTTTCGGTTACCACTAAAACGATGAGAATTCCGCATTATGAGCGGCGTTTCTAAGCAAGAAAGGCGTGGCAGGAAAGAAACGGGAAGAAAGAGAAAGAGCGGACCGTGTTGTTGCTTCTGCGGTAACAGCAGTTACAGCGGTAATTTTACTTTACGCCGGCAATAAATGCGCTCCGCTCACGCACGCTTCCGCGATAGCGTTCGCTATCTGACTACATCCTCTCGTTCCTTCTCTCTCTCTCTTTTTCCCTGCAGCTCTCTCGTTGTCTCTCTTTCTTTGACGAGCTACCCTTATCTTGTTCTCCATGTCTATCTTACGCCATATTGCGGCGGCACGAGTCTTACGTGGAGAAAAAGAATCAGGATTGCATGCTATTTCCCGACACGTATTACACACGCGAGGAGTATATTGAAAGCGGGGTGGTCCTACCATCTAGGTTCGTATAATTTTGTGCAATTCGTGCAGTCATCCAATAAGCGCGGGAGAGATCAGAAATTTCAATGTCACAAGTTGTCGAAATGTGATTTAAGCAAGACTAAAAATAGCGATGTCTACTCAATCGTTTGCCAAGTATAAGAGGGATTTAATATTCGAAGAGATTTTGTTTTATGTTATTTCTCACGTATGAGCTGAATAAGTTTTTCACTTTGTAAAATTCTCGCATTAACAGCGTCGCAGACTTGATATACACGCCAACAAAAATTGCTTTCTAGCTTTTTATATTGTTCGTGACATTCCAATAAGCGAAGTCGCGGCGGAATTTCTCGAGCCCGTCCTTCGCTCCGTCCTTTACATAACGATGACGGCGAGAAAAATTGCTCCGCCCTCCTCCTCCTCCTCTCGTCGTTGCAAACGCGCCGTTGCAACTCGCAAACGCGTCACTGATAACAAAATAACGCTTACGCTTCGATCGCGGGACGGGGGTTCACGATTCGTTACCCGCAAATTGGTATTTTGTATTTACGATGGCCACGTCACTATGCTGCGCGGGATCGCTTGTGCGACTCGAATAGTTAAATCGTGCATTTCAAACGAGCGCGCGCGAGCGGGCAACATTGTACTTCAAATGCCAGCCTATGTACATAATTGATTGGCGTATGTGAACAAAGCCGGAACGTCACGAGCCAGTTTTGCAGCGCGTAGGAGGGCCCTCTCTTTCGTCGACCGCCGCCGGTATGTAGCCGGATGAAATCACTCGACTAACGGCTCCGGGACTAAATTACCGCAGAATTAGGCGGACCGATTACATTGCGCGACGCACAGCTGTTATGCGCGCGCGCGCGTTGCCCGCCCGCGTTGCCGCTTGCCAGGAATGCGTAGCCTACATGATTTAACGGCGAGTTCCTGCACATCGGGGATTATATGCGCGTTGACAAAATGACAGACAGCTCGGGGCGCAATTCGGGATTAATTCCGGAACGCCTTATCGAGGGAGAGAGACGATTATACGTGTCGCGCGGAAATCTTCGCTCTCCCTGCGGCTCTTCCGCCGTATTTATTCGTAATGAGTGCCTTCCAGGGGTGCGGGTTTTCTTTTAATTAAATACACGTATACGATTTCGTTGAACGCATTGTATTGCGTGTGTGTCGATCCCCGACATCTCCGGTAGATTAAGCGCGACGAGGATACAAGAGAGACTATATTAAGCTATTAGTGCCCTGATGTCGGAATGGATTACGTCTGATTGCACCAGCTATATGGATCCGCCATAATAGAAGCAGTTATTGACTCTGTCGGGTACGAATGTCGACAGCATCGGTCACCTTTGGGAGCAGTAGAAATCGAATTGTATTACGCGCATGTTCGCAACATGACAGACAAATCGCTATGCTATCGGATCTAAGGCTCCCATACATATACATATTGTACATGCATGCATTTCTTCCAATCTCCAAGTTAACGTAGCACTGTTCTTTACATACGAACCAGTTCATATTTCATGATTCGTTCGCATATTTCATGTCTCGCATGCTTGATTGTATCTTCGTCCGCGAAGAAAGAAAATATCACGTTCGTGCTCTATATCGACATTATCTTTGTCGGCGCGCTTGTAATTGTGAGCGCTAATTAACGCGATCAATTAAATTCTCCCGCCGTATCCATTCACGTGTTCAGACATAAAGATTATCTAAAGAGAAATAAAGAAATTACTATATGTATATATATATATATATATATATATATATATATATATATACAAGTCGAGTCAGCCAGTTAATCAAGGTCGTCGCGAGTGCAATGGAATCCTACGCTCAATTATATCTTATCGGAAATTATTAGCTTAGGCTGAATTGCGCACCGACAGTTCGAATTAATTAACCCCGATAATACAGACAGAAAGATATATACATTTTATTCGTCGGGAGTATAATGCTAATTGGCAGTTGGTATTCGTCCGCGTTCCTGCGCGATCTCGCGTTCTAATTATGAAGTGTCGGCATTAACGAACTCAAGAAAAAATCGAGAACAGATAAAACCGAGGTGGAGGGTCGCATTAAAACAAAGTGCCGTTGTCGCGGCCGCGGGCGGTTTGCCCGCGATGAAACCGAGTGATGACGACGCGTAATTGCTTTCCCGGATAAACAGGCCCCACGTTGAAGGTCTGCGGCGAGCGAGGCAACTCTTGCCAGTTGTGCGCGCACACGTGCGATACAGAGATTTGCGGCGAACAGGACAGAGAAAGGACGAAAAGGGATTTAAAAATCGCGCGCGCGCCTTATCTTGTCACGAGGCGCGGGAATCATTTTATTGTTGTGTTATACTGAATGTAATTACACGCAACTGTGCGAGATCCGTGCGTCGTCCCCGAGCGGAATCCCTTTCAACCCCCGACATCTCGCCCGCGCAAGGGCACTTTATCCTTGGTGCGCGCGCCATTAATTCCACTTGCACCCACACACGTCCTTCCCTCCTTCGCCGAAACGCGTTTTCCGAGAGTGAATGGATGGGTGGAAACAGAAATTTCAGATGTCTCTTTGTGCGCGGACGACGAACACACCCTCTCGACCCTCCATTTGCTCGCTTCCATCAGCGCGCGAGAGTACAGCGCTTGCGGTGTCGCGACGTCGCGCCGTCGCTGACAGCGCGTAGACAAGTGTGCTTGGAAATTGCGCGCGATGTGAAAAGAGAGCTTGCGCGGGGCTTGCGCGAGTGAAGAATCGAGAGGCGACCAAAGGAGAAGAGGGAGAAATGGAAAATTCGCGCAAGATGTGGTCGATCGGATAAGAATCCGTAAAAAAAAAAAAAAAAAAAAAAAAAGAAAACATTTGCTCTATTAGAATCATTAATTGTAATCCTACCATGATTATAAAATGAATAGACATCCGAATAGAGCTGTTTGAGCGAAATTTGTGTTTTTTAGTATTAAAAACGTCGACGAGATAGAGATAAGGGACATTTCATTACTTGGCGCGAAACTGGTATAACAGTATTTCACAAATGATCCGACTAGCGTGAAACGTTGCAAGATAGCTATGCACTTCGCGGGAAGGAGATTCACGCCGATGTAACAGGTTTAAAGTTGTCGCCATTAACCGAAGTAGTTGGTAACATTCCCACGTTTTGACCCGCGGTACTGCGAACTACGTAGCAGCGACGTGGATAATACAGTCGACTTATTTCGACTATATTTCCGCGATGCGATGTCTTGCAGTGACTATGTTACGAGTGACACATAAGTACGTTACCGAGTAGGGTGATAAGAGAGAGAGACGCGAGAAGAATCTTCAAAGATGCTTCTCGCGCGGCCTCTCAAGCGCGGAGAATAGTTTGCGAGTGCCGTAGAACACGCGCCGCATGATCCGCGATTGGACCACCTGATTGTATATCGCCAAGATATATGAATAACCAGCGCGAGATATGCGTCGAGAAGCGCGTGGAACTTCATTCTAAAAGCACACACGCTGAGCGCAGTCAGAAGTACGACAACTTTTAACTGGTCGTTTATCGCCGTCAAGTCGTTGGCGCAGAAGAGATTACAATCTTATGGATATCGTGACGTATTTAGCCATATTCTTGGTCAAAGTGGTGGGTGAGGAGATCGAGCCAAGAGGTGACGTGCGAAAAAAAAATGAAATCCACTTTAGATCTAAAATCTTTAACGCGATATAATGCCGTTGACAGAACCGGATTCGTTAGATTTATATACGTTCCCGGGAATTACATTTTCGCGCAACTATCGTGTGTACATGAGCGGCAAATCAGCGTAAATCCGGGTCGCCTGTGTTTCCCTGCGTGTCGAGTTCCATGCAGTTCTGTCGGTCAAGGTACGAGAATGTCGCTTGACCATGACTGGCCGCGTAACATTCCTTCGCACTAACTAATCATGAGATTTATGTGCGCTTTAATCAAAGAAACGCAAACGAACGGTACAGCACCGAGACGTCGATATCGGAGTTTCTGCATCCATCTACCTACTTATCTGTATCCCTCCAGCTATACGCGCGCGCATCAAAAATCCGTTGCGGAATAGAGTCTATCGCGAGAAACGAGGCAAGAAATCAATCGGCCAGCGGCGACGACGACGGGGATAGATACGAAATTTTCCGCCAGACTGAATGACTACGCGCGTAACACATACGCGCACACATGCTCGCGTATCAATTTTCACGCCCTCGCGCTGACGCTATTACGGTGAAATCTGAAACGGTGTGACAACGTGCTGACGCGATAGCGGCGCGCTCCGCGTTGCGGAATTCTCAACGCGCTGAATATGGATGACTATTCTCTCTCCTCGCATCGCGCGCGGTAGCTATTTGTGGTACATTGAGCTGTCACATGGCATGCGGAATTACGGGAGCTTCCAATGATAACCCGTTAAACGAACGTACGGATGGACGAAGCAGCTAACAGACACGCAATGATAGCTAGCTGCTGCTCATGTCCGCGGAGCGTCTCGCTGCTATCTTTCATCAAAAGAGAAACGTGCATTGATGGTAAAACAATGTAATCGAGTGTATCGACTACAAATGACCCGAGGGGAGAATATTTAAACCATTGCGTCAGCAAACTGGTAACGAAGACGAGAAATTGTCATAAAACTCTATTTGTTCTTCATATCTCTCGATTAGGTTATTAACAGTGAAAATATAGGCTTCAAATTCTTATAGAAAATTTTTCATCAATTTCGTTTATACCTTTAGATTGCTTTATCCGTTTCGCAGGCGATAAATATAATGTGTAATTTAGATAGCGTTTATTTTATCACGAAGAATTTGCATGTATACACACACGGGGATGCGGATAAATCTAGAATCGCGATAAGAGGGGTCATTTACAAGCAGGTTAACAATCTGCAACGGGGCGACTTATCGCTGGAATCATGAATCATTCGAGCAACCTGCCGGTGGCGAATAAGGCTACGGCGTGGCGCTTCGGCATGTGTCCCGTTTCGCAATGCCCACGCTTCAGGAATGCGTCACGCACCTCGTCCCACATATAGAACGGTGCATATCGCTATACCGTTACTGGTTCGAAGCGCGAATCAGTCAAACAAGTGGTATATTCGACTGGCAATAGATACGAGGCGGATTAAATGATTATTTCGCTGACTTTTCCAATAAAACATGTTCCACCGGTTAGCTGTAAACTATGGGATAGCGCAATCTTAATAAATCACGCATTTCCAAATGGGACAACGAACAAAAAGATATTTACAAGTGAATAAAATTCATTAGTGGTTTGTAACAGCAGCATACACGTGAGAGAGAGAGAAAATAGAGCACATATAAATTTACGAACAATGTGAAAGTTGTAATATATTAAATATGCAGCGAACATGAATTGATCGTCTCGAATTACAAGCGCCTTTTCTAATATGCAAAAAAAAAAAAAAAATATATATATATATATATAAAACTTATAATAAACAAGAGAACAATCGAGCAATTAAGTTTCTATAGACTACTCCATATGCAACTGTACATTGCTGCATTGTGCACTGCTCATCTTCTCCTGATGTTGCAAAGATCATTTGTGTTTGATTTACACGGTAGATTTACACGAGAGTTAATTTACACCTACAAGAAAGCACCAGCGTACGAAATGTATCATGTATAACAGCAACTGTTTCGCAACTAAATTAACGGTTATAGTATTATTGCGTGCAGCAGTGCAATACACTTGAATTAAAATCTTCCATGTCAAATAAACTGATGACTTTGCTTATTACGATCGTCGAACTCGCGTAAATATTTTTTACCGTATATTCCAGTAAGTAAAGTAAAGTAAATTGATAAATATTAATTTAACGTAGATTCTAAATTGGAATAAAAACATTTGATTTTTCATATTATATTTATCTTTAGGGAATCATATTTTTTTTTCTAGTCAAAAATTTATTTTCATAAATTTAAAATCAATTTTCTCTCAACAAAATAAAATTTTAATAAAAGATTAGCTTCAACTTTGCAAATTTTTTAGTATTGAATATTTAATCATGAAAGTTTGAGTTAATTTTAAAGTTTTTCAAATTAACTAAAGTACATATACATTTTATATTGTAAAACTTATATTGATGTGTGTACAATGTCGAAGTTCAAGTAACATTTTCATTCATAATGTTAAGTAACTTCGTTCATCGAGTATCTCGTGAAAATTTTACCAATGAAAAATCGATTCCTAATTTGTTATAGAATCGATAAACGATCGAGGGTGAGAGTACGCTTCGTCTGAAAGTTTCGATTAATTTTTAACGCAACGTTCCATCTCTCGGCAGCGATCGATAAATAATTAAGTCACTATGAGATCGATGATCGTATTAAAGGGGAAATGCATTTTTTTGGGGAGACGAGCCAAAAACGTATCGTTGCCAAAATGGGAGATACGTATTTAAAATTGTTGATGGCGGCACGCACGCGATCCATTCCCCCTCTAAGGAAGGAGAGAAAGACCTTGCGCGCGACATCCCGACGCGTCTGACCAAGCAGACTCCGACTCCCCTGGATCACGTGCGGCGTCAGCCGACTCGTGTCGGCGCGTCGCGAAACGACGGCGAGGCGACCAAAGCTCGGCCGCGAAACGCGCACCGCGTCGTAATAGAAAGCAGACATGTACGGGCTCTTTGCCGGCGCGCGTGAATTTCATGTGCGCATGATATTAAAGACCTTAATGGACGGCCATTAATTACCGCGGTCGAGCCTTAGCTACGCCGCGAGAAACCGCACAGTCCGGTAGTCGGGCATTCGTCTTGGAGAATTCCTCTCCCACACGAGACTCGAACCAAGAGTGCGAAAGAGAGAAAGGAAGAGAGACCCGCGCGGGTCTTCCGAAGGAGGGTTGGCAGGTAGAGGGAGGCGCGGTGTTGTGGGGTCGCGAAAGAATTTACCGCACGTATATCTCGGGAATATGGTATCTCGGTACCGCACGTTCGAGTTCCCGGAACAATCGCTCCTGTACCGTATCGCGAACACATTCGCGGACGTGTACAATTATCCCCTCGCGCCGGCGGCTCAATTAAGCATCGCCGTCTGCGAGAATTTATTCTCTCTAAGTTGGCGCGCGCTCCCCATCATCATACTTTCCCGCGATAAGCATCGAATCGCTTTCGTATATACAGTTTTCCACGATGTGACTCCGTCATTTCCGCATCTCTTAACGCTTCCTCTACATCGGTGTGGCTTGATGAATACTTTCTTCCAACGTTATTTCTTCTGAAAAGGGCGCTTCTTTCAGCCGAGTTAAGCGAGTTACAAGTATATTCGCATTCTTTGTAGATCTATCTTTCTCAGTTCTTTTTTTATATAGCTTCGCGATTGACGCGAGCAACATAATGCTCGTATACGAAGCTCGAAGATGCGCCCGGAGCGTCGCATTCTTCCGTATAGACGAGCGGAGCAACGCGAGACGCGCTATCGCGAAATAAAGCGCAAACTCGTCTACCGACTTTGGTATAGATTCGCAGATTGTCTCGGGACGGAAACGCTCGCCGAGGGCAAGAATTCCAACGCTCGTGCCGAACGAGAAACTCGTGCCGGCACCTTTCTTAGGCCGCGGGCTGCGATATACGCGCGCCAACGGAGAAGAGGGAAAGAGAGAGAGAGAGAGAGAAAGGGGTCATCGCCCCAGGAAAATCTCGCTGGTCGCAAATCCTTCCGAGCGGCCGGAGAAGCGACGTCCGGCCGGCGTGAAACGTCGTTAATCACGACGGGATTCGGTATCGAGTTTCATCCCTCGACCCTTGAGGCGAGTATCTCTCCGGCCGAGGTAGGCGCGTACCCTACGTTGGAGACGTGCACGCGCCGAAGAAGCCAGCAAACACACACCTGACGACGGCCTTGGTGCGCGCACATTCGTACAGCTTTAAGATTTATTAATTCGTCCGCGAGTGCGCGGATCGACGCGTTATCACCTCGCCTTCGTGTTCCGCGCGCGTTAATTCCGCCCGTGTATGTGTTAACGAGATTTTTTAAGAGGGAGGACATATTCGCGCAAATTTGCACCGAGTGCGCTCACGCGCGAATCCAATTTCTTCGTATATTTTTCCGCGAGATATGAGATGGATTATAAACGTCATATATATATATATATATGTGTGTGTGTAAAAGTTATATCGAGCCGCGAAATAGTCCCGGATTCCCGTTTTCTATGAATAATGACATAATTATAGTTTTTATTATCACGTCTAATGCATACATTTATTTCTCACTTATATCATATGTAAAGGAAGAGCTTATGGCAATTAAGACTGAACGGAATGGAGCAGAATGGTGTAGAAGATATTTAAATTTGCATAATTTTGACGGGCACAAAATATAAATGTTTTGTGTGTGCGCAGAATTGTGAAATCAAAGCCATTAAGGCCTTACTTCATAGAATGAGAGATTAATACTCGTCAGATACAGGATAGAGGATGCGTAACGACGCAAGCAATCATTTTCACAACGCGCAAAATTATTGCTTAATAATAATTGCGCGGGATGTTTTAAATGGTTTTTTTTCTCGATGTTAAGTATCAGTATTCTATGAAAGATTTACATAAATATAATTTTATTATTGTATACTAATTATCGCGTACTGTATACGCGGGTTTGAGCAAACAGGTAGTAGGCATCTTGTTTCATCGAACAGCTGCAAGCTGTAATAAACGGTTGTCAATACGTTGGACGTCTCAAGCAATTTCTACGTTAATTTCCCGGTAATTTGATTTTCGTCGAGTGCAAATTACGCGATAGTATAACACGAGACGGATTTGTTCGCGGAGTAAATAACCTGTATCGCCGTAGTGGAGATGTCGTAACGCTTTCGCAATGCAATTGCAAATCCAGACGCGACGAGACGCGGATAAAATTGTCATCATTATTTTTACGCGTGTCTTTACTATCTATCTTTTTATTATATATTTTAATTGCGATTACAGTTGCACGATCTATACGTAGCTTTCATCAATATCCGGTTTCGAATCCGGAGCAATGTGATAAATGTCGACTACTTTGATATATATTAGTTTTATATCCCGCTCTATTAAACAATCAGTCAATCAGAATATAGCAGATCTTAAAGATTGAAAACTAGATTATATACGTAAGAGATTGTGCACATAATCATTTGATCACATCGATAAATCTATCCATAGCGAGCATGAATCTGGCAGGATGGGTACGCTTTGATATCTGGAATTTCAGATGAGATTTGCGCTACATATCGTACGTAACTTGTACAAGCGATAATGTATATTACCGGACATTGAATGATATACGCCGCAAATGCGTATTAACATATATTATACTCGTATATGAGACAGGGCCCATCTGGTGGCATCAATTATTCCTCGATTTTCCTGCATTTCTGCTTCATATAGAGCGAAACACGAAAAATCAATTTCCGTACTATTGATATATTGATATGAAGAAGGTTGCATTCATGACGCTTGTGGAATAGTTTACAAGTACCAATAAAATACGCGCGTGTATTCCTTATCGTATAACATTTTATACGTACTTTTTAATTTTTTTTGTATATAAGCAGTACCTACTTATTAATTTCCGATACAAATTTCTATTAATACATCTTAATTTTTCATTTTTGATAAATAATACACTTTTGTTTTTAATTATTATTTTAAATTATTACGCGTGGAAAAATCGTTCGAGATATCATTGATTTTTAGTCGGCGAATTGACGACGCACACAAGAATCTGAATGATTTCGCCTATCATCGCATCAGTCAACGGCTATGTGTGTCGGTTTCGCGTTTATTTACCGTACGATGCGTCACGTCGCTGTTTCGGACAACTTCCCCGTAAGTGGAGCAGTACATCGAATGTCCCAGTTCCCTTTTAACCGCGTAGCTTCTCCGATCAATATGAAATTAATTTTTGCTCAACGAAAACGTCTCAGGTTGGTTATATTAACTCTATACAGATACTTACGAGAGAGATTCGGGTTTGTTTACTTAAAAGGAAAGTACACGTCACCGCTGCGTGTAAGTAAACTTACTCGCCGATAATCAGCGACGCTGACTAAAACCGAAGTTTTGCGAAGATAGGAAAAGCCAAGTTTCCTCTCCCGAGTACGCGAAATTCGGAGGTTTCGTCGTTGAATAGCGTCTAATTGGCTCTAATAGAGAGCGTAGTTTCATCCGCGGACCGAACTCCGTCATTTTTAGCAGTGCTCCAATACTCGGTTATGGAGCGAGTACGTCGAAAGTTCCCTGTCCGTCATCAATTATTTCCAAACTCGAGGGCATTCACGGGATGATTATGTCGGCTCTCATGCGAAACCGACCAAAGTGGCTCTTGGCCGAATGTTCAATCGATCCGGTCCGAGGTACGCTTCTTCCTAAAAGCGCGCGGAGATATACACTTTCGATGCACACACATCTCTCCCTCTCTCTCTCTCTCTCATGCACGAAAAATATGTGCGAGACTGTGTGCGCGATATTGTAACACGTACGAAACGTAGAGCATCTGCATCTCCGCATTTACGTTCCGCCAAGTGGACGACATAATCTCCGTCGGTTCCTTTTATTACTACAGTTTTTCGTTATGGCGCCCGGAAGCACAAAGTCGCTTAATTTTCGACTGATCTTGACGCGATCGCGCGCTGCGGACTCTCGTTCTGATGCATGTTCCTTCTATTAATGCCGCGTGCGCTCGCGAAAAGCGGATATTTCTTAATCTCCTTGCCTGTCTCTTTTGCTATCTCTACGTCTCACTTTTTCGACTTTATTCCGACGAATCGTTATCCCTCGTATATTTTATTGCCATATATAGAGTATATATACGTCCCGTAATTTTCCTCAATTATGAACTCTTAAAATTCAAATAGGAATTTAAAGTTTTAGTGGAAATAAATTTAAATTATCTTTTACAATATTACTCTTGCATTCACTCATATCTTTGAAGCTTATGGCTTTATTTGGAATAATTTATTAGTTCCACAATCGTGCCGCGATAACGGTTATTTTCTTTAATTTGGTGATTTTCCGACTCTCGTAGTAGAGATACGCGCAAACTGGGACACATGTGCGTGCACACGCGTCGGACTCAAGCCGAGAAGCTGACGACTTAACGCCCTGAAGATACCGTCGCGGCAGACAGGCAGTCAGACAGCGCCGTAATAAATTGCTAATTGTATTAATGACGTTCCGGCACACCGAGGTTAGGTCGTGACATCCTTTCGGCTGTCGGTGCACGCCATACCTTCTTGTCTTGCGGTCATGCTTTCCGAGGATGAGCCGATAATAATCAAAAGCCCGATATTGATTTCGCTAATTTCGCTCTGTTACTGCGTTATTATTTCTCACGGATAAATGCATTCCTGCCATTCCTCTGACATAATAGTACATTCGTGTTTCGTTTAGCCGAGCGAAAATTTAAAACAAAAATTATCATATATATGTATATAAATATATATATATATATATATGCGATCTGCAGTTTATATTCGTAATAAAAATGCTAATATTATCGGTCACCATTTCCATATGTATTAATTATACATTTTGCACGTTTTTTTTTCGACAAATATCTATCGATTCGCTTCTCGAATAACTTAATTAAATATCATCGCCGCTGAACAGTCCGTATAATAATTATGATGTAACGTTAAACACGTGCTAACGTGAACATATAACATACTCGGTGGAATAGATCGATATGTATTTCCAAGGTGCGGTTGCGTGGGAAGCGAGTGCGGTATAGAGCGGCAAAGCGGATTCGCTAGAGAGACAATCTACTAGGTTACAAGTTCTCGTGCCGATAGAACGTTTAGAAAAATGATTTGATTCCTGGTAGGGGCCCTCGGGTGCGCGTGATTTGTGTTCGAGCCCGACGCCATTTGTCATTGCCGGCACCGTTACGTCCCACGGGCCCCGCGGGACCTGAGGTCGAAAAGCCGAAGTTAAATTTAACAAGCTTAACCGATAACTCCCGCACGGATCGACACGGATCGTTCTATACATACATATACATACATACACGCGCAGACATACAAGCATTCGATCTCTCTCTCTCTCTCTTCCTCTATATGTCAATAGGATGCATCTATGCAACTATGGCAATATCGAAATCACGGCGCGGTGCATTCGCGTGCATCAACCAATCGCGGATATACCGGAGAGATTTGGAAATAGTGATCTCGCGTGTCAGCCGGCATATTAAATCGCAATGGTGTGTGTTTCATTCCCCGAGCGACTCGTCGCCTCGCGTTGCATCGTGTTGCATCGCGACGCCTCGCGTTCGTATCGTCCCCGGGGCACCACGTTAGCGTCGGGATTTTGGGAGAGAATCCCGACAGGGGCGAAGGAAGGGTGAGAGATCCCGCGATCTCCCGCGGTGTCCCGCGCCGAGAGAGCTCTCGGCGGCAATCCTCTAATTCCGCATGAACGGCCCGTGCGGGCGAACCAGACTAGATATTACGGTTATTTTTCAAGCCGACTGACCCGCTATTACTGCGGATACGATTCATTACCGCCGGCGTGCATCGGCCAACTAAAGTGTATTGTATTACGTTATGATTAATCGCGCGATCCACCGAGCAAGCGCGTCTGTCACCAATAAATATCCAATTTCAAGTTAGAATGAAATATATAAGACATTTTAACGTCGCGCGCGTTTTTAGCGACGTCGCCGTCGCGCCGTGTAATAGGATCATTTATTAAGAAAATTGGCTGTTGGGATATTCATCGTAATCTTGCGTCTTCGTGGTCTTGCTCGTCGTCACGTCTTTGCCAACAACGAGAAACGATGCGTTACCCCGCCGTGACATTCCGGAGACAGGGAGTAGGGAAGAACCAGCCTCGAAAAGCCCCGGATGTCTCTCACACGCCGCGTTAATATTATCCGCCGCCTACGGATGAATAGAGTACATAACATTTTTCTCAACGACTTACACCGACGCAAAATAGGTAGATTTGTTAGACGACGCGATACGATACCGGAGTACGTTGCCTGTCGATACCTCACATTGTCTTAAAAATGAGATGGCTGTGAAAAGTCACCCCGAGTTACGTTAAAGTTCGATTATTGTCATTTTTCGCTCGATAGTCGATGAGAGGTACAAGAGCGATGAGATCAAATCTTTAAAAAGATTATTATACGCGTAATGTTCATTTTCGTAGTTTTGATATAGGACAAGTTGCAAATTATTTCATTAATTTCGTGCAAATGTCATTAACGTGTAAATATTTTCTAATCGAGTTTTCGCGTTAGTTTTTAATTACGCGTGAAATCATGCATTTCGATATCCGCAAATCTTTTCGAAACGTCCAATGGAGAGAGAGAGAGAGAGAGACTATCCGTCATACTTGAGCTCGCAGGCAAGGCTTGACCCACTTATGTCACACGGCCACGAAACATTGATAATCAATGCACTCAATGGAGTGTCAGGGAGTATTAGAGACAACTTCCGAAAGCGTAGAGATAATTAATGCTGACTGAGGAGCGATCGTTTCACATAAGCGCTTAGTTACACCGTATATGTACACTCGTATATATACATATACATCTGTATATTATTAACATGTTCACATGCTGTTTATGACAGCTTATGCGATAAACTTGACATTCTCATTAATATTATACATGTCACGTGAAACATAAAATTTCGATAACAACAAAGTTTCGATATCGATGCTGTATGTGCATATTTGAAAATTTTTATTAAAAAAAGTTTGAAAGATTTCGCGGTATTTCGCGATAATATAGTTATCGTAAATAGTTTATAGATAGTATCGTAAGTTTTTCCTGGTCTTTTTCCACATCTTCTCCGTAAAATAGCGAACAATATATACTTTGCTTGTTATCCGATATACACTACAGAGCATTTCGCGTGATCAGGGAAAAGTATTTATTATTTAACGATACTTTTCATAAATCTGGAGCGATATTTTCCGTACATTTTAGAAGAGTTAATCAAAAACGGGAATACATGATTGTCGATCGCAGACGAGATCATAAAGCTTCACGTTATTGCTACAGAATATGGAATATACGAGCTTTCAGTCTGTCTGTCTGTAAAGTTCCGGATCGAAAATTCTTTTGTCGCTGAGAGCTAGCGAATAAAGCGTCGGGGGATGGAGAAAGGGAAGATCGATTTTACCGAAGGAACATTGGTAGTGTATGCGGCAAAGGTTTCCCTCTTACGCCACCAATACATTCGCTTCTACGCGCACGTACGCGGAAGTAGGTAGATATACGCGTTTCTCGACGTCGCGAAAACAGAGGAGGCGAGTACGATCGGTGATCACAATACTTTCTCGATGCTCTTGAGATTTATATTTATGGTTAAGGGTACCGAGAGAGAGAGAGAGAGAGAGAGAGAGAGGGAGGAAAAAGATCGAACGACAAGAGCGAGTGGATAGCTCGGGGACTTGGTCGAACGGAGAGAAAAAGGGTCGAAACGAGAGCGATACGTTCTAAGAGTCTCCGCGTAAGTTCCTTCTCTCCTCTATCGTGTGCTGGCTCTCGTTCGCCTTCTCGCGCGCGTTTCTCGCACGCGCGTGTAAGCACACACTTTGTCACGGTCGCGGGTCCCGCGGCAAGCGTGGAAGAGACGAAGGGAGAGGAAACAAAGAAAGCCGCGAAGATCATTATTAAGGAGTAATGAATAATACCGGAAAGAGATTCAAAGCGTGTAAGAGAGAGTACGACCTCGGCCGGGTATAATTCTTGGCGATGGCGTCATTAACTCTCGCGCATCGCCGCGCGTTTGCGGCACAAGGCGGGAAGATGGAAAACGGTGGGATACATCGTGAGGATAGATCGTAAGGTGTACGCGATGCTCCTTTGCGGAAGGCTAAACGCGAGTTGTTACATCGTAATGTTACGTTGCAATAATGCCGGCATTATTTATTGATTTATACGAGCGCGCTCTCTCCACGGCAGTTGCCACGGTGTGTTGTGTATCGCGCCGTTATATTCGCGGAAAAGACGAACTCGGGGAAAACATACCGAGGATTAATATTTTTATTTCATGCGTAAAACCACCTTTCTCTCCTGTCGACGCGCTCAAGTTTCGTTAAATATTAGACGTCCAACCTTTTCCTGGTTATAGAAGTTGCGCATAAATCTGAATTAAATTTCAAAAAAATATTATACATGTATATGTGTCAAAAATGCAGAAGAACTACCGTTGCCTCGAATACCTTCACGATTATTTATACATTTGATTTTAAATTATTCTGCTTTGAAAAAATGTAGAGAGATGAGACATTTATACAATTTTTCAGAGAAATTGCTCTTTTTTTACTATTTTTCCTTCTATTATCTCTCTCTCTCTCTCTTACGACAAAGTTTTATTAACATCGTAGTTCGCATGTTCTTGGCCCTCCACAATGGTTCCATCCGCTTCCTTCGCTGATAACATATGCTCGTGAACTCTGTGCTAGTTAGTAATTTCTAGATATCCCATCCTGCACAGTTCACAACGTACATAGCTTCTTCTTGGAAGCTGCATCGCGGTGTGTAATGCCGGATTATCTATCGATTTATTTGGAGCAGAGCAGGAGAGTCGAGCACGTAGAACGGGCGGTCCGTGTAGTTTCGAAGTACGATGCACGAGAGCGGGCACCTTGTCGCTTTGCATGCGAGATACGAAATTATCGCGACGATTCGGAACAGTTAGGTTCGTCTACCGGTCGGGAATGGCACACGCTGTAAAGAAAAGAGAGAGAGAGGGAGAGAGAAGTAAAGAAAACGGAACAGCTTCGCGGAGCAAATGTATGCGCATTCGCGAAGATAACGCGAACGCGAGGCGGACTCTCTCTGTCTCTCTCTATCCCTATTCCCCTTTCCTCCTTTCACATCGTCTTTCTCTTCTCTCCTCTTTTTCATTTTCTCTCCTATTCGCATTAACGTGCTGATGCGGTCTCGAGCCGAGACTAGAGGTTAACTCTCGTGTCCATCTTCGGTCTATACGATGGATAATTCAGCGTACCTTAACCGTCCCGTGCGCCGCGGAAGAAACTGCGCGGACGCAGCGTGTAAATCGTTTCAGAGAGATGAAGCATCGTCTGTTTGTGTCCCAAGACGATTTCCTCAGAGTGCTTCCTTCCCTGACACTACAAACTTCGTGGGATCTTGTTTGCGTATGATCGCGAGAATCCTATTTGCAAACAGTAATAGGAAGAGATTAGGAGGGTGAACAGAAATGGAGGCGAGGAACATTGGTGACATTGGTATGTGTCGAAAAGAGCATCGAGAATACTTTCACTCTTCGCTAAAAAATATGAAGCCAGGAATTTTTGGTTCAGCGACAAAAACCTGTAATAATCAAACGCAGTTGAAAAAAAAAAATCGATATTTTTTTCTAGACTATATATTGTAATTTGCAGATAATAATTTAATGATAAATGACGATAGAGGAATCCAGCCCACTATACTTCATTCCTGTCTATTGATCAGTCAGGATGTTTCAGAGATGTTCAATCTGTCGACTCGCTCAAGGCTGGGGGATAATAAATCGTGTAAGACGCGCCGAGCGATGAGTCGTGGAGGGATTAATCACGGGCGTATAAACGACCGGGAGACTTTAATTCCGTTCCACCACGTTGAATTTGATTAGCGCGCGGCGATAAAGAGCTCGTGACTGCTGCCTGTCGCGCCGTTGAACAAGGGCCTCGCACTCGCGCTCTGCACTTCTTCCTCTTGAAAGACTACAACAAAGAGGTCGGGGACACGGCTTTGTCCCGAGAGACAAATCAGAATGGCGTAATGAGACTGAAGGGGAGAACGGAGAATGGGGGAGGGTGTCGCGAATGGTAGAACATTCTCATCCTGTAGAACAAGTGTAGTGGCCGTATCATCGCCGCGGCTGACATTCTCATTCGTGACGAATGGCAGCGAGGTAAACGGCTAAGCGAGCCACGCTCGAGGGATCCGGCCGCGGAAAAGTGCTTCTTTCTCCATGCATTTCCCACGTTTTCGATGCATGGCTGCTTTGGAACACGCGTTTGTCCATACGTCGACCTGCTCCTTTTTCCCTCGGTATATTCCCCGCTATAATTCCACGTCCATTATACTTCTCTTCCGTGTTATCTCTCGTTTTACCTTGCCCGTTTCACAGTTGATTCCGTATAAAAGTCAATATTTGTTCACACACGTCGGTCGAGATACCGCCCGATTTTGCTCACAAAAACCTACCAGATTGCCCTTTATATGGTAAATGCAAGCCTTTGTTAAATTTTATTCATGTCGTTCTACCGTTCATATTAGAACGTATAATTAAATCCAAAAATAAAAATTCATTAAACATTCGTATATTAAATGTCAAAAATATATCGATATTAATTAATCGTCTAAGAAAAAAAATTCAAATTTATTGCAGCCTCATATATTCCTTTCAATTTTTTTATTTTTAATCGAATATTTTCAAGAAATTTCCTTACTGTATCTCCTTTTCGCACCAAATACAACACGTGTATTATCGAACAATATATTGTACGTATAAAGGCTCCATATAAGAATACATGAGAAAAGGTGCATTTAGAAAACGGGACAGCTCATCTCATTCGTGACTCCCATTAAACTACGAACAGAACTGATTTGTCGATCAGCACGACATAAAGATAGCAAAGAACACAGGCGAATACGTCTTATCGATCGCTTTATTGTACGAACGGAGAATAAAATCGATTTACTGTTATTTGAAGACCACCCCGACACGATCTCGTATATGCCAGAGAGCTATATCTCTTGCATCTTGAGTCTGGCATTCCTGGATAAGACCCGCATTAAATCTCGTCCGCGGATTCGTCCGGTCGCCATTCTTGCTCCTAATACCCGATCCCGTAGCCCGTAGTCCCGTAGAAGGTCCGCGACCTACCGTGGGCCGACCGCGATCCACAGAAAATCATGATAATTATTACGTTAGAGCTAACTGCGCTCCTTCCTATCGATAGAAGGTTGGGCCTTACACGGTCCCCGATCGCGATACCGCGGTCACTGTAACATTCGATGAACGCGCGATAGGTGCATACTATACGTACACGGATGGCCAGATATATGATGTATCGCGATATATATATATATATATATATAGATATATGTGGCGACGAAGACGACGACAACATCGACAACGATGTCGGTTAGACCGTACGGTCGATTTGCGCGCTATGCGCACCGAAGTAACGGACTGCAATGGACTGATAATTATTTCGATGCCAGGGGTTCATCGTATATAATTGAGAACGTGAGTAAACACTTAAGTGACTTTAATTCAATTTTCTACCTGTACACCCGCTGTATATTATCACGTGGCAAAGGTCTCCCCGGCAATACTCTCGACACAGGGTATTGTATACGTAAGCACGCGCTAAAAGACCGTTGATTCCAATCTCGGACGCAAATCAAGTACGTATAATGCGATATTGCGTGAATAGGTTTAATTGGTCGGCGTATAGTAATCGCGCCGAAATTATAATGCGCGTAAGATAACACCTCGGCGAGGTGATTAAAATAATTGAAGAGTAAAAGTAGATGCAGAGAGATGATGCGCATGTACTGCGGCTTTCTACCATACTTTCCTACATACTTTCTTATATAAATCGATGATAACGCGCGCGCGTCGACGAAGAATGTATTAAACATTATTCAGTGCTATCGCTTTTAACATCTTCATTCATTCGATTTGCCCGGTCGTTGCTGTAGCGAGGTGTCGTTATGAGTTAGGAATATCGCTAGAAGGAAATAAACGCGCACGTTTTGCCCGGGCGTCTGTTGTGCACACATAGCTTTGAATGAAAGGAACTTGGAACCCTTTGTCTCTATAACGACAGGATCGCTCGCGCGAGGATATCCACATCGTTTGCGAGCGGACCCGCATAATTGCAGTTGCAATTCACCTCTGTTGTGTACATTCAGGTCGGGTCACAGACGACGACGACGACGACGACGCGCGGATGTGGACTAAGAGGTGGTAGGCGACAACGTACAGATAGATACGGCGCAACGGTATAGATACGAGGTTAACGGGAGAGGAAATTGGAGGCTGGACACACCGGTCCGTGTTTCTCACTCTCCTCTCTACGAGAGAATGAGTATATCGCTCGATACTAATTGCTTCTACGTTACGGCTGACATATTAAGGAAATTAAAGTTCTCGAGAAACGACTCGAGTTTTCCTGTTCGCCTAGTTTCTCATGAATGTTCTCCCCATCGAGATCGTTATGTATTTATTTTCGTTGTTGCTTGTCGCGCTCAAACGAGATCGTTGGATCATATGTACGTCCGCTTCTTTCCTGTCGAAAGGATAGTTTCATATAGAAATATAGTTTCACGAACGAGTGACTCCAGCATCATTTCGATGATCTCGATACGCTGGTGCGACTTGCGGATTAATCTCACGTAAACGCGGAGACTGGATGACTTATTTGAGTGTGTACGAGACGTGGCTTGTCACGGCGGAGAATATTCTTCTCCGCGTTATGCTAAAAGTAACGACCAAGCTATAGACCATAGAGATAGTTCCAATCTGGAGGGTACCGTTAAACGCTATACGGCGTTTACCGGTGGCGGCGTATGCATATACTCTGCGCCATAAACAAAACAACGAGTGAGCTCCTTTTGCAGATAGCTGCCTGCCCCGACAGTCTTGTATCTGTGACAAGAAAGTGGGACGCGTGAAATATGCGTCTGGTTACGGCAGGCGCCAAAATAACACGTAACACCTCGCGCGATACACTCGCTCCTGCAGATGGAGATGCGCTTGCTGTAAATGTAACGTCTATGTACGTACGTATGTACGTATGTACATAAGCCGCGCGACCGATATAAACGGAATCGTGTATATAAATGGGTCGGTTTGTCGTCGCGGCTCGGATTTACACGACCGTTATTCACCTTCGTTCTCGCATGCGTGTCCTGAGACATGCATTCTTAATGGGCACGTGTGTACGAAGAATAACCTTTCGCGAAAACAAAGAAAAGAAAATTAGATTATTCATTCATCGATTTGTCAGATTCACGATGTTTCATTATAAATGTAAGTATGCGATCGAAATGATTATTCGTAAACGCTTACTTTGATCGCGGTGCGAAAGTATCATCTTAATTCATTAGTTTAAGTCGTGTCAAGATACTACATTACACTAATTAAATTAATATAGCCGACAAGAGCCTCGCGATTGTGTCATGCGAAATCTCTTCTCGCGCGCACGTCGCGTGTACATTTATTTTCTGTTATATCTGTTCACGTACGCACATGCAACGCACGGTCATATTTTTGTATCGCGCGTGTCGTGTAAATGTGTAACGAAGTGACTTTGATATCGGATAACTTCCGCTACGAAATCATGTATGCAAATGTCAATGTCGCGTTTTTCTTTCTTCTTCTCATTCTATTTCCACATGTGTGTATTCTTCTTCTGCTTCATTCCACTCGGTACGTGCCATCAGTCGGCAATTTATGTAGGCTACTTATGTAACGAGCTCAGGCTGGTTTCTGGGTAGGTCAATGAATAGGGCTATTGCTTACACACCGCACTCTGCATACCAACTCCGACCGCGTTCTTTACGACGTGCGGTTTGCGGTTAATTAATATTTTTGCTGCGTGGTCACTATACGGCCGGCCGTTACATTAATATCATTTAGGTCTGTAGATCACAAATGCTTCGGCCTAATAGCTGTGATATATGAACCGGAATGCTGGTTTATCTTCTATGCGCGCAATGATTCCGCTTGGTTATTATATAGCTTTTATTATTATTGCATTCACGGGGGACGTAAATTTTCTGTTCGCAAAGTATGTGATGTATATCCGATTATATTTCACGTTAGTGAATATTGTTGCATCGATATATTTTGCAATTTTAACTTAAATTTATATTTTCGAGTTTACATAAATATATATATAAGTATAGAAAGATGTTATTACTATAATATTATATATGAGCGTATAACATTATATATTTTATTTGCAATATTTCATGTAACATTTTCTTCTTTTGAAAGCAACATTTTTATGTTGTTGTAACTTAAAATATCTCACTTTGAAATCAATTATATTATATGCCTTATAATAATATGCAACACTAAGCATCGGGAACAATTCGAGATAATCCGAAAAAATGCTTACGTCCGGATTCTACACGCGTCGCCGCATTTTTGTAAATGCCATGGAATTTGACGAAATCGTACGTCGCGAAAACGACGACGGTTATGTCCGGTCCACGAGGCCACCGGCCTTCGATTGCGGGAAAATCAAGACTCGGACGATAAAACGTGAGGGAATTCAGGTGAATATTCGACAAGAACGTGATTCTCGGATGGAGTTAGGGTGAACGATTGCACGTAACTCATTCTATCGTCGCAGCAGGTGCATATTATTCACGTTTCAACCGGGTAGATCTCACGCGAATTCATAAAGCGGTCCTTTTTGTACGGATATTTTACATGGTCCACGGTCTTTTATGGAAATTTTTGCGCCAGTTCGCCTTATGATTGATCTGAAAATGATCAGATGGAAGAGAGTAGAGAAAGAATACAAAAGAGACGCGCCATGCTTCGATTGAAAATTTTTCGTGGAAAACGTTTGAGAAAAGATTGCCGTGTCTTTCCGAAAATCCTCCTCTGACGTTTTCACACTCCCTTGTTAGTTCGCCGGATAACGCGGCTTACCCCTTAATCGTGTTGAACAGATTGGAGATTTTACGACGATCAATGTGTAATCATTAAAGCGTTTGTATTCGTTAATGGCTAATCAAGGAAGAAAAACGAGACCGCGGGTCGATTTTTTTGCCGGCCGGAAATCCCAACACAAAGTAATCTGCCTACAGATTAAACGCGCGCTTGTCACTTTCCGTTCTCCCGCTTGAGAATTTAATCGAAAGTCCCGCGACGTAATTTCGCGCTTACACGCGAAGCAGATTCAGTTTTACTCGAAGCCAAGTTACCAAGATGTTCTACTAATTTTACGGTCAACCGCCGATGTATACTTCCCTTGACAGTATTGAGCTCTCGAGTAGGAACAAAGCGGAGGAGCACTTGGACCGATAAACGTGGCTAGGCAAGGCGCTTCCCAAGGATCACGTGACATTAATTATCTACAAACTACTTGCAAACTGCGATGGTACAACGCGGAATTTCTGCGTGCGTGTGTTTCGCACGATCAATTTATACCAAAATTCTGTGCGCGTTGCAGTTTGCATGAAAAGATCGTTCGTAATCCGGGCGAGCGAATTAAAACGGTAAAGCACCGGTAAACATCCATGTAATTACGAGTGCGCATAACCGGAGGACTCTAATCAACGTGCTAATAAGCGATCGCCGGACGTTACGTGCGATTTTTAACGCGAGTAAAATAACAAAGTGGTATTATCTCTATTAGCTGGAAAATCTAATTAAAAGAGAATCGCGCGCGGGAAAAGAGCCCCACGGATAATCGCGGCCCATGATTATCACGTGCGAAATCACATTTACGGGTTTCATAATGTTACATTTCGCGGCTTCTCTTTCCACCGTATCTCTCTCGCCTAGCAAATCAAAATGTATATCGTATAATTATAGTTATCTTGCTCTACATATATATATATATATATATGTAAATGTACTTGCATAAAAAAATGTATAAATGATATATAAAATATAAAGTAAAACGTGCGAGAACATATATCTTAGACTATATAACAATGCGCTTGTCGCACGCGCGCTCCTTTAATTTACTCGCGCCGCTCCGTGAGTCTCCGCGTCGCGCGGTAATAGACCGTATCGGCGAGGAGAAGCGGGGCTGAAACTTCTTCCGCCTGTTCGTCGATACTTGGGGCCACCACCGCACACAAGCCGTCCGTCGCGAATATACGAGCCACTTACGCGGCGCAACCTCCCGTATGCGCATTCCTGCCCTTCGCGCGCAAAGGAGAAGAGATACAGGCTCTGGTGTTCTTTAATATGCGACAGACAAGCTGACCTCGCCCTTTTCGTGGCGGTACTTGTTTCAGACTATTATATCCAAGAGAGTACGTAGAGAAAGAGAGGGAGGCTCTCGCTACGTGGCTACTACCTACCTACTCTCCGCGCTTACTCCCAGAGAATTTATAATAACCGCGCGCTTCTCTCGACGGAGTTACCGCGGAAGCGTGCCATACCGTTCGTTGCGCACGACCACGCCGTGAACCACGTTGTACCTACGACACGACGAGAGAGGGTCGTGTACAACGGCCGTATAATAGATCGAAAGGGACGAGGCGCGATGTCTGACGATCTCGAGTTCCGTCTCCACTGCTGCGCCTATCCCTTTTCCTTCTTCTCTTTCTCGCTTCGGTTCTCTTCTTCGGTTCTCCTGCTGCGAGAAACGTGCCAATCTAGCGTAACATGGTGACCAGATCAAGAAGGCCAACCTGGAGGATGTACATTATTTTTACGAGCGTGAAATAATAACTTCAATTAGCTTATTAATAATCATATCGGTGATGCGACGTGTCCGACGTAGGAATAACCGGAAATCGAATGCTTCTTTCTTTTTACGCGTATTAAACGGTAAAATCGCTAATGAAATAGGCAATGAAGCCGAGCTGTTACGTCGAAGCATTGATAATTTATGTAGCATGCCGTGGAAGTTATCGAACAGCGCGCGAGGAAATAAACAGTTTAGACGGCGATGTTAAGAAGCCGCCGAAGAGGCGCGGTAGTGACTCGACTGACTGACATCGGAGAAGAATAAAGACGCCGGAGGAATGTGGTTGAAAAAACAACAACGCCGACGTCGGTATTGACCAATCACTCATTGATGCAATATCGTGGTGGATTTTATATCCTCCTCCTGTCGTTTGGACGTTTTAAGCGACCTCTTCTTCCGAGCATACGTCACCCGGCAAATGACAGCGTCAAGCCGCTGGCTGCATTTCGTTCTATAAAGTATGGCCTGTTTGTAATGCCTCTCTTATTCTACGTCCGTCACCTTCTCCTCCGTTCTCTCTCGTCGCATCTTGGTTCTATCGACCATCGCGGCCGACTCTGAAGCTGAATTCTGAGGGAAGGTTTGTCGACTAGCAATTGGACGTAGTTACGCATCGAATAACGATATGCGGCCAATGTGCAGAGAGCCGGCGCTATCTCTTCGACCACCTTCATCCTCCATCCCCGTGCGATTCCCGCGGGGGAAACTGAATCCAGGATACGTTTTCCCTCGGAAAGCATTGTCCGCAAAATGTACGCGGTCAGCAATCGACTGAAACTACTTGCGAATCTGACCGCATCGCGCCGCTGCATTTCCGCGTCCTTCACTATGGCACGACCGTGTACGTGCGCCGTTCGCGTAGTAAAGTCGAAACGAGAATGAGAGAGAGAGAGAGTCGTTCGGTGGCCCCGATGCGATTTCATTGACATTTCAAGATATCCGCTCGTCGCCTTCGATTTGTTCCGTGAAATTCAAAGAGCCGTATAGGATGTGGTTGCCGAAGATCAATCCAGACAGGATAGCCACAATCAACGTGGACAGCTCGTTTCGTAAGAAATGTCCAGAATTTAGAAAGAAAAAAGAAATACTTTGTAATATAAAAATCGAAGATTATCTGAAAGACTTTTCACAATTCGATTTTCAAAATATCATCCGGCAGATTTGATGTTACGTAGTCAATTTTGAAAAAATTCAAATTTCTTTCGTTTTCTCTACTAAAAATCGTCGTGCCAATTCGTTCGTCTCGAGAGGTAACGCTTTATCAAACTAATTAATTTTCCCACAAACATTCTTCTCGATTATTTCTACTGTCTATTGTTCGAGCGGTCTCTCGCTGAAAATAAGACCGCGCGTGTTTTCCGTACGAGCGCGGCTGCGCTCACATTGTCCGGGCCTACCCCGATTTAACAATCCACCCTCGTGCGCGTTGTTAACCCGACCACGCGTGCCCCCGCCGTTTCTTCCATTACCGACTCGCGGGACGGAAATTTATTCGTCTCCGTACCTTCCTCTCTCATGGGTCCGTTACCACTACGTACTCGGAATATGAGTAGCACACACATAGCTCGGCGCTACTTCTTTACGTTAGCGGGCGAGAGAGAAAGAACTGGAATTAATATTTCTCTCTGCAGTCGCGCACCTTACACTCTCTCTCTCTCTCTCTCCCGCCGCTCGCTTTCTAAGGCGGATTCCCGGAGAAACTGCGAAAAGAATTTAAATTCGGTATCCCGCGCGTTCGTACGACTAGGCAGAGGGTGTGAGGAGAGACTATATGTCATATTACAAAGTTCACCAGCGGTGGCGCTCACCGACGTCACTTATTCCTTACTTTGATAAGGCAAAATTTGAATTTTTACGCGTTCGCCGCGTTGAATATTTTCAAATGCAAACGCTCGGGGTGGAAGAGGAGACGCGCGGGGAGAAATGAAAATTTTTATTCCAATTGAGTTTTAAATCTCGCGACATTAGTCATCTGATATGCACGCACCATAAACGGTCGCGCGATACTTCTTGTAAACACAAGATGAATGTTTAGAAAGTTGCCGCGGTGTGTGTATAAAAATGCGAAGTGAAACTTCTTTGCCGATATATCTTCTAACGAAAAACTTGTTTTCTTGTTGCAGGACCGTAGGAGCCGCTCAGCGAGGGTCGAACGTTACAGCAACAGCAACAGCGGTAAGTGATGCATAAGTATTTTTAATACCAAATATGTCGGATAACTTTTCGCCCGAGGGAGATACGGAGCACTTTACGTAGCCCGTAATGGCGCGACGGCGGGTTAATGAGAATCGTTCTAGGTGCAGATAAGGTAACATTACTCGAGTTCACCCGAACAAGTTTACGACTGCTCTTTGTAATTCGGGATTTTACTCGATCCTAGATATTTTGCGAATTTATTACCAGTACATCCCTAACGATCATCCCTTAATGTAATAAGAGATACAAAATCGAGATTTTCAATTCGATATTATTCGAGACTACTATACTCGACTCGTTTGAGTATTCGGTACATTTATATATCATTTATTAATATAAAATCAAGAGAGAAGGAGAGAACGCGTACTCTCGTGATTGCGAAAATGTACAGACGTTTCGAAATTACGGCAGATCGAAAGGAATTTCAGTCAGTCAAACCGACAATACTCGCTGAAATCACCGTGAAAGGAGGGAAAAGAGAGACAGTAGAAGTTCTATATTCTTCTTAGCGGTAAAATGCTTCGACACCCGCTGCACAATTCTTTTCCATCGAGTGAATCTGTCACTAGTTATTTTCTCGTTCGATGGTTTGCTATTTCTCTCATGTATTGGCTGTCGCTGCGGGACGCCGCGTAGTCCACGTTAAATTAATTCCGCGTCATACGCTTCTCCTTTTTTTTTCGTGTTTTTTTTTTTTTTTTTTTTTTTTAAATCGTAATTCCAAAGAAGATTCGAATATATAATAATGCCTGAAACTCGCTCGCGTGTTTAACGGCCGTGTAAAATTACCGTGGTGCAACCATTGGTTAAAATAATGTAGCTGAAAATATTCGATTACGCGGAATATCCATTTATGGAATCGTGTGCTATATACGTATAATCCGGCAGGCGTCTCGTTAGAGGCTGCGAATTATCAATTCCTCGCGTATCTCCGTGCCGGGCCTAGGTGTGGAATACGCTCGCATCATATACGCGCTCGCGCACGCTACATCTCGTGTGTACAGCTCTAGGTTTATAATTGAAACACACAGATTACCTATTCCGCGCAGGCACTAGAATCAAGCCAATTGACGCACAGAATGTGTTTATAACAGTGCTGCAGCCTTACGCGAGGCGTAAGTTAGTTCGGCATTGAAGCGGAGAAATAGGTAACTCTATGCGTGAGTCTTGGGACCAAACGCGCGAAATGCGTATTCATTCACAATTCTTGGATATTGCATGGAACGTACGTATGCGCATGCATTTTTGCTTGCTTCAGAAAGCTATAATATATCCTTAAAAGGAATATGAAAAGAAATGTGGTACTGACAAAAATTCACGTATAGGAGATACTTGAGAGAGAAATAGAAAACTCGAAGGGAAAAATATAAAGCAAAAATACTGGAGTAATATCTTCTTATCGAATTTCTCACAATTCTTTCTCCAGCGAGAATTCCAGGGGCCGATATATATTTAAGAGAGAATTTGTGCCTATATAATATTATCGATAGAAATTATGAAATCTTATTCGCCACGACAGATGATGAAACTCGAGATATATTATTTATATTCGTATATCTGTAACCATCTCGCGATCCATCGTCGCGAAACGTCATCGAATATCGTTGGAAAACGGTTATATACGTTCCATGTTACAGACGATTTCTCATATAACATCGTGGCACATCTGTCTTCTTTCCATCTCGCTCGACGCGAGAATCGGTAGATTCGCGCGCCGCCGGCGACTCTGAACAAACGTTGGAATTCGATCTTATATTTGCGTCTCGCGATAGAGGGTCGCGATCCCTGAGAAGGGAAAACGGTCGATGCTGCGGGAGTAGAGTCGGACGGTGCAGTAGGTAGAGATATAGATGGAAGAAAGAGACGATTCTCTCCCCGTCTTTGTTCGACTAACCGCGAGATATCTCGAGTGCCAGTGTAACGCGGTAGGACGGTACGTAATTAACGCCTCGTGTAGATGCTATCGCTGTGTCGTGGATACGATATACGCGAGGGGAGTCCGCGTGACGATCGCTGATGTACGGTCTTGCTGCTGTAATGGAATATTATTATCGGCCAGGATCGAGAGAGACTCGTCGTGGTTGTGCTCGACGATGCTGATGCTGGTTGTGGGTCGACGCGCCGATGGTCCATGACGACGCTCCTTTTTCCTCTCCGCATATATAACTGTCCGGCGCCGTTTCGTAATCGACGACGAGTTATGCGTCCGTGCGTCGGGACAACGATGGGGGCACAAAACGAGAGAGATATTTTTCGCTAAGTTGCGCGCGAAAGATGTACCGGTTTATCTCTCTCTCTCGGTGCTTTTACGGTCTCGCGCTAACCGCGAGTCGCGATGAGTGAAACATGCGAAATTACCGAGTGGAATAAAAGAGGAACCGTGCGAGGTTTATATGCGCTTTTAACGCGGATAATGCGCGTTTTAGAGCGTGAGAAGTGTTTGCGGGCGCGTTTCGTAACAAGTCACTGATATAGCAATTTACTGACTGTTTAAAATATGATCGAGTAAACGCAAGATGTATATCAATCGAGAGCGTTATAGACTCTCAGTTTTCCAAATCTCACACGTAAAATAATGGGGCAGTTAAAATATTGTAGATTTTATATTTAATTTATTTAGAGAATTTACTTTTATCATTGAAAACACAATTTTTGTTAAAGATAGAAATAAAAGATTTAATATGCATAGCATCAAAAGTTTGTTTTAGTAATCTTGACGTTTTATCACGTTGGACTAATTCGAGAGTTAGGACGTATATTCACAGCCTTTTTAATGAAATTAAACATCGAAACTCAATTACTTCCGCGCCGCAGTGATAAAACAGTTTAACGAGCGGCCCGGGAACTTTATTGAGGATAATCGGCATAAAGGATTTGGTGTCGGTCGGTCGTATTTATACTTGGATGCTGCGGACAACCGACGATGCGCAAAGACAATGGCCGGGACGGAAGGAATGAGGGAACCGTCGAAAGGAGGCGGGTACGATTGCAAAGAGCCATTGTGCGAAACTCGCTGTCGAACTTTGTTGTGACTTTCTAAAAAGTCGTAAAAGACGCCCGGCGGAAAGGTAATGCATCCACAGCTGACGGGACGTCCTTTCCGCGTTTCGTTTCACCATCCCGCCTTCCCCTGTACCGAATTGACTTCGAGGGCGTTTTTCCTCGCTTGTTTGCACGATGATGTGTGACGCGCGTCTTCACCGTTCGCTCTTCCGTCCCGTATCTTGTCAAGCAGCAAGAGCTTTCATCTCTCTATGCGCTTCGAGGTTGATTCCGTCACTGTCTCTCATATATACGGATAAATATAAATAAAAATATGTATTTCTTTTTGCATGATATTATATCAAAAATACTTTTCGAAATTTTCGTTGCCAGAGATTTTATGTTCAAAACGTTTATTTCGTTCATATTCGATTATTCGACATGTAATTCCTTTTTAAAGAGAAATCCGCCAATTTATCATATAAAAAAATTGAGAACAGTTACCAATTGATTACCAAGAATAAATATACATTACAAATATGCATGCTTTGTCTCATTTTTTTTTTCATCTTGTCATATTAATGTTTGACAATGTTATAAAAGTATGTTTTAGATACGTTAATAAAATCAGGTTATATCTCTTGACGAGGGATAGTTACAATTTCATAATATTTTGCGAACAAGCTTTTTACTATACGGTTCATTTTTGCGACGATCACTCCCTTTCGGTTAAGAAGATCATAATCCATCGCACAAGTGTGGAAGATTGCCGTCGGTATAGTTAGACACCATTTAATAAAGCGCGTAAAACGAAAAGAAGGGAGAAAGTAACGTGCAAAGTATGAAATAATAGCGAGACGGCAGGATATACGCGATTAAATATCGAGATGATGCATATCGAGCGTGGAAAATCGAGCGGGGAAAGAGAAAAGAAAGGGCGGAGCACACAAGCGTGCCTTTCAAAGTGAAAATTGAGTCGCGATTATGTATTTTATGGTCCCGACAATTTTCGAGAAATATTACCCGACGCCGTGGTATAACAGCGAGATCGTAAAATCAGCATATACCCGAGAGGAGTTTGGTATTGCGAATTTTCTTTCGGAAAAAGGAAGCAGCGCAAAACGAGGATGTTGTTCAAGGGCGAAGCTTTATTTACCAAGTTTACGTGCTGGACCGAACAGACGAATCTCCCTTTTCATCTGTATTCCGCTCTTCCAGGGTGGTAAACGTAGCGACGTGATTACCCTGACGAAACCACGATTCGAGAAATACTGTCGATTCGCGAGACGGGGTGATACAATCAAGAGTTAACCATCTCGAGCATTATGGCTCGGCCATTTTCGACGACTGATTATACGGGAATGCTTCGCTTTAAAGGAATCATTCTCGTCGCGAACGAAACTTTTTCAGAATAAACTAAATGTTTTAAGGTAATTTCGGAGAAAAACGTATCTCGTCGCGCGCAGATTTTTTCGTCACGGTGTCTCTTCTTCTCGACACGCGATCGGTTTTACATCGACACACATACAATCATGTGACGACAATCATGTGCCCTCCGTACACGTTTCACATTTATCCGCGCTTGTGTTGCCGCACGCGTTCGTATCCGAGGAAACCCCGTGCTCCCCATTCAAAGCAGGTTCCCTATCCACGCCGTAACTCATATAACGGTTCGCGCAGAAATTGTGGCATATCGAAAGCGCGAATTGCATCGACGGCACCGTGAAATTACACCGTGTATCGACGGTGTAGCGAGCGGGCTCTCGAGCCGCGTCTCGCGCTGCTGCCGGCACTTTAAGCACGCAGGAAATACGGCAAAACGATCGTTAATATGATCGGTGCGTAACTACGCTCTGAAGTCTCAAAGTTCGATTTATGCTCGCCATTCGGAGGGAATAATCAGGGCAACTACGTAGCTATTAGACACGTTTAATCAAACTGCTGTCAGCGTCGATCGATATATAACGGATGTTTTCAAATTAAATAATTTAATAATAATTTTAACAAAATTATTTTAATTAAATGTTAATTTTATAAAAAAATTGCAATTGCGCAAAATATTGTTTACGAGAACAACGTTGATAAATTTCTCGAGTGAAAATAGAATGCGCGGATACATTAAATGATTTTAAATAAAAATAAGAGTATTACAATAGAGTAAAAAAATGTAAGTAGAGAAATTTAAGCTTGTGAAATTTCGTCTTTTATTAAAGCTTGTACGCTGGATTTTGTACTTATCTAGAGATATCTTGTGTATGTATGTAATCGTTATCGTTCAACGACTAACAGTAAAGAAATATAGCTGATTTGCCTTCGGCGCACGTCAACCAATTAGACTATACCAAAGTTAGATTGCAAACGTGTTTTAATATATATACATATGTATATTATTTTTGTGACCGAGTCATGTGGAAGATAGTTGTGCTTCAAACAATATACTATCGTGTATCCATATCAAATATCTATATCGCGAATATATGAGAAACATTTTTGTTGTTATCGACAGTCTACATTGTTTCATAAGAAATGTACACCGAAGCAACTAAATCTATACTTAGATTCAATCTCATTAGTTGTAGAGTTCACATTATTGCTTTCGACTTTTCTTCACAGTTTTACTAACGATTACTACGTTCAAAGAGTGTATAGTTTTTAAAAGAAAAATCGTGTACTTTACCAAAGAAAGAGAAAAGACAAAAGAAGCGAAATATAATTTTATTCATTAAATTTTCGTTCTTAAATATTCATAAAAATAATCATCGAAAAATAAAAAACACAATATCCGCATATAATTGCAAGAATTACTGGTGGGAAAATGCAAATAGATTTTCTCGAGATATCAATATATATGTTCATGTACATGAATCTTTTATATCGCGGCGAAGAAGATAATGTACGCAATGACTCTCTTAGTGTAGCTGAAGTACATAAAAAATATTATTCTTGAAGAATGAACAAGTATAAAGGGAAGATAGTTCCTGCAGATTCTGGGGACAGGAAGCCACCCGTCTCTCTTTCTCTCTCTCTCTATCTTCTGTTCCTTATCTTATTCCTTTTGCCCTTTACTCTACTCAAGGAACGGCCACATCGAGTAGTAAAAGAACCTTTTCAACAAAGGGACAAGAGATTAATCCTGGATTCGAACGGATAAAAGGAAACGACAGGCACAGTAATCGCGCGTTGTCAGTTACGTTCTTGTATATACGGCTTTGTATTATTACGTAGGTACTATACTACGTCCACTAAATCAACTCGTAGAGGCTTAGTGTAATTTTCAACTAATACAGAATAAGCGACTTTGCTAAATTTTTTTTTTTTTTTTTTTCAAAGATTCAAAGATCAAACAAGAAGATTTCACTCTTTCTTCCCAAGTTTTCTTTTCCCACGCATTATTTCTTGCAGCCGTTTTATTCGATAATTTATAAATCGATACAAAACGAGAGCAATTTGCACAAGACGCGATGTAAGATCCCCCACCAAACTCTCCGGCCAGTTTAATTAACCAAACGCTATCCTTCTTCTTCTGCTGCCTATATACGAAATTCTTGGCCAAATTGGACCTTCCCTCTTGATTGTTACCCAAGTTGACACGAACCATGTGATTATCCCCCTTCCTCCGCTCCACCCCCTTCGATCTGCCCCATCTATCCCGCCTCCGTTAAGTTTGCACAGGTATTCGATCTTCCGAGATCGGAATAAGAGGATCGAGGGCGAAGGTAGCGAAAGGACGCGGGGGTTTGTAGGAACAAGCGCGGAGTGGCTCGACGGAGGCGAGAAGAAGCGCTGTACAAAGTGTACCGAAGGGGAGACAACGAAAGGGGAAAGGGGAGAGAAGGCGCCCGCATTCCTTCACGCTTATTGGTTTCATCAGATTGCTTTGCTTCTATTAGATGGTGGTGTCTATACGGATACCACGTATCGCCGGCACGTTCTCTAATACCCCGGAGGAACACCAAACAAATGAAACGGCATGTTCCGTCCTTCGTCCTCCTTACCACCTCGTCCTTCGTATCCACGATTGTACCGCTCTATCTCTCTTTGCTACGTTCAGGCGGATCGTTCAATACGATTTGTGCAATATAGGGGCGAGAAACCGCACATCTACAGATATACCGTATACACACATGCCAGGGCGCATTGATGTACCCAGACACACGAATTGTTTACACGTTACATTCTCAGTACGCGTTCCGATAAGTTTCATGATCCACCGTTCAGAAGCTGCGAACGTTTCTCGTCGATCGCTTCATTTCATATATCATTTCGTATCACCGAGAAATTAAACGGCACATCCTAGGAACGATCGAAGCGAAACGTCACCAGAATGGCGAGAAATCGAGATGAATGATTAACCGGATACGAGAATTTCGGGAGAGGAAACGACGGATTTTACCACGCGGATCGATACTGAGAAACTTGGAAACGCAATAAAAGCTGCAATCCCACTACGGAATTCGAGCTGTCTGTACGAGAGTATATATTTTCTTTACCGTTGGGATCGTTCACCATTGACTCGGCTTCGTCTATCGCGAAATAAGTATCGTAAGAGGAGAGTACGTAAGAAAGTGACGAGAGATAAAAATCAGCAGCGAAAACACAGGCGGGTATATGCATATTACACAATAGCAACCCGAAGTGTACCTTCCTCTCTCGCACACGTATAACACGCACACTTCTGTATACATCATATCCTCCGGCACATGGAAGACATTTGCTCGTGTTATCGATCATCATTCAACTTTGCGAGTAACGCCGCGGGAAAGGAGTCGATGGTGAATGACAACGGTAGTAAAACCCATCGTATCGTCCCATTGTATCGCGGTCACTCGCCAGAATATTACATTATCGGAGAAGAAGAAGAAAGAAAAAAAAATATATATATATATGTATATATCCGGTTTTGCTCTCTCGCGCCATCGACGTTCTGCCTGCGTGTTCGAGAAACGAGTAGCCGCGTACAGGCGCAATTATGATGTTATCTCTAACGACGACAAAACGATAATAATCGCGAATGAGAATAGCGCTCGGTCTAAGTGACGCGCGCCGTCGTTAGCGCGCGCGAATCACGCGTGCCGGGACGTATCCGGTTTGCCCCGCGGCGCGTATATGCATTCCTGCGTGTCGCGCCCGTCCGGAATGATGAAATGCATCAAGGCGAGCACCGCTCCCGGCCTTTTTCCTTTTCCCGTTTTCGCCACGAAGACGTTTTTGCTCGCTCTAGTCGGCTCTTTAGAGTCCCCTTACGACTTACCGGTCGCTCTTAATTCGCGCGTCTTGCGAGTGCGCGTTTTACGCTAACGTTTCAGCAGCGAGAGCCCGTGTTTCGTAAATCTCACAGCGTTGTTTTTGAGTGATTCCCCACATCGGCTACCGTTCGTTTCACCGACGATAAAACGCGCGCGTCACGCGTTAGCCGGATTTGTCGAAGGTCTCCTCACGCTTTGTGTTGCCGCCTTTTTATTCTCGCGAATGTCATTAACGCCGTTTAAGCTTGAATAGATCTAGTAGTGATCCCGCTATGTCATGTGTCATGAAATAATGATACGCTTTTTCTTATAACAATAAAATTTGTTAGGAAAATTACCGCTAAGTCTGTTTTATTAATTTTTTTACAATGTTACATTTTATTTAGAGCGAATAATTTTCCGAAATATTTATAAAATGAAATATAGTAAATGGATCGTGCATTTTTATATTTTGCTTTAAAAAATTGTTTTCTAAGAAAACAATATAGAGAGAAGAATGTTATCATCAACCGAATCATTCTCTTAATAAATGCATCGTATACTTGTTTCTCCTCTCTGCAATTTTTTTGTATTCTATTATATTTACAACGCACAATTAATATAACATTTTTTGATCTTCCATGCGGAACATTTTATAATTGTGTCTAGGTGGTACTCATTATTATCCTAATCATGAAGGCAATGCGAGTAAACGACTGTAAGGAATTGTAGAGAAACTTTAACACCTCCGTAAAGTCACGTCTTGTTCAGAATCCAAGGAATACAATATCGCACGTTTCCGCTTGTTGGCAGAAACCGCGAGCAGAATACTTAGCGATAGGATATAACGTCTGGTTAACGGTATAAAAACGTACGTGTGTACAACTACATTTTCATCTTCCGCAACGGTGACCACTATGAAAACGCGCATGCGATATAAATTTACCGTGATATACCCTCGCTAATTGTGCTCTTACAATTTGTGTTTTATGATTCGTTCGACTACATTACGCCTGTATTTATACATTTCCTAGAAGGGACGAAGGAGGGAACGAGGAAGCTATTTTCAGAAGCGCGGTTACGAGCTATACGTGTATGTCCCGTTCTTACGCGATGACTGTACGTATTGTCCTTTCCGTAGGGCCCTTCATCGATCTTGTTATCGTGTAGCCACGATTGTAATAAAGCGCGCATTATTACCATATAATTATAAGTACAGTTGGGCCTATACAAGACGAGGGACGTCGCGATTTTTCACGAAGGATATCCCGTGTGTTGCATAACGAGATAAATATTTTCTCCTATAACGGGGATACATTAGACGCTCCGGAGGAGGGCTACCTCTACTTCGGATCTTCCGCATAACACTCGGTATTATTGCCGTTATTGCGCGTCGTTACGATCGCGTCTCTATCCTCGCACCTCGATCGTAAGTTTCCGCCGGCATAGTTTTCCGCTACGGTGACCGTAAAGGACGTCGACACGCGAAAGGAATTTCGGTGCCAAAGATGTAAGGGTACGAGGAGGAACGGCGTGGAGAAATATCGAAACCTATATCGTTAATCAGCCAAAAATTTCCGCGGTTACGCTGGCACGAATGATGAGAGCAACTTTGGGCAAGAGCCAATCTGCCATTGAGGCGCAAATCCGCGGCCAACGCGATTCTAGGAACGAGCTGCGGTAACGTTGCATTTTCCCGAGAAAAGACGATAGAGAGCAGAGATTCCTGCGCGTCTCTATATCTCGAAGGGTTTTCTCCACGTCGGATTATTATTATTTTTTTTCCGTAAGTTTCGTGTTTGTTTTGACAAAACCCTGAAAGATTGTATTATTCCATTTTTCTTCATCCTCGCGGTTTGTTAATTTTTCCCCCTTTTGTCCGTACCCATAATTTTCTGCTTCGTGGCAGAAGATGCTGCGCCAAAGCCGCAAAGGTCCGGTCGGCGTGGGTAACGCGATCGCGATTTTCCGCCTTCGATTAGACGGTTCTCTCGTGTCCCGAGCTACGAAGGCAAGAGAGGCGCTTCTCTTCTCGTGCACCATCTCTCCTCTGCATGCATCATCCGTCCGGAGAAGATCCGCCAAGCCCTTCGTGAAGAAAGTGAAATACGTTACGATCTGTCTTGGGCCCGGTTCTCCTCTTCCGCGGACGATACGTCGTGACTGCTCTCGATAATGGGAATCCTCGCGGTGGGTGGAATATAATACCCAGAGAAGCGCGGGACGGCGAGGGAAGGGTGGAATGGGAAGGTAACGGGAGCGAAAATGGCGAAGACGAAGGGAGATGGGACTCTTCTACTAGTCCCGTTATTTCGTAGAGGTTCTTATTTACCTTGCATCCCTTCTCGCTCGTTCAATCTCCACCACGGATGCCGTATATTTTCGGCCGCGAAGCTCGATACCGACCTATCCACTTCGTGATCGAGTGATCGAGCTCTACAACGAGCCGTCGTGCGCCGTTCGGGGACACCACGGCGAATAGTTTTCTTGGCTTCATACAAGAATGTGCGACGTACAGCTGTTTCCGACGCGCTCGATGCGATGAGTGAAAAATTGATTTAAAAAAAAACAGAGAAAACTGATTTATATCGATAATATTGTGATTCCAAAAGAATCGGTTATATTTCGAAAAAAAAAAAAATTTTCTGCATCGAACATTTTTATATGCGCTTTTATTGGAAACTATTTTTTTTTTTTTTTTTTATCAATTCTATCAGCTACGCATTGATATATCGTATTGATATAAATACATGTAGCAATATGATTTTATCCATTCTAATTATCGCTGTATCAATGTATTTTTTGACAGTTTTTTTTTTATCGAGTCATTCCTTTCTATTATTTGAAACTCTTCTCATCTACTTTTGAAAATATAAAATATTTTCATTGCGCCATAATGGTAAGTAAATTCATGTACATGAAAAGTCCCTGTCATAAGCATATGCACGGAGAAAATTGATCGTCAACTTGAAGTTTAAAGTACATGTCAAAGTATGTATCGTGTGTCAAGATTAATAATAGGGGATGATTGAATTTTAAGGATGCGAAGAAGACATGTGCATAGATATCGTTGGTAGATTCCGTGGCTGGTGTTGAGAGGTTTGATGTTGTTGTGCATCGAATAATCAGTTCGAGAAGTAAAGTGCGTATTCGCGTATTCGCGCGAATGTATGTGCGAGGATGCATGCAACGCATAAGGCAATTACGCTAAGAGAATTAGTCTGCAACGGAGAACTATGCCCTGTAGGCTAGATTAGGCATGAGGTTAGAGCTGGGTATATACTCAAAATGCGCGCGATACTCACGTAACGTCAGAATCAGCTGTGCAGCGTCCGTCTCATGTCAGAATAGCAAAATAATTTTGCCATTTCGAAATAACCTCGGTGACCTGGATAGGTGGAGGAGAGCCGGTAAAGTCGGCTTGGCTTGGCAAGAACCTTGGCTCCGCGTTGATTTGAAATGCCCGTAAACCACCGCTCCGTGGCTCGAGAAACCTACACGGCAACTTCCGCCGATCCGCGAATATCCTGAATTTGCAAAGCTCGCCAGCTGCGCGCTAGTTACTAGCCCGAATATATACGATCCTTTACCTCTCTCCTCCTTCCGTTGCTCTCCAGTCCAGATATCATACGCGGCCAAATGCCGAATATTCAGATGAGGATTTGGCCTCTTTGTACCCGCCTCCCCTTCGGTCGTTTAGTATGCCAACAATCAGGACTGGCATGACGCATACGACAATTCGAGACACACAACACGCAGATGTATTGTAGATCAAGATGTGCTTAGTGCAATTTTTGCAGATTGCATTGTCAGTATTTGATTTTTTTCAAAATGTAATTGAATTATGGACAATGACAAAATTCATGGTATAAATAATATTGCTTTTACTTTCTTGTAAATTATGTCGTGATTCAATTATATATATTTTTCCTATAAAATAGTATTACAATTTATTTGCCCTTTGCTCCATCTTTGTTGAATAATGTGACGATAAAAGTCAAGTTTTACATTGTTCATCGCGTTACTCTCGGATATCTAGGGAACAAACTCGCGCGTCTAAGGGCGTTAAAGTTCATCTCCTTTATCCTCTATATTGAGCCGAGTATAAATTTTACTTTACCGCGCGAAATATCTGTTTTTAACGTAATCTGCGATGTGATAAATTGTGATGAATGCACTTTTTATGAGTCAAGACTTGCCCTCGATAAACATTTATTCTCGCCATGTTAGCGCAACAACAACAAGTATGAGTCTCTATTAAAGACAAGTTCGAAATATTGTATCAGCGGTATAAATCATATTATTTCGTTATGAAACATACAGCAGATGGTGTTTCGGGTCAACTTCCATCGGTTGATCGATGCGGTCCGAGTAACAATATCGTGCAACCGAAGGAGATTGTAAAGGTGGACTATGGTGAAGTTTAAATGCTAGCGCGTGAGAGAGAGAGAGAGAAGGTGCGGTGCATCCGCAGCAGCTGGTAATCTACTTTGAGAGAGAGTCTGAAATATAAAACATAAATTTCGAGCGGTATCAAAGGCCGGGGCGCGAAAATTTAATGCTCCGATAAATTAGCATACTAACGAGAGACACAGAGGGCATCCACTCCCACCAGCTTGGCCTCAGCTGGGTCGATCGAGCAGCTTTTCCTGGTGATGGTAATCGAGCAAAATATTGTGGCAATGGCCGCGGGCACTTTCGCCGAGGTTCTTGACTCTTTAGACTCCTGGTAGGTCCGTCGCAGTGGTATCTCTCGAGAGATTACCGGACTCTCCTCCCGCTTCTCTCTTTTCTCTTTACTTATCCCTTCATCCGCGTCCCCTCTCTTCCTTATTTTTTTCTTCTTTTTATCTCTGCGGATGGGCTAAGCCGCGGAAACCTTGGCGCTTTCGTTACTTGCGGGAGAGAGGTTGCGGGCGCGCAAGAAGAGAGACGATAGCGAAGGACCGCGGAAGTAGGAGTGCGACGACCGACAGAGAGAAACGAGCAAAAATGCGCGGTCCCGCAGGAAACGGCGGAGAGTTGAGAAGTATAGAGAGACGAGAGGCAAAGGAGTTAATGCGAAAGAGGGAAGGAGGCTGTGAAAGGGAAGAAAGATGAAGCGAGAAGGTCAGCTGTGGCTATCCGATTTCGTGCTACCAAGCCAACTACCGCCGGCCCAAGTGTGGGCTAAAAGTTGGGAGAAACTTCCTAATGTATGTGGGAGAGTCGGTCGGTCGCTCTGGCTTGCGTTCGTTCCTATATGACCGGACGGTCCAGGTCGTGACCTGCCAATTCCCCAACTCCCGTTTACATTCCGAAGTCTCTTCAATGAATTTTATCGCTCGCCTACTCGCTTCTCCTCGCTCTTCTCGCGCTCGCATTCGGATGAGTACCGATTTCTCTTCGACCGGAATAAACGCGCATCCATATCTCCTTTCGCTTCCGATACGAACGACCGTATATCCCTACGCGAAATCCGACTGTTCGGACACTATCGAGAAGCGGCGGCATCGCGAGATAGATAACGCGCGAGGTAATATAGTTGCGAGATATGTATCCGTGCGGATTCCTTCCTTAACATTATCAACCGTATTAGATCTACGAACGGTCTACTCGATCTTTCTCTCACTGATGGTGTGATAATATGTATAGAAGATCCGTTAAATATATCACCCTGCTTTCGCTTGTTCTTTCCGATGTTGCACGTATATTGTGGAATACAGAATCATATGCTAACCAAACAACGTATACAAGGGGGATAACGAGTAATTACTTCCCATGGAACCGAAATTATGCACGGTTGATTAAATGTTATAATTCAGATATATGTAGCTCGGTCGATTTCATATTTGCATACATTTCATAAGTAAATGTAACATTATAGCATATATGTATATGTGTGCACGTAATGTTTGATTAACAAACGAATAATATAGAACGCGAACAGTTTAACGTTTTTACGCGGCACACTATTCTATAATATTATTCTACAAAATGTAATTCTACGAAAATGAAAAGTGTGAACAGAAAAAGACCGATGGCACAAGAACCTTTCTTACGAATCTTTTGGTGATCTACCACTATCCTTGCTATCGAAGAATTCTTTTCTCTCGCTAGGTAATCCACGACCAGAGGAGAGATTCTCCCTCCCTCTCTCTTTTCTCCCGTTACAGAGAAAAAGATTTCAGATTTTATTTCTTCTCATCTATCTCTCTCTCCTTAGATTTCTTTAATAGATACAATGGAGATAAATTTTATTAAAATTATAATGTTTCTCATTTTTACAGGCAGACATTTGTATAATTTATTACAAAATTATTAAATCGCTTAGAAAATAATATTATTTAGATATTATATAGTAAGTTGTATTATCAATTTATACGTTTTCTAACTTTATTTGTAGCAAAGCATTTATTATTTAAATTTTTCGAGACGAATTGAATCAGTTTATTATGAATTGTTGAGCATTGATGAAATAAAAAAATTCTTGCGATTTATATAAAGTTAAATTACTCTGCAGATTCGCAATTATTATTATTATTATTATTATTCCCTATTATTATTTATACTTCTTCAATTTTTAGTAATCAGTTTGTGCATATGTTACATTTACATATATATATGTTAGAAAAATTTAAAAACTTACATATATTGTTTAGTAGTGCAGTCCTCATAGTCCACAAAGTTGAAAAGTGCTTACCTGTAATAAATAAATAATCGAAAATTTAGAATAAAAATTATATAACATTCGAAGCAATATTAATATCTTGTTGTATATTACATTTAATTATTTCTTAAAATTTTGTTTATATATAACCATATTAAATTACTTGTAGAATACTTTGCGTTGAAAATTTAATGCATGAAGATATTATGAAAAGTAAAAAAGTGTTTTATAATCTGCATTTTGCTTTAATTTATATTTTTCATGGTGAGAGTGTCGGATAAAGCAAGTTAATTTATATGAAAATTTGAAAATTTATCCTTGCCCACATTCAGGATTTTTGAATAAACTTTTAACTTGCAAAAAATCTCTGTAAACTTTTCTAAATATTAAATATAAAATAAATACGCGTACTTCTATCTAGGTGCGATTTATTTGACGAAGCAACGCCCTTCAAAAGATGCAGTTGAAAATGTACACGAAATATTTTGCAAGTAATGCTGCAAATAGCCTTAGCTGGTAGGATTAAATGAACCGAGGTGACAGGGAGAAAGATAAACAAGCCGAAGAGACACGGGGAAGAGTCTGTTTGTCGATGTCAAAAATCAACACAAATTGAAATCAGTGATGGTCCTACCTCGTGTTGACTGTAGAAAATCGAACTTTTACTTTTTGATATTTGCGAAAATGACGGATTTGCTGCTGCTGTATTTTTTTCAAATTGGACTAAATCTACATAAAATTTACGCTTCACAAAATCCACAATGTATCGCTAAGCGTGTGTAATCATTGCTTTATAAAAAAAAAAAAAAAAATATATATATATATATATATATATAATATTTCAATAAATATATAATTCCATTTTTTCTGTTTGAAAAAAATGTAGGAAAAATAGAAGAAATAATTGAATGTTTTATCAGAGTTTGTGATATTTAAAAAATCAATTGCGATGATTAAGAAAAAATACTAGTAAGCTCCTACCCAAGCTCCAGAATGCTTCTGCAAATCTCATATCGGATAAGTATAGAGCATATTTTGACGTAATTATAACACAATGGCGGTATGTCGATCATAATAGGGCTAAAATGTTATCTCGGGAATAGAAGAGGGTTATTGGTTTAGGGAAAGGGGAGAAGCTTGCTTCGTCATCCCACAGCAATTCCCGAAACCCCGAGTCCCTTGTCGACCTCGAGCTCCCGGTTTCCTCTCCAGCGAGCAGAGTCAATTAGAGAGTCGACTGGAGATTTTCAATCTCCAGTCAAGGTTACGGCAGTGTGTAAGCGGAATGTGTGGAAGGAACAAGTGGAGGGATCCGGAATGTAACAAAAACATTGGATTGTAAATCAAATCGCTCTCTGACAGAGGCGTTCGTCTCTATAATACGTATTTCTAATAGCTCATCTGCGTTTCTTCCGTTACGTGTAGGTACGCACCGAGAATCTAAATAAATTATCATTACGCTACTTCGTGTACCTCTCGACTGAAAACTTTGCACGCTACGCATGGAATTAATCGCTTAATGTGGAAGAGAAATTTTGCGTCAATAATTCAAAGATAATATATACCCTCAGTATTTGTCTAATATTCCAGCCGACCAATAATTTCCAATAACTACCTTTTCATATAAGATATATTACGAATCGTTGTAATATTATACCTTGCACGTTACAGAATATCGTTTTCTACGATCAAACTCTCATCTCTATTTAAATAAACATACGTATATATATCATCAGTATGTATTCGACAGCATATATTCATAGTCATTAAAGTTTGTGCAACTTTTTCAATGTCCTTCCCATTTCGTAAACCACACATTTTCTCTAAATATCATAAAATAATACGATATGATAATCAAATAAACGAAATATGATGGAATTAAATTTTCATTAATACCACATTGCGCATTACTGCCGATATTTTATCGGAACGTACGGCGCAAGAATTTAAATGATATTATCCGTGTAGGCAATCAATTAGCACAATGTGGTTCCGATATATATGTATCTATTCCTTATCGCACGCAATCTCGCGACACGTGATTACAGGAGCTATTAATTTCTTATTAATCTCTTCGGAGCGCGCGAAGTGTATCGAATATAATTTTCCCGATGAAGTCCGTGTCGCATAAGAAACAAATTAAATTACACGAGTGCATCCGACGACCGCGATGATTTTTATCAAGTTTTAGAAATGAAAAGAACTTACAACTTCTTTTTCCTTATCGAGTTTATCGACCTCGTGAGTAAATGCTGCAAACATTGACTTATACAGAGAAAAGTAATTCGCAAAGAGAGTAGGAACTGAGAACGATAATTGCCCTCGTATTTTCATCAAAAGATCGCGGCGATCTTTATGGTACGCGAGCGCCGCGCCGTCGTGATTAATTAAAAAAGAAGAAAAAAAAAAGTAAATCGGCAAAGTGGCCCCAATTAAAGCTCTGTAAAGGGCTATATCGATATAGGAGAAGTTTTCGCGCGGCTTCGCGGTTATGACTTTAGGACCCGATTAGATTACTCTTCTACGCTTCGATTTCTAATCTGGCGTAATGTCGCCCGTAATTAATACAAGTTGCAATCCCGCGGCGGCGGTATTCCGGTTTTGCGCCGGACAAGATATTAGTTGCGCGGTAGTTGCGATACTCGCGCAACGGCCTGCACGTAGATAGAGATCGGCATTAGATAGGCTGCCTAGTCTTCTCGGTATCTGCTTTACTACTCCCGCTACTACCTATCCTTTCCATTTCCTGTTACAGTTAATGGAAATTCAGAAACGTATGTTTCCTAATCTAAGCAATTTTGCCGTTCAAATAAGCCCCTTCGTGGCTGTTGCAAACCTAATAGCCGAGCGCATTCGCGATTCCGCACGTATAAAGGTAGGCATATTCACCGAGCGAATATCCTCACACTCTTCATCGTTTATTCTTTTCAAATAAATGATAAAGAGTCGGTATTTGTATAAAGGACAAACGAATAAGAATATACATGAATGCGAATTATCGAATCATTGCAATCGCTGTCCGCTTGTATTCTTCGACAGTGTATATCCATCTTAATGCTTCGCGTGCATGTGTGTAATGCGTGGCTGACGGGATTAAGTAAAGCTTACGCACAATCAGTGATGACGCGAAACGTTATTGGAATGCGTTTACGTGTTGACCACTTCGCCTCCATTAATCCGACATCCTTCCTACAAATCAAATTCGGATGTATGGCACGATTAAGTATTGATTTAATGTTAATTTGTCGCGTTAGAATAGAAACAATAAATTTGTTTCTATATCAAGTAGCAGAAAATTAATATTAAAACTGAAGATGCTGATTATATCATACATTATCCTTTAGTTTTTGAAAAACATTTTTAACGAATCATAAAACAGCAAATATATGTCAGAATTTATTTTCATAATTAATTTTCTCAACGTTATTGAGCAAGTAAATTGTAATATAACAATGAAATAAAAAAAATGGCAATATTAGTTTGATAAAATTATTTCTCGAAGTAAATGTTATTATATAATATAATATTTTTGTTTCAAATATATTGCTCGCAAAAGTGAATTTAAACGAGTAAATTCAACAAATATAAAACATTCCAATATCCATGTCTATACACAAAAGTAAACTACATTAGTACAAATTAACTGCTCCTTCAATTTTAATTGGTATATGTTTTCTGAATTATTTTTTTCTCAAGAGATATATCAATGCCAAATTTATTGCTCAACGCTTAACTCAAAAAGTTGTTCAATTAGCACTCTTCTGATTAATATCAATTTACTGCTAATTAGTACGAAGGATAAATTTGGGAATTGGAGCAACAAATTAACAATAAATTACCGTTGAATTATGGCATACATCCGAATTTATCATAATGGGGGGGGGATGTCAGAAACAGAGGTGATTGCTATTCGGTTCAGAATATTTGATGTTGCATGGAATTTTACGCAGTTCTTTCTCGTACCCGATGCATTATTGGCGACCGAGGTCGATTCCTCGACGAGCATAAATATGGATTGCGCTCAATTATGATTTAATTAGAGCATTTTTAAGCTATTATTTACGGCGTACACAACATAGCGATAAATTTTAATTTCTTTCCTAATTAGTTATCCCATAACGGATGCCATAAATTGAGCACGTTTAACGAAAGATTCGCAAGAAAACTCGTAGATTGTGCGGATTAATCAAATTGCTAATAAAGTTGCACGATGTTTCGCAGTGAGTGATTATTACTGATCATCAGATTATATTGAAGTTATTTCATACAATGAATCACATTTGATTATGTATCGCAGATATCTGTCTATTCTTGAAAATAATGTGACTATGCGACTATGCGTAATTACTTCTCACATTTTTATTCGAAGAAAATCTTCTTTCGGTAAAAACAACTATTACAAATATATTACATGATATTGAAATTTATGATTTTTCATAAAATATTTGACTCGTTCTCATGTTATCGAAATAGTTGATATTTTCAAGAGTTTTAATACGATATAAATCAACAATTTCAACAAGAGAGAATGATCTAAATTGTATCTTAACTACATAAATTGATATGTAATGCAGAGACCATCTCTAGTGGTTTAATAGTTACACAAAGTGCTTTCATTGATTGTACAATACGCGTTCTCGTAATTGCCCCAAGGACAAACGATATCTGATACCTTTAACCGAAAATTGAAACAACGGTCGTGTTATTGTCTTCTCGATAAAACGCGCTTGGAAGCAATCGCGATCCGATCGAGCCATCTATTCAACACATGGCGAGATTTCGCTGCATATTTATGATTCTTCAACACTTCTTATTTTCCCTGTTCCAACCTTTTTATTCGCGCAGCGGTGGTCCATCTCTCGAACCGCGTGATCGGTAAGGTTATTTCTTGACGGTTAGTGGCACGAAACGCGCAATATAGCGGATTTAAAAGAGATGGAAGAGGGAGGAGATAAAAAAAAAGAGAAAAATCGGCAAAGCAACACGTCGCTGTTCTAACTGCGATACGAATTGTCACCGCGTTTCCGCGTGTTTCTTTACTATCCATGTTTCTATACGAGTCCTTTATCCTCGGTGACGACGCGCGTCATACGTACGTCATAAACCGTTACAGGTCCTTTTCTTCCTCCTTCCAACACTCATCATCTCTATCCCGACAATGAACAACAGTTCGCGGCAAAGTTGCAGGAATACGCCGGAGAAGCGTGTCCCATTGATCTATGACCATGGGCGTGCGTTGTCTCGACCACCATGGTTTTTCGCGGTGTACACGTGTGCGCGACCAAGCGTGTATCGTAATACCCCGACATCGCTCGTGCAGCTGCAGGTGCATGCAGAAAGAGAGCCCGGTAGAGCGCTTCCTACCAGAACCAGCGCGCAGAGTACGCGCGGGAGATACGTCTACCTTGCTTATTACGACATTACTCGCGCTCAGCGTCCCTCGCGCTATGATTATGCTCGAAAGAGAAAGAGGGAGGGAGAGGGAGGGGAAAAGGGGTGAGAGAGAGAGAGAGAGAGAGAGAGACCCACTTCTGCAACGCACGGTCGCAATTCCGAGGTGTATTTTAATTTATGCTCCGCGGCGTGAGCGCGTCCCTTTATTCCCTTCCGGCGAATTTACGGCGCACGCTGCGTAGTAAATGAACGTTTTACGTTTAATGTAATTAGCGTGCGTGGCGCGTAAATGGCCGCACGGAAAACTGGGATATTGCGATAGAACGACTGCGTCAAGTTCAACGACATGCCTGTGCCGTTTCTCAGAATTAAGAAAAAGCGCTTGATATTGAAAAGAATTGTGGAATGAAGAGAAAAAAAGGAGATAGATTAAAGTTTCTTCTCTCGGTGGAAACATGAAATTCCATTTTGCAATTTAATCATCTCTCTACAATGTTTATATATTATATTACTATTTATACGTTGCGCTTCTTTCTCTATGTATGTCGCTTTATCTGATGTCAATATCTGATGCCGTGCGAATATCAGTAGATAATTGAAGTGAGTGACTTTAATTTACAGTGCCTCACACACTGCAAATTCACACCTCGCAAATCCCGTTTATACATTCCGTTACCGCATAATTATTATCATTATCTTAAAGCGCGATGTTTTGCAGATTTATAGATTGTAAGTTGTATAGAGGTGTTCTATATATTCGTTAGTAATTACTACTACATATATAGTAAAGTTCTGACAAGCACGTATGCCACATATGGCAACAGGTATTTTAATGGATCTGATGAAATAGATATTCGTATCCGTTTACATACTTCATCATTTAACTCGTCATACTGGTCTCTATGAATAAATTAGATTTTTAAGATATATCTTTCGCGGTTAATAATGTATCGAGCATCAAAATTCACACAAAGCAGAGAGATATATTCTAAATAATAATAATAAATTTAAATGAAAAGTTAAACTAAATGTACATAAAAAAAAGAATATATAGATTGTCACAATATATACATATATATTTAATGCGAATATATATCTGTAAGCGAATATTAAATCTTTATAGTGTTTTTAAGACCGACGTATATTTTTATTTAAAAGTCGTTGCGACGAGCTATCTATGTCGATAGAAAAACTCGCATACAAAACCACGGGTCGTTACGACTCCGTCTTTGGCGGATCACGTGAAAGTCGTAAAAGTTGCCATAACGCCAGATTAAATCGAAGAAACTTTGCGAAAGATTTATTATGCATCCGCAGTAACGTAGCATTCTACAGCGGACGAGGAGGGGAGAACTTGCAATTTTTTTTTCTTTACATAACAACAGCGTGATAGGACAGGTCCGATAGAATTCTGATGCAATCCGAGGTAGCCCTGGCCCGATCTCGTTACATTACTCCGCAAATAATCTCGTTGAAGGACTAGCTCGCGGCTCGCGCCATCCAGGTGAATACAGTCCACAAGTACTAGCCCCAGCCGATGATTATCACCTGCTTATATTCTCGGTGCATATACATCGGTACACATCTTCAGGGTCGCAGAGCCGGAAGGTAACCTCTTCCCGTGCGCGTCGCGTTCGAGAAAAAAAAGAAAAGAAATTTCTTTCGGCTTCGCGCGACGATGCGATCTCTCCGGTCTCGTTAACTGTTCATAAACCCGACGACAACGGCACTCATCGGTGACCGCTTTCTTTCTTTCCCACCGTGTAGCTCGCTCTCGCGCCCGTCCGATCGATTTAATGCCACCTTTAGATATCCGTAGCGGTTTCACGACCGGCCACGGAGCCCTCCTCCTCTCTCGAGCAACGAGTCGTCCAGAACGCAGCCTGAATATCGGATAGATATCGACGGTGTCCAGAATAGCGGTGCTCGCGTCTCGATCGCTATAACTCGTTCGTAGGCGGACAGGTCGAAACGAAGAGACAACGAAGTATCGGTTTAAAGGAGATCGGCTCAGGTGGCGAGACAAGAGGGTGTCGCGAAGAGAGGGTATCAATATTGAAAGAGAAAATAATACTCGGCTACAGGATAACCGCATTATCCGTTCGCGCGCTCATCTCTCTCTCTACTGGCGTCTTCGCCCGACTCGATACTAGGTGCGACGAATACTAATTTTAAAGATGAAATTGGCATTTCCTTCTCCCACCTCTCTGCCTTACTTTGGTATTGTGTCGGATTGATAAATAAAATACGTGCCGCCCTCCCATCGTTGAGCAAGAATTCGATGAGAAAGAAAATGCATTCTTATTCTTGTTGTTCTCGCTGTATATATATATATATATATATATATCTATAGTATATATATACAGTATATCTGTCCGTGTAATACTACGCTGGTTGCATTTCACGATCGGCATTGTCTGTAACGGGAATCGTTATGATCTTTGTTCAAATACCTCCCTGCCGTATCGGTGATATACGACGTATAGTGACCACCGATGGGCTTGTTATCCGTCGAATTTCCTCGTGCATATATTGAATGCGGTAACTCGAAGAAGTCTAGAGAGTCGTATGAATTTATGAAGAAGAAAATGTAGAAATTTCCATCATCGTTTTCGTCAATGTCGGGGTAGCATCCTTGGATTGCAACAAATATTGTAGAACGGTATACTTGTAAAGAATCGATTGTACGCTATCCTAACTTCGTCGTCGATACGAGAGAGAGTTACTACTTTTCTTATATTAAAGAATTTTATACTTTGACAAAGTGATGTAAAAATATTTTTATAAAAGTCTGAAAATTCGAACGATCTATCAGCGTTGCTGCAGAATGCAATTATTTACTAAATATTTTTTATCAAATATCTATAATATCTTTTACTCGATCGCGTCAAGATAATATCACAGTTGCCCTTTAATCTCAGAAGAGCGCATGGTATTCGTATAAAAATAAGTTTAAAACTTAACTATTAAACCATTAATACACTTGATCGCGAATTATTAATTAAGTTCGTAGTTTCAATGAGGAAAGTATCTTGTAACACGGAAGATGAGTAATCATCCTCACAAAAGATCATCACGATAGAATTATACTATATGCGTTTTACCGCGTACACACGAACCACCGCGCGCGGAAAGATCATCGAAAGCTGTTTCATGTGGCAAGGCAGGGGAAGGAGAGGCCAATAATTTCGCCCGCACGTTGTACCGTGCATTATCGCGTTGGTATCGTACGCTGCGTGATAAACGTGAATGGTGAATTCAGTCGTTATATATATATATATATATATATAGGTGTGCGTGTATACACCTATCCTAACCTCCGCGAGCGCCCTTTCTATTTCCCCCTATTCTCGCGGCACACCGCATCGTTGGCCGGCTACCACACAAGATGAATCATTGGAAATGCAGCGCGCCGTAAGATTTCTCGGATGTGCCTGTGGTAGATAACTAGGTACGCCGCCGTCGTTGGCCACAGTGGTCGCGGCGACAGAAGACGACGAAGAGACGAGCGGTGGTACACGCACGTATCACCGAGATATACCCGCCCGTAGCCACGTACCGATCTAACGAGGGCGATTGTCCCGCGCGGATCGAGAACGATTTTCAGGTGCCTCGAGTCTACGAGGAAAGCCCGCAGAGTTAATGGCACGGATGAGAGGGTAACATTTACAAGAACGGCGATACGACCGCGGTCGCTACGTAAACGCGGCCTCTCTCGTACGGCCTAATGTATCAACCACTCTGCCGTGAAGATGCGAGCTAAGATGCCAGTTAAGAATCGCCCAGGTATTAACCCGCGCGTGGAGCTTCTCAACGGTTCGGTACATCGTCGGGAAGATGATTCGCGGTAAACCGCGAGGAGGGATCACCCGCGCAAGATGAGGATGGTTGCTTGCCTGGAAGAAGAAGCTTGACAATATCATCGTCTTTTTACCAGCTTTCAGCGTATTAATCACGTTCCACGGCTATCGCCGGCTATATCGCGCGGTATATAGAGAAGCTAGACTGACGGCAGTCAGCGGGGGTAGTAATTACCTTACGGGAAGAGCGAAATAATCATCGCGGCGCGTCTTGGAACAAAATTGCTGGATAAACACTTTCCGTATAATCATTCGCGCGGTGCCGCGCAGGCGCGAAGAAATAACAGTGGTATAAATGTTATTAATGTATGAAGTGTGTCGTTGAACCGAAGATCACACGGTGAATGCCGACGATGAGGATTATTAGCCTTACGTATTATCGTGCCCGAAGAAGTCGGGCTCTTTCGGTGGCTGCGCGCAGTCGCGACACGCTGATGCAAGAGGTTGCGATATAATGGCTCGAGGTGGCTCGACGATAGTAAAAGAACCGAGGGACCGAGAGGAGGCGGGAAAAAAGGTATACCCCGCGAAAGAGAAACGAGGGGGTGGTTGGCCGGAACGGAATGGAGAGGCAGGTTTATAGCGAGGATTTAGATGCGAACGAACGTTTCGAGGCATTGTTCGATATAAGACACGACTTCATTAAGCATTCAAGTAATGTTCAAACATTGTACATTGAATTGTACTTGCGTCCCTTTCGCTTGCCGCGCCCCATCTCGTTTTCCCTCGCTGTCGCCCCGGATGATACCCTGAGCGAGCGTCGTCCACCCCGAGTGTCTCTCTCGCCAAAGACCTACCGTGCATTGCCGTGCATTGCCGTGCGTTGGCGGCACGGCATACAATGAGAATATCGTCTCGGGGGAACTCGTGATGCCGCAATATCGAATAATGTATAACTATATCATAGCGAGAGCGAGAGAGAGAGAGAGATGAGAATAGGGTAAGAAGAGCGGTAAGAGGAATAGATGGGAGCGAGGTAAGACGACGGTGAAGGAGAGAACGAGGCTTTCGTGGTACGGTGAGGCATAGTGTCGGAGGACTGAGATAACCCGATATATCTAGATGACTGCGCGCGCACGGAATACATCACCATATAAGTAAAAGCCCCATGGCCTCCGGGATCACCGCGACGAGTGCGCCGCGTTGGTTGCGGCGCTTGATTCATGGCAGGCGAAGAGGCCGCCGCGCTTTGATACCGCCACTATTTTACGTCCTTTAGCGATATCCGCGCGCCCGAATCATTTCTCGAAACTCCCGTTGGTTCCTTCCTTCCTTCCTCGGTTTTCATCCCCTCGTTCGTATTTCGCGACAGCCGACGAAATGTTACGATTTTATTTTAACCAACCGACTCTCGTTGACTCTTTGACCCTTCTTGAAAAATCATCCCGTTTAACGATTCGTTTACACGAGTAAGGCGAGTATTACGGAGATATATAGCGCGATAAAAATAAGGATGTTCGAATATTCGATCGTGTTTCAAGAGTCAAATTCGGAACGTAAATATACGTCCCATACGTCGTGAAAATCGAAAAGGAATGACATCGGAGCGGGAACATAAAATGAGAATGTCATCGCACACATACACACAGAGATCCACGATTTTCTTGGCTAAAGTTAATCGGATTCTTACGTCGTCCACGCACGTTCCGCAGCTGCGCCATGCCATTTCCGCAAAAAAAAAAAAAATAAAAGTGAAGCCACCAGAACCATTTCTCAGAGAGCTTAGGATGTCCGCTCGCACAAGTCCGAAAGGTCCGGATGATTTACTTTTTCGAAATATTATAGATGCATGGATCTGTTCGATATATTGTAATATTATCTGTTACCATTCTCGCGTTTAATTAATAGCACAATTATAAAAGGGAATGCTCTCGTAGCAAATATAATTATAATTAATATAAATAAATGTTTTTTGGTATCCTTTATTATTGAAAAAATTACAACCGTTTAATTAACGTTATTTTTTGCTATAAATTCGCATGGATATATGACGATTTTAATTTAGTAAATTGTCGGGAGAATAAGCACGGAAAGATATTTTAGCAGAGAAAGCATCTTTTTCACGAAAGATCACGTATTACTAATTTGGTAAAATATGCATAAGGTTACATGTGGCGAAGTGTTCTCGCGATGATGCGAGCTATATTTCGTGTCTTTCGTTTTGATCACGTACAAGCTCCGCGAAGTAAGAGCTTTTTCGCGGCGGTATTTCATAAAAAGGTCCTATGGGTTATGAGGCACGTTTTAAGATCGCGGAAGTACTCGGTTTATGCATGTACAAAGTTGTATGGGTCCCGATGGATTCTGCTACGACAGCATAAAATTTATATCCGGCACCTCCAGTAATACGCGTATCTTTTACATTCGCGTATAGTTTCAGTCCCGTCGTATGAGAGATAGGCGATCGCAATTTCGACACAGATTGTAGAATCGATACTTCGTGCTTCGTATATCTCGTCTCTCAAGTTTTAAACATCCACCGCCGGCAGAAGGTGTTTTCATCTTGCCATAAAAAAAAAGAAATGCATGCGCACACGCGATACGCTTTATACATATATATAAAAAGAAATTTTTAACCGGTAAAAATATTTTCCAAATTTTTTTTACAAGATATGTTATTAATTGAATTAACTATTTTTATCATTAATACTCAAAATATAATTTTGATGAACAATTCTCACAATTTTATAATTTTTTTCATTAAATTTTATTGGTAGTTATTTTTCTTGCTCTCCCTTTCGTTCTCTATAAAGTTCTCCATATACGTAAAACATATAAATGCGGATAATACATAGATATGGTTTCAACTCTCGTGATAGTTTCAATCCGCAGTTCATTTTACTCGGGTATATTCCAGTAAGTCACCACTATGAACTCGTTCAAAACTCATAAAAATGATAATCGGCGATGTGAAATTATACGTCTCGTAAAATATGGAAACTTTTTTAAACAACCTATATATGTATATATATCTTTCATTGATATCCTATCAATCTATTCGAATTGTATGCGAGATGGTCTTGGATATAAATTTACGAAGCGATGTTCTCGTTCAATATGACGAAGAGAAAGCATTGGTTAGAAAAAAAAACAAGCAGAAGATTTATGGTTACATATATAGGCGGGAAATTTTCGCAATGTGCGAGGAAGAAGATCATTTCGCCGACATCGACGACGTCGAACGAGCAGAAATCGCGTAAAGGGAGTACGGGAATCGTTGCGACGTGATTGCATCAAGTGTGAATAGCTAGTCCGTCTTCGTGAACGCGTCTCTTCACGAAACGCTATTGCCGCGGCATTACGGCGTTTCGATATACCTTTACATCACACACACACACACACAGGTGTATTGAGTTTAAGTGCATTCTGCGTAATTGAAGGCGCGGCGAAGGCTACGGAAACGTTTTCAGCGAGTGCGGTAATAATATCTGTCTCGTGAAGAATTGTGACTGCAATTTTCGAGTAGTCGCTGCTTCTCCACCCCATCTCTCTCTCTCTCTCTGTTCTCTGCCCCTTTTTCGCCTCCCCTTTCGACTATCATTGGGCCTCGAGCGCGACGCGGGAGAGGAAATAAAAAATATGACACTTCTACCAAGCGGAGTAACGCGAGCCTTAATGGCATTGTTAACATAATTCTCGCGCGATGCGCACGAGCGACCGCATAACTTACCGTCGAGCGACGACGACGAATTATTTCGAAGAAGATATGAAGGTATATGGCCCGCGTATACATCATACCGTATAGTACACGTGGAGAAGCGCGATCTAATGGATTTTCGTCCGTAGCGCGAATAATTAAAGGATTCGTGCAGCACATATTAGCACACAAGTTGGCCTAATTCTGCTAGATTCTGTTAACTATTTATACAAATGGAATTTTTCATTGAAAAAATCAATGCATATATATCTCATACATTATAAGATGCATAATTTAATATCCAATGCAATTCGTTCGTAACAAGAACGATTTATATTGTGAAGCGTGTTTTTTTTAACATTTATTATAATTAGTACGTGCTAATAAATGTTGGAATTTATTACAGAACCTCGAGAGCAAAATAATTAGTCCGCATATCAGAATTTTGATCATTATGATAATCTGTACGGTCGTTCGACGGAACGATAAGCTCACCGCAAGTCTACATTACGCGAATCTGATGTTTTTTTACCACGTTTTAACGACGATACTCATCGCCCTTATTAAGCTACTGACAGCCGTAATTGTTGTCATATTTTTTCCGTAATGAGTACTCCTCCAGTTGTAATAAATCCGGTTTTTAATAGCTCAACGCACTATCTTTCCAACTACTTGTCTCATGATTTACAAGAACGCTTAATTCTATCCTCCAAGGAGTGCTCTCTTCCTTTTTTTACATCGGTTTCGTAACAAATTCTCGGTTTATTACGGGCAGGAGAATCTAGCTGTAAAGACCGAATATGTCGACCGAACAATGTGTCGCGAGAGAACGACGCGTGCTAATTGGGTCGACTGACGGTAGATTGGAACCTGACAGTACTGATAATCGGCTCGAATGAGCTAACGGATATTTGAATCAAATGTGCTCTGTCTTCGTCTCTCGAGAATTCGTTGTGGGAATGATTATTACGAAAACTACTCTCGTTATACTGGTCGCGCTGTGTTAGAGAGATAGGCAAGATAGACCTCGACGCGGTAAAAAAAAAAGTTATTCTACAGGTAAAGAGCGGCTCGTTGAAAAGAGAGGCGTATTATTATCCACGCGCTTTTAAGGCATCATCAGTTGGCCATAAAAAGACGATACGCAGCCAGCTGACGCGCACACAGATTAAACACTGACTCGCCTATAACTCTGTATAAGGCGAATCGAACGATTAATAACTCAACGTGGCAAGTGCAAGTATGTACAAATATATATGGATATGTACAAATATATATGGATATGGACGCGAGACAGGTAATCGTAATCGTCAATAAACCGTATATGTTAAAACGCGTTTAACGAGAGACGTACGTCGCTTTCATCGAGCAGAAATTCCACGGGTAAAGGCTGTTATCGAATAAATTTGTATGTATCGGTCGTTGACCATCGTTGGGCAACATATGACGCATGCTCTCTCGCGTACTAATCCTATTAAATCCCATTACGAATAATTTCGGGGTCCGCAATGACAGGCCAAAGGGCAGCAGATTCGATATCACGGATATCGGAATAATGGAATCGCGATGGTGTTTGCGCGCGTAAGCGATATTATAGTTTAGAACACAATGTGTGCTAAAAACAACGCCTGCTAGGGAGATGAATCACGCCGATCATTGACAATCCTGTGACATAAATCAATACGAGATGATGCGTGGCAGTAGGTCAGCTGATGCGTCGATATTGATTCATCCCCTCTGGTTAAATATATACAACAATTGTTCATTCGCCTTTATTTTCCTAGAATATAAGCAGAGCCTATTGACCATTGTGAAAGTTTCAGAAAGAGATTTACGAGAAATTTCGTTGAATTGGCTAACGCCCCTAATACAAACGCGAATGCAAATAATATGCACATAATTGCATTATTTGATAAATTTATACGATTCAGCCGCAAAATTTCATGAGCGCATAAATTTGCACCTCGCAATGTGTCATGGTTGTTTAGGGGAACGGGAGACAAGAGACCGCTATTTATCACAAGAGTTGAAATCCCACTGTTTTGCTTCAAGCATTAAATCTCTACTGTTGCATTGCATTCATGTACGGATTATTTTTCATCGAGTCTCAGAATCTCGATGTGACAAACACATGTCAAAATGAAACAATAGGCGAATCGGAATTTACATGCTTAGATTTTTTAATTTTATAAACACAAAGTAGCGACTACGGTGTATCAAAATATTCCTATCGGTATCAAACTACTATTGTAACGAAAATTTAAAAACATACAAAGATAGAGTATATTATTTTTTTTTAAATATTTAGTTTTAAAAATATTTGAAAAAGAGAAATACAGATAAATAGATAAAAATCATGAGATGCATTAGTAAAGATATATATTTAAATATTATCGCATCTCATGCTCTTTATCTATTTATCCGTATCTCTATTTCAAACATTTTTTTAAACTAAATATTTTGTAATAAATTTTAAATAATATCCTTGCATTTTTTCAAATTTAATCCTAGATCCTTCATGCAACGCACCCTTATAAAAGCGAGAGAAGGAAGAGAAATAATTGAAAATTTTGAAAAAAAATTGACTGGGTATATCTTTTACCTAAGATGACAATACAGAAAAAATTGAGCACAACTGAAAAACATACGGACGCAATTGATTAATAGATAACACACGGGGTTTGTGTATGTGTGTACCAGTAAAACATCCTTTCGACGAGCGTACAGCGCATATTAGATTTTTGATGGACGGCGACGTGGGTAGAGTAGACGTCCGCGTTCGGCTCGCGGAATGTGGAACAAATACCGATTTCATCAAAAACCGATATCTGCCTGTCTCTGTCTCCACATGCGGTACCATGCGAATTCCAAACGTTGCAACCATCGTTGCCATCGTTCGCTTGTTGTTTCGTTCCACTCGCGTTGACCATACAGATAGAAAAACGGAGCAGCGACAAAACTGCAAACACGCTATTCCACCATGATTCGCATTTCAATGAACGATTCTAATTTTAGCTGCGATTAATTATCTTATTTTCGAAACTATCTTGTCAAGTTTTTTTTTTCAAAAATTAGTACGTTATTTATCTTTCGAAAACGCGTAGAATAATTTAAGAATGTTTTTTTAAAAGCTCATTCGCATTAATCATCATCAGATGTAATAGCTATAAAATCAATTATTTTTCCTATTATACCGTTCGTTTAATTTTACGACACGCGGCTATAATAATTGAGGTGAAACACCTGGCGTCGTATTTTCTAACGTTTGTCTTGTAAACATCGATGCTTAATCAAGATCATATCGCTGTATAACCTCGCTCACAGCTATCCATCATCCCTGTGAGAGAATCGCGACTCACTGGAATACACTAACGCATTAATATACATCGGCAAATATACGAATGGGAATAAGCAATTGATTGGATTATGTCACGCGTCATTGGTCACGTACTTGCAAAGGTAAATGCAATGCGTCATTTTGACAGACACTATGGTATATCGTTTAACACCCCGGTGGACGCGCTGAATAGAAAGGACGCAGGCGACGACGCAGCACACTTCACTTTCGCACGCGAGATCCGTCGAAACGGTCGTTTCTCTTGATTAACAATTTTACTTACTGACAAAGAGGATGATTCGTGAACGAGGATGACAAATCACTGCGGCATTCCATGCGCGCGCGCGCAAAAGGTCACCGAGTAATCAGACGCGGTCATCGTCGGATTAACGCCACGGGACAGCCACGGTAAATACCATCGCGCCGACTAAAAGCGCTGTAATCTCTGCGGCGATAATAAAGTTGCCTCAAACATTTTTCCTCTATGCAAAAACGACGCGCGCTATCTGCCCAGAAAACTGCCTCGCCTCAATCGCGTAGGACGCAAAAACGCCCAGCGTCACAAACGATCTCCTTCGCCGAGAGCCGGCGCGTAAGAGCCTCTACACGCAACGTCCGTTAAACCCTTTCTCGTCGTTCTTTTTTATTTGTTTTTTGTGTACACGCAACAAAACTGAACACCCTATCTACTCTCGCGCGTACAAAGGCTTATCTCTGGTATACGTGATACTAGCGTAGGAAAACGCGCTCCGAACGGTTCTACATACATCCGCGTAACATGCTCTCATTAAACGAGTCGAGCCGCGTTTTTCATTTCCATAGCGGGAAAAATACCGCTCGCTCGCGAAACGAAGAGTCGTCGTGCATGGCGCAAGCAAAGTCAGAGAGAGACAGTGAGAGAGAACTCACTCTCTCTCTCTCTCTCTCCACTCTGTGCAGATTGTTCTTACCGTCCCCGAAAAGCCCGTGAGTTGGCCGGCGATGTCGAGCTGTCGCATCGTCGTCGAAAGATAACGCCGCGCCTCCTCCTCTTGCTTGATTAGTTTGAAAACAGCTCGTTGGCTGCTGACAGCTACGACTATGCTGACATCGCCTCACCCTCGCCTGGTCGGTAGCGCCGGCGCGCCGCTGATGAAGCTATCGCGCATTGTTGTGCAACCAGCAGAAGAGGATCGCGCGGTAACACATGTAAACGAGCCGTGTAGACCTGCTATGGGTTGTAGAAGTGCTATGTACCGGTTTGCCGCATCCACATAAACGCACACATTTTCATCCAGCATACACGTGCCCGCCTGCCGAACGTGCAGAACGACCGACCGCGTTTCTGACCGTGTCAATACACGGACGAAAAATCCCGCTGTTGTGCGCCTTGCGGATATTGCGTCGCAATACCATCAGTGGTAGGATATTATCCAGTTTTATCATATAAATGAAGAGTACGGACCGTGCGTTAATGAATAAGAGACGTATGAAAATCTCGCAATGCGAGAAATATTCGTTATTACATTTGATGCTGCGATTATCGAAATGAAAATAGTTGTGTAATTGATATGTAATATTATCATTAGCAATTATTATAAAATGTAGAAAAAGGAGAAAATATACGGAAACAAACAAGATTGCAGGAAACGCCGAGTAGAACGTTTAAAAGGAAAACTATGCCAAAGAGAATATGGATGGAGAATAGCTGGCGGTAGTGTAATATGTAATCGCGATGACAACGACAACGACAACGACAAATCCGTCGACTAGAAGGGCCTCGTGTCAACAAGTATACGACCGTACGAGGAATGTGGCCTTTTATGCCCTGTTCCTCCCTTTCAACCCTCGACTCCTGCCGACTTCCGCCGCAATTTCGCTTCCTTCTGTGGCCTACCGTTCTTTGACCGGGACTACATAATGCACATTCGCGTTCCTAAGCGTTTTAACACGTAGCGCCGACAAACGCACGACAACTTCCGCCTAACTTCGTCGGCGCCGGTATCACCTGTGCAGGCAGGTAAAGCGACGAGACGCCGCGCCGCATCAGCCCGGGGGAATGTGCAGCGACACAGCGGTAGATTATGCGGTACCGACGTAGAAGTTGTTTGTACGCGGATAAGAGGGGTCAGGTCTAGTGTCGTCCATTTTTCACAACTTTCCTCTCGCCGCCAAGGTTCTCGTATCTATCTCATCCCGTTGCTCACGATCGTTACCTTCTCTCGTTCGCCTGCTGCGCTCGCTTCTCTCTATCCCCTGTTTATCTCCCCTATCTCTCGCTCCTCTTTGTGGATCTATTAGCGAACAGTCGCGTTTTGCTACGGTTCCTGCCGTCGCGTCCTCTCTCAGCGTGTGTATGCGGAAAATCGTGGTTCCCAAAAGGTGGGAAGGGATGATCGATATCTCGACCGCGCCAAAAGTATCCACCGGCCATTATTCTTCGCTGGTGAGCTCGCTCGTTAGTGTCCGTTAAAATTTTTACGCGATGAAAACAAGTCCTTCCTCGATACGAAGCGGAGCGCGAAAGTGAAATGATTCGCCGTACTGACGCGACGATAATTCTTGTCGATATCATGAGAACGTGGGTGTACGGTATATATTTTCCGTCACGGAGAGCGTCCACGTGCGATAACAACACCCACTGAATTCGTGAGTTTCGACGCGTGTTTCCACGCGGACGGTGCAACTTTTGCCCGACAATGACGCAAGAGGAACGAACTTTTCCTCTGGAATGGCGTGGATGGTTATTCGGGGGAGCTCGGAAACGTAACTTCATACCAAAGTTCCAACGATATTATTTCCCTGATAAAAGTTTCTCAAGGTGTCAGTGGAATCGGGGCCAATGTACAACCGGATATTACGTTTCTTAGAGGCTATATGAAATGGTACTTATTCCGGAGAATGATAGAGAAAGGTTACGCTGTTTTGTGAAATGTAGATGTACCAGAAAAGTTGATGATATCCAAGCGCGACTACTTGTGTAATAAAATATTTCTAAAATGTAAAGAGCTGTATACATATATATTAGAGTTATATCAGATCAAAAATAACGAAAGAAACTTACATAAATGATTTACGATTTATAAATCATCGTTCCTAAAATATTAATAATATTATAATCAATCATAAAATAAATGTCAAATTTATTAATTGATTCGATATATTTCTCTAAAATAAAAAGAAATCTATTATTTAATAAGTTTAGTTGATACTTCTAAATATATTAAAATAGAATTATTAATTTTGAAATGATCAATTTCCTGCTAAAATCAAATTTCGAATTATTAATCAACTTTTATATATTTTGAAAAAAATTATCTACTCTCAAAACAAGACTCAAAATAATCTTCAAAGTTATTAAGAAAAGTTATAAAAGATGAGGTTGAGTTTAAAACGATTTTAAAGAGCGCAGGAAAGAAAAGTCATTCCTTACTACGTAACGCTTTCAAGGAAAAATAAGAAGAGATATTATTTAAACAAAATTAGAATTTTCCAATAGTTAGGTAAAATAAATAATCTCAATATTAGCAGCAGAATTGCTATGCGCTATCATGAGATTCCGTTCGCAGACGGCCCTTCTCAAGACCACAGACATGAAATATTTTTCTCTCATTCCGCATGGTACGACTTTCGAACAACTATGCGAAGTACTTCTGGAATCCGCATATCTCATATGCGCAGCATAAAGTATGCTTTGAGCGATTGAGTTTTTTTTTAGAAAATTATTGCAAATATAATTTCTCGATTCTGTTTCTTTTTAATTACATTTGGAAAAATGTACAACGAAAGACCAGATTAGCAGGCTTGTTAGTCACCATTTTATTTCAAGTAAAAGCTAACTTTGGTCACACATGTATGTATGAAAACCACGCTGTTTTGTAATCTCGACATTACAATGCAATTTATGGCAGAATTCAATAAAGATGTAGATATAATTTCATTATTCTGGATTATGTCAAGATTAAAGTGAATGTCTACGACATTTTATTGTTAAATCTCACTAAACGATGACAGAAGCGAGAAATAACTGACAATGAGTCGACTCGTTACAAACGAGCAAAATTAAATCCTTTTGCCCAAATCATAAATATCAATGTAAAGGACAGAATATAAGGTATTTTATAACATAAGGTATTATGAAGCTTGAAATGGAGTAAGAAAAGCACGTGTTAACAATTGGACATTTCAAACATTTGCAGTTCTCCTTTTCTCTTTTCTAAATTTCAGCTCCAAATTATTATTAAATATCTTGCGAGCGCGATAATATCTTATTAAAATTATAAAGATAAAATATATTCTTTTATTTGCATAAAAGATTACGGGGTGTAAATGACAGCCGATCACGCTGGAAATAAATGATAAAATATTGAATAAATTTTATCATCGCAGGCTTCGTTATATATTTCGAGCTGTCATATTCATATTATTTGTGGCACATTTCGAAAACAAACAATCGCCGAAAATGCATAACGAATGAGCCCTCAGTTTTCGGCTACAAACTTTGCTTCCGTGTAACGGGATACGCAAAACGATAACCTGCAACCCGCGCCATCGCGACTGTGTGAGAACGCGCGACACAATTTATGTGAATTCACGAATGGCTACGTGCAACAATGCATAAGTACGTATCTGTATGCGCGTGTACGCCCGATCCATTAATTTTCGTCCAAGCTGCTTCCTCGCCGCGTCAGAAACAGCTATATAGCTGTGAACGCTAGAAAAGTTGGTCGATTAAACCAGCAATAGCGGTGTCCCTATCCGTACAATCTATAATAAAGCACCGGTGCTCCAGCTGCGACGTCACATGTAGGCTAAAATAATTTAAGGCTTATACTATATCCCTATATATTACGAGTACTCTCTAATACTACTACTCCTATTATTACTACTCTTTATCATCCCCTGTATTCACCCTATTGCTAATCAACATAACTGTAGAAATCGATTGCAAAGAAAGCTTTCCATTATTTTGATTTGCTACATGTGATTGTCATAAGAGAGCAGGTTTTCTCATTAGAGACGCTGTTTGTTGCATCAACAAAAATTGTATTAGTGCCGTATTAATTGTTCTCGTTCTCGAAGTGGTGCTCCGATAAAGCGCAAACTCATGTTTATGACATTTAAATAAGTCGCATAATCTATCTATCACATATATCATAATCTTTAATCCCGCGAATTATGCGAATTTGAATTATGGACATTTAATAGCGGTTTCAATAATGTCTGTGATTTCATGGGACATCAAAAACAATATATTTTAGTTGGTAATCTATAAAAGCCTCGCGTAAGCATTAACGTATAACGTAACTGCATCTATAAATTTAGATGTGGGTTCTTGCGCGAGTCTCGAAGTGTGTTCAGATGGTAACGTACGTACAATTAGATACGCCAATAAAATTCTTTCAGGATATTCTCCTTGCCGTGGCTTGCATAATTCATTAATGTTATCGCGATCATCTTTGCTCGTTAATGTGTCCTACCGCGCACTAAAATATTCTAATTACGATAATTTATGCACATGCGTAATAGCAGATTAGATTCTTGTATTATTACATTGATATAGCTTTTATTCTAACTTGAAATATCTTTATGTATTTTCACAAAAATATATACTCTCTTTCTCTTTTCAAAAATGGTAACAACTTTGCGCTGTTCTGAAGTATTTTGAAGTGCTTTGTCTATAGAAATCTATATTTTTCACATATGTATTTTATCAACCAATTCACAGCGTAAGAAACATCATCGGCCTTTTATCATTATATCGAAAACAAAATAATGATCGGATCTTTTCGATAAAGTATTAACATTTCCGTGTCGACTACTTTTACCTGTGACGATTTTATTATAGGTACGTTTTCTTGAGATATCGTAATCGGGGCCGGAAATACAAGTACGATATACGCGCGAAATATCGTATATGAGAAAGAGAGAACTCTCTACGGGACTTCATTGTACGTATACCTATGTATACGCATTCGGATACGTGTTATGTGTACGACCGAACACGATCTCTCGCGCGAGTTTACAGTCCTCGACTGAGAGTAGGCAAACGTAATCCGTGTTTCGGATCTACCTATCGGCGACAAAGAGTCAGGCGGCGCCGGTGAGAAATATACGAAAGCGACCTATTCATAACGCTTCGATTGCAATCGACATTCGCGAGTTCAGCCGAGATCACGGAAGTAACATCACGAAGTAACGCAGACAGCGTCGTGGCCAAGACTGGTTTTACAAGTAGTAGTGGTGGAAGTAGCAACGAGCGGGGTATTCCGAGTACGATTCCACAGTTAATGCGAAAATTATGAATTTTCGAAGTCTTAATTAAGCTTCTTAGATGAGGACGCACTTCTGTTTATGTAAATCGGATTTGCTATTTTCAAAAGCAGTTTTGCAAGACAGATATTTTGCGTTTGAAAGCATAATACATAAGAAGATATAATATATAAGACGCGACTCGGGTAAACTAATTTTCATTTCTTTCCTTTTCCTCAAATTAATTTAAAAACACTTTTTAAGACAAATTTGATTAGATATCTTCTCTCACGCTTAGTCTTCTAATCTTCAATATCAAATAACTTTATAATTAATCTTTTGATTTGAAAAAATTAAAATAAAATCTTCTACTTGAGACTAAATAAGAAAAAGATAGCTAAAATTATATTCGAATATATGAGCGCAGAGGTTAGCATAAATATATGTATCTTCGCATATGCATACATGTACACGCGAGATGCAAAATCTTAAATAGTTTTACGCACGCAACTAATTGTGTAAGTCTACAATTATATAATATATTCCATTAAAATAAATTGTATATCTGTGGAATTAATTAAAGGAGTAATATAAAAAAAGATAAAAGAAAAAGTTGGAGCTAGAATTATTAATTGAGTGCACAGAGATCAGTGTATATCTATACACGCAAGACGTATATTGGTGTAATATTATCCTTTTTTCCTTTATTAAACTAAATCGCGCCTTTGAACACACAATCGCGGATATCAGGTCGGCCTCTCCACTCGACAATCTACATATATGTATATATACACGAAGTACCGGTTCGAGTCGGTCTCGGCTCTGGAAAACCGGTCGATCGAACGCCTCTACTTTTTTCAACGTCGACGATGCGACATTAATGATCACACCGGTCGTCTTCTTGTCTTATTACAATCTTTATATCGTATCGTATCGATTCAGAAATGCGTTAAATGGAAAATTTAAACAGCGCAGCGCACGATTGTTTTAGTTCGTAAACTTGCTCTCATATGTGCTCGATTCAATCGTTTCACGCTCCATCCGCAAGTCTCAACTCCTTTACTAAATCTGACTAGTCATGTAACTCGTTTTGTATCTATGTGACGCGCTGTGAGCTAGTAACGATGTTATCTACTCGGACACAATCATTGATGCAAGAAGAACGTTCGCTGCAATCAAATAGATTACGCGTGTTTTATCGCGATATAAATTACTCTCTGGCGTTATGACACTAGATAACACGCATTGCTGACTTTACGTATAACAATGAATCACATTCGTATGTAAACGAACTGATACAACTTAATAGTTGATCTTTGACTGTCATACTGTCGATTATACATGCAACATCTAAATCTTATAATTTCGCACACAATTAAATGCAATCTTGGTTCGCTTAAGCATATTTAATATATTCAAGAATATACTCATCAGAAAATATATATAATAAACACGTTATTTATAAAATTTGCAAGATGTTTAACAGAGAAAGAGGGAGACTCCCTGAATTAATGAAACACTATCACGTGCAAATAAATGAGACATCTAATCATATATTCATCACATGTTCAAGTTGAAGGGTTAAATTTACAGAGATAACAGCTAGAAGACTGTATGAAAGAATTTGCAAAGCGTTTTGTTATCCGAAGGTTCTGTTCAGAAAGGTCATGGACTAACGGAACGAGCGCGCCTCTGATGGCGGAGGGATTTAGGGTACATCGGACCGATTTTTCATGCAAACGATAGCGCGAGCACGCCCGGACGCGTCGCGAGGCACGATTTCTTCAGCTGGTGCATCCGTCAACGTCGCGCCGTCGAGTCGTAGAAATTTAACCCGCCAGAAAAATGGACAGCTTCGTGGCACGCTTCGTTCACGATCGAAGGAAGGGTGGCTGGACCCACTATCACGCCGACTTGCCGAGCGTTCGTGAAAAAACCCCTCGATTTGTATTCACGCCGTAACATTGTAGACGAAAGGAAGCATCCTTTCTTGCAGTTTATCGCCTTTGACTGGTATCCCATGTTCCTCGTTGATGTAGTAATGTTCGATTTAGCGCGACGAGGAATGTATTGTGTTATATGAATAAAGCATGTAAAACTCTTTCAATCATCGTAACTCTTTTTCTCATCATTTTATTTTCAATGTAATATTGTTGTAATATACAACACAAATTTTATACCTATGTGTATCCTAGAAAAACTAAAAAGACATATTTTTTCATTTTACGAATCAATAATTGAAAAATGATATTCAATTGTTACCAACGTATTTATTGCATCACGTCCGAAATAATTAACCTCTCGCGATGAAATTGTAACAAAATAATTTCAATTCGCCGTTCCATTGTTGGATGCGTAATATGTGTATATACTCTGTCAAACTTTTGCCACGACAAAATAATGGCTACTAGAATCTCGTAGAACGCACGATTCAATGTTCGAAACGTGTCGAGTCCGCTGGTTATAGCGCTACCGCGACGGATACAATTAAAAGTTGCGTCGAACGTTCGCGTAAAGTTGTGTCGCGTATTTCGCAATTACACGTCCGAATGAGACGCGCCTGCAGCATGTGTGCACCCGTCTCTGATCCTCGAGACGTAGGTACTCCCCGGCTCTTTCCGGCGGTTTTAATTTCGTTTCAACAAGCAAGGAATGTTAGCTCGGAGAGAACCGAAAGACTGAGGAGAATGGTGGGAAAAAAGAGAGAAAGAGAGAGAGAGAGAAAAAAACGACGAAATGAAGAGCATTCTTCGTTCTTCGCTCCATCCTCGGCGGTTTCGTTGCTTGCGACCATCCTGACGGCGGTGGTGGTGACTCTAAAGGTCGAATTAGATTACCGTCGACTCGATTAAACCACCGTCGTCCGAGAACCCCGTGCGGGATATAATCTCGGACGTTGCATTCTCAGCGTTGCACGTTCCGACTGCTTTCGACAGTTATGAGGGAACACCGTGATTTTACGTAAGCGTCGTTATGCATTAAAATATACACTAATGATGTCAAATTCGTATACATAGACAATAAGTGCAAAAGATTGAGACAACACAGACCTGGGCCTCTGAAATTTTCTTTTTATCAAACTAATAATGCAACATAGAACTATACGATACTTGTTTCATTCAGCCGCTATAATTCGATTTGGCTATCGTTCGGTAAATATAATCTTTGTGCGATTTAGTCCAATAAAGAGACCGAACCGTATCGGGAATCGCACGTTCCACCTGCCATCGAGATAAAATACATCGATGGTTCTTAGATGCACCAATTTCTTTTCGGCGGTATCGTGCCAAAATGCAGTACGTGCTGCATTTTCGTCAGAAGAAATCTCATGAAATAAGTTCTAAAAGCTCTCGCGACCATTTCACCGCCAATTCCGGAAATCGGACGCGAGTTTTCCGCGTTTTTTCCCAAGAAACATGGAGCAGATATCGAGTCGTGATAAAGTTGCATGCACGCCGCATCGACGAGTCTTATAAATCCGTAAAAGACTGCCCCCTCCCATTCTCTCTCTCTCTCTTTACCCTTAGGCTCTCGCTATCTTGCGGCTCCCCAGCATCCCCCACGCGCGCATTATATCGTGCCGAATTGCAGTACGTGCGATACGCCAGATCGCTGGGAGAAATCCCGTGAAATAGATGCGCGCCGGCGGCGCACGCGATGCAACGCGATGTAACGCGATACTGCGGCACAGCCGTAACCGTTAATTGAATGCGCTAATTCACTCTCTAATCTTGCGTAACCATATTTACGCGTAATAGGACAAAATACATGCCCGGCGATACTGCTGCTCGCGGCGAAGCTCGCGAAGGTCGACGCGGCGTCGGCACGCGGACGCGCAAAGCGCCGAGGCTATTTGCGGAAGGCATCGGGAATACTAATTTGTGCCAGCCTCCCCTTTGCGTTGTACGTGTGTAATGCCATCGTGGCAAATACTCCCGAACGCGTCAGGCACGTAACATAAGGCTGTATCTCGGGAATTCGCGCGGCGCGCTTCGATTAATCCCCCACTACCGCATTCTTGATAAAGAAGACTTTGCGCGTGATATGTACGGAAACGCGATCTAACTTTCGATTCGGACGGGGTAAGTCAGCGAACCATTTTCTTCGCCGTGATATACGACTTGACACATACGCGAAACATCGAGACGCGAATTTCTACCACACATTTCTATGTATGCGCTTGATCGGTTTTGTTGGATAGTCGCCGGGAAAATTTTTATTTTATTTCGGATCAACTGTATGTCTGGATTTTCGTCCAAGTTTGATAAATGTTAAAAAGCCAATCTACTTCATCGGATTTGTTTGAAAATAATTCCTTTCAGATTGCGCGTAACTTTCAACAAAGTGTATATGTATGAAATACTGTAATACATGTATTTATTCATTTGAATTTAATAAGGTAATTTATGAAACGATGTATAAATAATAACTTGAATGTACATGAAACGAATAAACTGCTGTAATTAATTACTTACATATAATAATGAGCTTATATAATCGAAAGCATGTTACAATAAATAATTTAATACATCAAACGTAAAAAACGAACAGATGTAAAAAATTGTGATGTCGATATTAATATCCGATAATATCGAAGAAAAAATTGAAAATAGCAAAAATATTATTTACATATACACATAAAGAGTGCACGTATATGTTATATGCGCGTATAGGATTATTTGTTATTTCGCGTGCATGCACTTTCAAAAACCGAGAGATAATACTGTTTTGAATGTAGAATACACAATTTTCATTTGTTAAGTTAATTATACCATCAACCGGAAGAGAGACTAGTAAAAACAGAGAAGAAAAAGAGGAAAAAAAAACACAAATGCACCTGCCAAATCTATGCCTGTGCGTTTTTCAAAATCAAATTGGCGATTAATGGTAAAAGCGATGATAAACCCGTATACCGTTTCATCAAAATTGATCCATAACGTTCGGATGCGAGAGTCTCGATGCGTGTGTAACAGAGGTTTCGATTTAAATCGCTAATTGAACACGAGCCTTCAGGATCGTTCGCGTTTCAATTTAATAGGAATGGCTATTCTTTCGAGGAAAAAAGATTTTCAAGTATTAATTTTTTCTTTTCGCGAATATAAATTCATAGCTTGCCGAAATAAGTTGAGACTATTAACGGACTGTCCATTTTTTTTTGCACCCGGAACGCGAGAATGGTGGTAAAGAGGTCGAGAGGAGAAGAGGGTAAAGTTTCGACGAAGGCAACCGACGATCTGGACAGACGGGCAAGAAAGGTTGATTAATACCCGAGGTATTGTTTTATGGAAATTTCCGGCCGTCAGAGCGCTTTTTATCTTTCGCTCTTCCCTTACCCTCTTCCCCCTACCCCCTCGTCATCACCATGTAACCCATTAAGGGCGAGTCTGTCGTATTGTCATGCTAAGACGCTGATTTTCCTTCGGCCCTCATTATCAGTCTTAATCCTGCGAGAAGTTGGTGAGAAAGTGAGAGATCTTCCCTCGGCGAAGAATGGTTACTACGTCTCAAAGAATCGAGAATGAATTGGACGTCCGTGAGGATTGTGGAAAAACTCTCAGGTCGCGGCTTGAATATTGCGAAGGAAGATGGAGGGCGCATTTCAGGAGGACGCGGAAGTGCATTCGGTCTAAGAGGATGAAATCGTTCTTTAGAGGATATGCATTATCCATCGTAACAACTGCCGGCATTATATTCTGTTTCTGTGCTACAGTATTCTTTGACAATGCGTATCGGCGATCATTCGCGCGAGAGTTCCCGTGTATATAAGACGGAGATGACGTGCCGATAATCTTCGATGAATTACGTAACTCCAAATTTGGGAACATGCTTGTCCATATAAAGGGAATAACAAGATAAAGCGGAATAGAATAGAATGGAATGAGCTTACAGTGGCATATAGAAGAAACAGTACCATATACGTAAACAAGAATGGACTATTAGAAGATAGCAATCCCGCGTTTACGTAAATTGGTCCCTCGTTCTTCCTCCTTATATTTACGTTCAATTTATCGCCACGTGATTATGTCATATCGAACCATCGAGAGTTCTTTTCACGGTTAAGGCATTGCTACAGTCATCCCATACATTGGATCACCATTGCGTCATCACCGGTTTACTGTACGTAATAAAATTGTGTCTGCATTCGCGATCGACAAGTATCTTGTGCAACACGATTCTACAAAAAAAAAGTATCGTCAGATTATTTTATTTATTTTTTCTCTCCATTTATAACAACATTTCGTAACACTATTTCCGCGATACTCTCGCGATATTATTATCGCGCAAAGTTCTAATATAGATATTATCTTGACTTTATTCGCACGAACTGCATTCGCGCGAAACATGTCTGATCCTTTTTCAAAGCCTTTTTCAATTATCATCGCACTGGTATCTGCTCGAGATACGCTAATGAGAGCAATGCGAGCAATAAACTGGAACGAGGTGTGCATTTCGTCATGAAAAAAAACCACGAAAAATCGAGACCAGTCGATCTGTCAGAAATCCATGGCGCCATTAAGCGATATACGCGATTACCAATGCCAGTCCGATAAAGCTCTCGTCTCGGTCACTCACTGGCAAGAAAATCCAGCAGCCTCGGTGAAATCGTAGCAAGAAATTGTGGTACGGTGACGTCGGTGCGCGACAGAACGATCGATATTACGGATAATCTTGTTCAAATAATGAGACATGTGGCCCAATTAATGCGGTCGAGTCGAGAGAAGAGAGGATAAAACATCCGGATGATGTCAACAGCGCTGACGCATTTTGAATTACCGCGTAACTCGCGTATAAACAAGACGTAACGTGAGAACGGGTAAGCAGATCTACTGTTGAAAAAATGCTGTTTGCGTGCGATAAGAAGATAAGACTGGTTTGCGCAGGCCTGAACACGAATAACTGCAGCGGTTTCGAAAAGAAACGCGATATCACGTTGATCTCGATACCGAGAAAACGGGACCCTACACGAGGTTCGAAACCACTTTGATCACTCGCAATAAGGAAGCCGACAACAAGATTTACCGTCGTTAAATTCATCATTTCGGGCCATTTGTGCCAGAAATGAAACCATTATCATAAAAGTGTCAGGATTAAATGCGAATTTTGTAAAAGATTCAAATGTCACCCGGTGCGTTTATTTCTTCTTTTTTTCAAGTTCGTTGATTTTGCTTGAAATATACACGAAGCCGATTGATCGCCAAGAATGTAAAGTGCATTGGTGTGTACAGAATTCGCGAACCAGAAAGCGTATCACGTTTCTCGTTTATAGCATCTCCGCGAATCATTAATTTATGCGTCAAGTGGAAATAGCTGATCAAAAAGAAATCAATGATTCCGTTGTAATTCGATGTAATTTGCGGATCTCAAGGATCTACCTATATATATATATATATATAAAGCGGAGTTGAAAGCGTCGCGTAATTGGCATCTCGTTCTGCTTATAATTAAATCTCCGTTACCGCTTAACGAGATTTCGAAAATGCCATGAGAAGCGGGCGTGCTGGGCTTCTGCGGATGACGCCGCGAAGAAACCGCCGGAATTGCTTTCACGAAGCAAGAGAGAACGAGATCTCGATCGTTAATTTAATAATTTCCGCGTTGCGATAAAGGTCGACGTGGCAATGAAATGGTAATTTACCTAGATAGGCGCGCGTATGATTGTGTGCGTGTGTATATCTATATAGAAATAAGATGATAGAAGAGTCCGAGTATCTTTTCGAGTAATACCCAGGCTACACGAGCAATAGAGACGAATCTCCCCGCAAGAGAGTTTCTCATAGCGGACATTATATTTTCTCGTTGAACGCGCCGCGGAGCATCGGCTAACAACGCCTCGTAATTTAGCCGGGCGTTCACACGCTCACGCGTGTCGGTTTCTGCGAGGTACGATTGGCGTCGTGAGTAATTTCCATTGCTGTTAACTCAGTAATATATCATTCTCGCGAAAGTTTTATGGTACCTATCGCGATGACAGATTACCGATTGTACCGAAGCGTTTACTTTCACGCGGAGCGCGCTATTACTTTCGGACTTGACTAAGAAGCGACTCCCGCGGTTGATTGATGTATGAAATCCCAATTTTATGCAATCTTTCGTCGTACCTTTATTGTCTCCACAATCTATTTTTTATATTAAAAAAAAATGTTTTTAATATTTTTTAAAATTAAATTTTTCTTTCCAAACTTTATTTATAAAATGATGCAAATATATTAGCAATTTATATAACTTTGCGATGCGTTTTAAAGTTAAACGAATTTTATAATGTATGATTTTCTTGTATGCAATTTCGTTACGTAATGCTAGTAATGGCAGAAAAGTTGTTACATCATTATGTACAGTTCTAAGGAAAGCATGAGGCTGAGGGATAAAGCTATACCAGAGCGGTTCGAAATAAATAGATAGTCGAACCAACGCGTTACGGTTTTGTTCGTTTCGATTTCCAAGAGTGTATTCAGAACACGTTGTTAGTGTTAACACTGCTCTCTCACGCGTTTCTGATTCTTTCTTAAGAGCCAATTATACCGTTTACTCGAGTCAAAGAAAACGATAAAAAGATGCTGTCAAGGCTAACACCGGTATCCAGACAGCTTGGTGTATTCCGCATATTTAACTACAACTCGCACGGATACCTGTTTAATAGCACGATTATAGGAGAGCAAAAAACTTGTGCGATACGAAACGTGTACGTGCGATTTTGTAAAATTAAATTAAATTCAACCCTGAGAAAAAAAAGCCGAGAACTCTATCGGAGCGGGAATACGAAAGGAGAGCACGAGATTTTACGATTATTACGTCCCAAACGATCAGGATCTGTAATGTCTCGGAATCAATCTCGCAATCTCGAACTCTTCCGTGGTATTCGCCGTAGAACGATGGACCATCGATCTCGCGGTCGGAGTTCGCGCTCGGCGCGGATTATATAATGGCGCCTGGTCGTTTTTGCTCGGTGAAAATCTCTCCGAAGCACCGACACGGTCGATTAACTACCGGGAATATATTGTGCGTAACGCCATGGCCTTATGTGTACGCGTAATTAGCCGGTCTTACCGCGCGACCGGCGCTAATGAAGGATATACAGACATACGTATGTACATATGCGTGCATATACGATGTATGTATATACATATAAAGCCCCCGCTACTTACTAAGTATCCACGGATGACTAATCTCTGCTTGTGCCTAGTTGACCGATCGTTATGGCCCGGGTAACGACACACGCACACACACACACACACACACACATGTGCCTCCTTGTACCCTAACGAAGAAGAAAACGACGAACACGAGAGAGAAGGGGAAGGAGATGCCGAACGAAGACGCACTCCTCTCTCGCACACCCCTGGGAAACGCTTAACCCCGCGCGATCGTATGATAGAACTAATCGCGTCCGCATGCCGGTAGAATCGATGAAGCAACGACGATGATCGACGATCGATCGTCAGCCCTTAATCACCGTCGGTGAATCACGAGTGACGCCGGAGTGGTCGCTGCGAAATCCGTTTAGAGAGAGACAGAGAGAGAGACCATCGTTTCTCCCATCCCCCATTCGCGCCCTTCCTCGCGGAAAGTTCGCGAGAGGGTCAATGAGCGAGATAAATCTGCCGCGCGGAGACATTGATAATCATTTTACCGCTTATCTACGAGAACGCGTATCGTACAAGCCTCTCGCTACAACTTCCACCGCTTGCTCGTAAAACATCGATTGCGATAACGGATTACGTATGCACGTATCCCTCGATATCGAGACGATAAAAGCCCATGGCTCGGGAAAACCATGAAGAGGGCTCGGCTCGTATTTCGTAGTACCGTCGTAAGCATTCAACAAGCATTATTGACGATATTACACATACTCGGCCTCCGTACCAATCGTCGAGTTATGTTTTCTTATCGTTTGATAGACACGATAAAAATAAGAACGTCGCGTTCTCATCGTAACACTTGGGAGCATTTGACTATCGCAACTTGTATCGGGAAAAGAGAGAGAGGGAAAGAGATCTATGAATGTGGATTTCCTCTCGTGAGAGACATAATTATCATTATCGATAAGAAGAGGCAAGCTGTCGCGCGTTAACATCGCGACGATGCGCGCTTATCGAGAAAATAATTGAACCGCTGATAACCGGAGTGAGAAATGTCGTCGAAAAGTTGAAGGATTTCATTAAAGTGGAAGAGAGCGTCTACGTGATGTGCTCTATCGAGCCATCAGCGGAGGGAGAGAGAGAAGGGAAAAGATGAAAGTAATACCGTATAATATCATCCGGCAATCGACCGCTCGTTGCCCTGAAAGTAGCGGTGCTAGGTGGATAATTCTCCAGGATCACCTTGACCAAGACGGAAGAAAGGCAGCAGCGTGCTGGCTGAATGAGACCCGTGGCTCAAATTGTTATAAATCATTGCGGACAGTGGCCGCTAGCTACCGCGAAAGTCCGTTCGTTACCGACGCATATGGGAAAATAATAATTTATTATTATGAGCGATGATGCGCGCGCGGGTGGGAAGAGGAGAACCGTAACATACTTGCAGAAATACAGATTTTGCGACGGATTATTTCTATAACGGCAAGGTCCAACGACCTTGCCGCGAAAGGTGATGGATACGTTAGTGCGACGTAACGGTCGGAGCGCGTTTTACGGTGGTGCAATAATTTGCGTGCGTTTAAGTGGTAAATATTAGCTCACTTTAGGAGTGCGTAATCGAGATATAATTCGATCGCCTTAAAGCTATACGTGGATACACATATACGGATTTAGATGTTATGCTCTGTATAACCAGTTGCTCCTTGCATGCGTGCGATTATTGCTGGAATAAAATATGATTATTAAAATCGCTGGTTAAAAGTAACGGTATAAGGTGACTCGCGGAATATTTTATGCGCCATTTAACTAGTGTCTCACGGGATATAGGCGTATCTCGACACTATTTCATATTATCAATTTAAATATTTTTTCAGCGCTGCTTGATAACTTAATACATCGAGATTTTCTTCTATGAAGAAAATTACTTTCTTATCGGAGATAAATATCGCGACATATATTGCCTTATACCTTCTTATATTTTTGAATTCAACTAAACTGTAAAATTATTATTGTTTACATTACGAGATAAGAGGCAGGTGAGGAAGACACTGGCAGAAGCGAACGCTTATTTATAACCTTCTTGTCAGACACAAGTGAGGTAAAATACATTCCGAGAAGATTGATCTGATCAAGTTTTCTCACCTAACTGGGTATTCAAACTAGGTTAAGCTCGTGAAAGCCTTGGCGAAGTAAAGAAAATTCGCATGCACGATTTCGATGCGCAAACAAATAAGAGCGCCGCGTTTATTTCCGCATGACGTAGCTCGAGAGCGCTTGGTAAACGTGAAATTTTACGGAGCCGCTTAAATCGCGAACGCGTCTGCTCTCGACGATTTGTTCCCTCGCAACGTATCGGCGAAAGGGTGCGGGGTTTTGCGAGAGAAGCTCGGTAGAAAAGAGAGAAAGCGGAATGGAGAAGTGCGCGCCATCGTTATCAGAGGATATTCCACTTGTGTTTATCAAGTAAAAAATTGAACTCGCCGATATATAACCGAAGAACGGAAAGAGAAGAAAAGAGGGCATTGATAAACGATACATTCGAAACGGGAGTACTACGGCAAATTACATAATTCCCTGTGTATCTTTGCGCGATTTCTGACATCTTGAGATCTCGATGGTTCTATTTTGCATGCGATAATATATCAATATTAAAATTTACACTCACCTTTATCTCGTTTGCGCGATCGAAATATTATAGGAGTTGCGCTTTCGTCATCCTATATTGAATATAATTTTAGATGAAGGACGACAAATTAGAATCTTTGAAATTGCTAAATATATCATATCGCACATTGTATAACGAACATTAACAATGCGCATAGGTATTATGTAAATGGAGATGTATTATTTAGCCATTGTTAGCAAATTTGCGAGGCAACTAGCACATGTACCTTGCTCCGTACAACGTCATTACATAAACAGATCGAACATCCCAGCTAATGCATTACATAAAGCTATAATATATTATATACGGTTACCCCAATGCAAATTATTGTCTCATTTACTGTAATTTCTCTGTGATGTAAAGTAATAGCATATTATACACGATTGCAGAATATTACACGTTAAAACAATATTTAACATTTCAAATTTAAAACAAAAATTACATTAAAATTACTTTCAAAAAATACATTACAATTAATAAGCAATTAACTTATGAAAAATGCGGAAATGGTCTTGTAATTTACAAATTAAGATTGAGAGTAAATAATGGGTTATTTCATGAATGATATAAAGTCCGTTAATAACGTGTACATATACATACAGCATCCTCCAAAATAATATTTCATATTACTACGCTAGTGTAATGATCGATATTATAATCCGCTTAATCGTTTGAATGCGAAATTGCAAAACAGCCCTCAGCTACGAGAGTTTGAAACTAGATAGTGCGCAGCTAAAGCGTTAATTATCGGTAAAGTGTCGACGGTGATTTCTGCCGATAAACTTTTCCATCTTTAAACGTTACGCGGCATTTACCGATAACGATCAATGAACGATAGTGTTTCTCTCCGCAACCTCCGTTCGTCCTGAGAACGTGCGAGTCGTGGAAAAGCTTTCAAAAAGGGAGTCCTCTACGAGAGTCTCGAAGAGCGTCATAGGCTGGCGGATCGATTCCCTTAGAGGAGTCAGTCAAGCGCCGCTTAACTAAGATACGGGCGGAACGACTGAACGATTCGGTAAATCGAGCGTAGTCCTGAACTTATGTTCTGCACGATCGAGAAAGTAGTTGTCGTTGCGGTAGTCGTCGTCAAGATTTACGCTCGACGATCCAACAGCTTTCGTCGCGGTTATCGATCGTACACGGGGGTGAGTTAATTGCTACCGGCTGTCGCTCTCGTCTTCTATCCATCTCTCAAACTCTCTTTCGCTCTTCTCTCCGCTTCTGTCGCACCGATGCGAATCCATTCCATCGCATCCGCAAGCATCGTTAATTAGCCCTCTATTACGACAGTAAGTAACGTGAAGAGAGAGAGAGAGAGAGGGAGATGCGCGATATAGTTTTGCTTGATAGATAAGTTGCGTGATACTGTAAAGCGACGCATCGGGAAATATTGCGTTGTGTCACGCGGTTAAAACCGAAGAAGGCGGATCATCGTGCGCGAGGGGATCGCGTCAAAACTGCATTTCTCGGCGATTTATCTTCAATCAACGTTTTCCCTATGCCGAGTGCAGTAAACCCGCGCAACCGCGCGTGTACAACTGTGCGAAGGTGATGAGCGCGGAAAGCAACGGTAATGACAATCAGAGAGCGGTAGTTCTATTATGCGCGCGTAACCGTCGATTCACTCGCAGGTAAGCTCGCGCAGGTGTCTCACGACCTTGCGCGAACGCGTCTGTCTGGCGGCGGCATATTTCCACTCGCTCGTCGTCCCTGTTTCGCGAGACACGCGCGGTATATTCTTCAACAGCGATGAGAGATACTACATTTTTTTAAACCCACTTTGAGACGCCCATTTTTACGTCTTACGTTATGGAAAGTAAGTACGGATCGGATAGATTTCGTTCCAATCTCGGCGTTGATGCACCAAATTCATGCGCTGCAGAAAATTCAATAGGATACATTTTCGCGGGATACACTCGCTTCTCTCTCGAAATTCAGCTACGCTTCCGTAATGGACGCTCGTCATTTGAATGAAGGATTCGATGACGCGCTACTCGGAAGAAAGACTCGTGCATTGGCACAGAAATGTACATTTTCTGCGAACAGCTCTCCGTCGCAGAATACGTACGCATACTGTGTGTACGTTTAGAATACTGGATTGAGTATTACCATGCCAGTCCGTATCCCACGAGAGAGATAGAAGAAGAAGGGAGAAGGGAAAAATGTCATGAGAAGCTACCACCCCGGCGCATTAGCCTCTATGCAAATAAACTGCTTCACGCAAGGAGCGAGTGAGCGAGCGCGATATAGAGACTCGAGCTTGCGGATCGTAATGCCGCTCCCAGCCTCGTGACAAGATCTTCTATCGCGATTGAACGCACGAGTCGCAACACGCCACCTTCTCTGCGCGGTCGCGATAAGAGAACCACCGAGCGAGAAAGAGAGAGAGAGAGAGAGAGGACAGAACCAGGAAAGGCACGACACGTCGTGGAAATCAAGCGCAGCACGGAGTTAGCAGAGGCCTAGAGGCGACGTGGATCGAAGGGAGAGGAGGAACGAGAGGGGGTTACCACGTTGGGCCACCATCAATCTCTCGGCGACACTTCGCTGAAACGTTCTCGCGCGCTCGAGCGAGAACAAGTTCGAGGTGCAGAGAATGGAGCGAGATACTGGCGTAAATGCGACCAAAGTTTAATTACCGCCGTTGCCTCGCGAGCGGCAAAGAGCTCGCCCGCTTCTCCGAAATCGCCCGTCTCTCTACCTTCCTTCGTCGACGGATTCATCAGCGGCTACGACAGTATCTCAGCAGACACGTGGAGATAAAGCCATAGGAGGAGAGAAGAAGAGAGAGAGAGAGAGAGAGAGAGGGAGAAAACGAGGGAGATAGAGACGTGTCATCCTTAAGTCGCTCGTCCGCCAAGTTCCATAGCCATAGGGTCTTCCCGCGATTTGCTTTTCTCTCGTTTCATCTTTCCTTCGTTGCCTTCCGACTGTTCGTTCGTGCTCGTAGCTCGCGCCGTTTCACCTCTTCTTCTCTCCTTCTCTGCCCGCATCTCCCGGATGGTTTCCATCCATCCGCTTTCTCGTGTTCCATCCAATTCTCCTTCCAGCTCTGTTCCATTCTATTCGCCGCGACTCCGTCTCGCTTCCGCCGACAGTGTTGGTGTTGGCTTATGAAGATGGTAGTAGATACCTACTTAGAGAGCCACACAGCGCGCAGCCACGCATAAACCAGTTTCCTGGTTATCCGACTCCTCGCGTTTTCCTGGTCGACGCATAGCGCGTCGAACCCGAACACGGAACGTACCATTAACGGAGGCTTCCTCGGCTCGATTCCGCGGGACTCGCGGTGCTGCCGATCGACGATCAACCGGGCCCCGGTTGATGCTTAAAGTCCCGCCCCCTCCCCGATATCGCTTTAAAACGACGTAGTCGGTGCACGGAGAGATGCGGCTTTCAGGGAGACCGTGAGTGCACACACGTCCCGACGTCGAGCATCGAATAATTACGTAACAAGCTCCCGACTCTACGTGCATACTGTCGCGACGATCTTCGAAGAGAGACGTTATCCGTCCGTCTGGTATGCGAGACGCGGCGTGACGAACGGAACGGGGATTTACAGAGATTACCGCTGAATTTTCGAGCGAAATCGTTAGTCTACAATACTTGCGCTATCTTGTTGCTCTCCGTGTTACGAGGGAGTTAGTTTGAGCTTCCTGTAGATGCTTCAATCGAGGAGGGATGTTGCACAAGAAGATATATATATAGGCGAGCAGTTTACAGATGCCAATAATTTAATTTAATTTAATTAAGTACTTGAGTGTATATATATACCATATATATACTCGAGTACTTAATTAAATTCTCCATTATATATATATACATAATGGAGACGAAAAACGCATTTTTAACAGTTAAACGTTATTCCACAAAATTTACATGTATCTCTCTCTCTGGCTGTATATCTGACTCGTGGAGACACGTCGCGAGAATTAGAAATTTAGCGCTGCCTCGAGGAGAGAATCTCGCGCGATAAAGTGGTACGAATTAAATCACTCTGTGACTCTCTTAACACGATGCGGGTAGCGTCCATAAATCTAAGGAGATCGTACCGTGGTACGTAGCCGAACGTACCGTGGAATCCACGACGTGGCGCGCGCACGCTCACGAATGTGCACATTCTTATAACCTTCTGCATAACTTTGAGAATCCGTTTGACCGAGAACGGGTATCGAGAACAGTCTTACGCCGTTATGTGATAAGTCGCGTGTCCGTTAATGTCGTTGTGCGAGTCACCCGCGTGAATCATATTGAGTCACCTTGTCGTAACCTCGTAACATATTTGGCAGTCGGCCGAGGAAGTGTATTCTAATTGACCGAACCGGCTAAATTTATACGACTTTCCGGTTTTGCATCCTCCGCATCTTTGGACGGGAGAAACGGTGGGAGGAAGGGAAAACGAAGCGATCGCGGCATTTACGCGTAATCGACCGATGCAACAGAGAAATCCAACAGAAATATAAGTACTGGTTAGCCGTTCAATTTCCATAAGGATCGCTTAGGTCCATCCGGAGCGGTTGATACAAGTTAATGCATCGCTTCGCAACGTACACTCTGCGTATGTAGCGTGCTGCGCTGCGTTGATGCTATTGCCACCGATTGCTGATAGTAATTATCTTATCGCGCTGCGCGATCGTTCCTCTTACGTCTTACGTGTACCGCCCCGTTACGCGCTATAATATTACTTTATTAATAATAACTAACGCGCGCACGTTAATAACATCCAGACTATTCTGCAACGTTTATTAACCGCGAGGTTGACTAATCGGTGACTATATCGCGATGATCGATCGTTTCCTTAGATTCTGCGGGAAGCTAGTGTCTCGTTCGGTCGCACCATCTCCGACTCGCAATTCCTCGAGCGTAATTCCAATGGTGCTCGCAAAACCCGTCGGTCGACGACGTAAGACTGTCGCTGTCCTCTTTATCGGAGGACGTTCGCAAGATGCGCACGACCGCGAAATTATGACGCGATGGGGAAAGGAGAGAAGGAAGGAAGGTGACGAAGCGAGGAAGAAAGGAAAGGAGGGGAGGGGGGGAGGATCCATCGGATCGATTGGTACTCAAGGGCGGATGGATAGCGGCCGCTCGTAAATCGACGAAGCGGTCGTTTCCCTGCAAAATTCCGCGGCGCGAGATAGCCGATTGCGATTGAACCCGATGGGACATCCAGGAACCGTTATTCCGCCATGGTGACGCGATGGTATAGGCACCTGGTACGAAGCGCTGTGGTCCCCCATCCCCTTCTCCGCGACTCGTCTTTTCCCTCTCCAGATAGTGTGCCGTCTCTTCTTTCTTTCGTTCCTCCTCTCATCTTTTCTCTTTTTCCCTCTCGCATTTCGCGAGGTGGAAGCTCAACGAGAGCTCGTCGATCGTTTTCGCGGAGACATCGACGACGGGCCCCGGCTGCGTGGGTCGCGTTGTTCACACACGTGAACATTCAATTTTGCTCTCTTTGAGTGACCGATCCTCTCTCTCTCTCTCTCTCTCTCTCTCTTTCGTCCCCGGCTTCTTTCGCCGCGCGTCGTACAACGACTCCACAGGTACTCATATGCGTGCGTTCTCTCTCGCGCGACATAATTACTATTTTAGCCGACACGCATCATCGGCTCATTCCGCGAGTCTTCCACGACCGCAACAGGTACCTACTAATGACATAGAGCGCCTCGCGTCCGCAGACTCTGTCTCGTTTCCTCGCATCGTGCAAATTATCCTCGCTGGTCGGGCGTGTACCGTTTGCGTACGTAATGTCACACGTTTCTGTCTACGTGTGGTGTGTGCTTGCAGCGTATATCGATTTACGCATTAAGTATTAAACGTATTCATCCAATAGGTATCCTGAAAATCCTTGATAAGCGCGCTTGATTATCAACGTTAAAGATTCGCGATATCAGATAAACCTGCGAATCTGGTCGACGTGGCGAATTTATAAACGGTGCCGTTCTCACGCTAACGGCGAAAACGCAATTGCAAAATAAATTAACTTCGTGTCGGATTCGGCGATGATCCCTCGAGGCGACCGGTCCCCGTTACATGTCGTGGAAGAATTAGGCTGTAGGATCCGGAGAACACCAATATGAGGGAAAAAAAATACATTCCATTATCTCTCACGGTTACATATATGGAACCCTGGTAAAGAACAGTCGGGCGATAATGCGTTTAGTTATCCGCTGTCAGATCCCTTCACTCCTGCTATCTTAACTGTCAACGTGCGAAAGAGAAGGTATCAAATATAAACGATGTCGAGAAGACTCGCGTATTCTAAAAGAGAATAAGAGGATGTTAAGGGGCTAGTAAATCCCTGTCAGCGTATGTGACTTAACGCATAAAGTGTCACGGCTTACCCGCTTGCACGAGCACGTATATATATATGTATAATATAAGCGTCATCGTGCGAAATAGTTGAACCCCGTTGAACGCGCGATCACGGAAGATTGTAAAGTGGGCGGCAGTTTTAGGGTCCGCGTTGAAATCGCGTTGTCGACCACAAATTGTCAGGCCGATGTTCATGACTTCGTCGATCCGACCGAGAATGCAAAAAAAAAGAGGAAAAAAAAAACGTAAAGCGGGAAGTGGCGAATGCGGGGAATCTGGGCGGGGATAGCGCGAGGTGGCCGATCAAGAGAAAGAGAAAGAGGAGGTAGGAGAAGAAACCGGCGATGATGTTTTCAATGGTGTTGTACCGGCACGATCGAATTGTGCGTACCGTTCTGTCCTCCTTAGAGCCGCAGCGGCCTCGGTCCCCTCCGGCAGACGTCTTCGGTCGCTCGTGGAGAAGAGAGCCACACTGCCAGGTGTACACAGTGCCTAAGAGGCAGTCGGCCGACATAGTTACATCTCCAGTGAGCGGGATCGCGGCGAGTGGCGAGAGTCTCCCGCATTACCATCGCGAATCGTGCTTTCGTCTGTGATTTCGTGGTGGTTTGCACCATGCGCGCTAAACAAAAGTAATCGGTCCCTATATATACAATACCTACATATATACATAAATATATATACGAGTACACCTTATCTCTTCTTCGTGGTGAATCTCTCTTTTTCTCCCTTTCTCTCTTTCTCCGTCCTCGGTCGCGTCAACGACTTAGCCCACGTTTGTGTGTACCGTTTCAGCATATTGTGCGCTAACGGCCACTCTCGAGTTCGCTCGCGCGCGCTTACCAACGCGATTCCGTGAGAAAGGTGTTCGTGGAATTTACCTTCGCACGGCGCAAGAGTGCCAGGATAAAGCGCCGCCGAATTGCAAGCGTGCAGCATCGCGCCTGCGGCCAGATAGCCTCGACGACGATTCGCCTCCCGCGAAATTCGACGTCGATATATCGAACGAGCCGCCCTGTCTCTCTCTCTCACTCTCGACTGTTCGATTCCAGGTACGTGCATGTTCCCTGGAATTTTACTGTGCCGCGAATGGGTACGCCGACAATGGTGCGCGTCGGTGTAATTATTTTTTAACGTGCAACACGTGCGTAGAGACGCACCATGTATCGCGATTGTGAAACACGACGTTACGTTGAATTTCGGCTGCTATTTTCGGCATCGGAACAAAACTGCTGGAGTTTGCGGAGATCACCGCGCGAGGCAATCCATGGGGTCATAGTGGTGTACGAAAATATCCGGCAATTTAAATTCCCGCATATGCACGTCGTCCTGTTTTGTTATTTATTACACAATGTATGCAACGATGTTAAACGGAAATATGAACGATTTTCAATTTATTATCGTTACTGTGTTATTACTACTGGTTATGCGTTCGTAATATTTTAATTGCTATTTTAATTTCTTCATGTCGTATTCATCTGAATTTAGTCATGCAAAATATGTAATGTTAATTATATTAATGCGGATGCTCACTGACTTTTAACAGACTTATAAATTGTGTGTGTCTATATTTTATATCTTATAATTCGAAAGCATTTTAAATTTCATAATCGTATTTCACGTTTGCACGATATTAATGTGTTAAACGTTAAACTAATCTATATTAAAATGTGTGAAAATGTGTCAATTTATAGAATAATTGAGATATTACATTGATTTCTATAAAAGTTTTACGTAAAGATTTTACTTTTTAAAGCTGCTGCTGTCTGATATACGATGTCTCGATGCCATTAACCGGACGTTGCTCCGAAATCTCTAAGTTTTATCTTTGCGACTTTGCGCAGAATTTCTAAGAACTTGTCGTCGTTAAAAACATTCTTGCTCCAGCTCGCATTATTAATGCGAGCAAACCTTATTTTCCAATCTACTATTCCCGTTCCCGTTTTCCAATAAGAACAACGCGACACTTGACCAACGGCGGTACATTCCATCCCGTTAATTCCTATTTCCGTTAATTCTCCTTTATTCCATCCGTCAGAGTATTGAAACATTCGCTTAAAAGCAGCAGAAAATACATACTCCCATAACGAAGAAAAAACAGTCCAAGAAAATGTTTTGAGATGTTTAATTTTGTATTTTATTTCAGAAAAAAATATTATTAATTCAGTAATTAAACTGTCGTTATATATTCAAATTATGTCTCCCTCATCTTTAGTTTCTTTCATAAATTTTTTAAAAATTTATCTTGTTATATATATCATAAAATAACAATTTTTCACATTTTAAATATGTGCACTTTTCACATCCTAGTTTAATTCTAGTAAAATCTAGAACGGATTTTTAAAATTAAAGCAGTCATGATTCTGCGAAAAATAATTGATGATTTAATTATATGTGTGCTTTCGAATTATTTCTGTTTCAAGAGGTTTACTATCTTCTTCCAATAAAAGATATAATTAAAGGATATTGACATACGTATATTGTAATATCTCTTGTGTCTCGAACAATGAATAATCTCGTGTAAAATTTGATTTTTGTTACAGATTGCAGACACGTCCGCGACACGTTATTTCATCTTGAGCGTCTAATCGAGGTGCGACAATGACGAGACCGTACAATCGTCGACAGCTCGTCGCGTTACTTTTACTATTACAAACCGCCTCGAAATACGGTTACGCGGTTCACGCGGTTTCCGCGGAGTCGACGCACGCGGCCGACCTGTCGCCGTCGTCCGCATCCGTGCCGTCCGGTCTTTCCGGCCCGGATTACACCGGGCCATCCGCGGGTTCGGACGAATGCGATCCCGAGATGGTTGGCTTCGAACTGGTAACCGGCTACGTGTACACCGCGCCTACGAACATGCTCGAGTCCATACCAGGCACGTTGATGCTCACCGATTGCCTAGAGACCTGTCAGGCAAACGACTCCTGTCAGGCGGTCAACTACGAGACGGGCCTATGCGTCCTATTCAGCTCTAACGCCGACAGCAATCCAGGTAGGATTGAATCGTTATCGTATCTTTCTAAACACTGTAGTAACAACTATCGACTATGCGCCGATAGCTAGCGAACTCCCGAGGCTATCCCATTTGATAACCACTCCAAGATGGATGCAAACTTTTTCCTCTTCACGAAGAAAACGTTAGAGAAACATATAGTTCCTATACTACAAGAATTTTCTTTTAAATATTTTATGGAGTGCGGCTGTACATATGTACTGTGTATATATGTAAATTAATAGTATTGCTCTGATACATTTACAAAACAATATCATTATATTTTTTGTAAAGAAAATAAATCATTAACGGCAGTAGGTAGATATTTAAAAAGGCGAGAGAAGCAAGACGCGGTAATATTTCTTGATCCGTTATCATTAAAATTAGATTTCCATATGTACATGCGGGATGAACAAGCCTCGAGGTCCAGCGGCGTCTTCTTGTTGTTTTGCGCAATTACGGCGCTTCATAGGATAACCGAAGTATGTTAAGATCGTTTCACATCAGTCTCGTACGAACATTTTGTGTAATGTAAAGATCGCTTTGGGCGAAGCGCGATAATTTTCTGTACAATGCCTGCGGTACCAATTGCCTTGATCTACCGGATGAAAATAAGCGAAACAAAACGCGAAGGATAATAGACGGTGTCGTCCGGTACTCACGTCGGTGAGAATCGGGTCGATGTGCTTATCACACGTTCTTCACAAACTGTACGCATAATTTTTCATCTGTCTAATCCGTTAATTAATACATTAATAATGAAAAGATATTAAGAAAGAGATAGATTTTTCGCAAATTGATCAAAGATTCTATAACGGCTACAAAAGATCGTACTAATTCCTACTAATTCCTTTAAAAAGTGGATACTAAAAAGACACGAGTGTTTTCGCATTAATGTCAAAGATTCGAGATCTTTATCAAAATATTAAACATACTTAAAAAAATTTATTATTAATATGAAAATTTAATACAAAATAAATACTTTGTTTATATTATGTAAATTAAGAATGTGATGATATACAATATAAAATGTTTTGTTAGTTTGACGCAAATTATTTCTTCGTGATAAGATGATGATTGAATTTTCTTGTTGATATACGCAAATAAATGTTCAAATATTTTCATATATGTAGAATACTGCAAACACTCTGCATAGCAATTGCAAGAATTTGTTTTTTAATATATATTTTAAATGGAATTTTTAATGTTGGAAAATTTCCAATGTCGAGTAATGTAAAAATATTGGGAATTTTGTATCCAATCGTGCAATAATTGTTTCCATTACACGTAACAATTTGTCACAAATATTATCTTCCATAATATGCGTTAGTTTTCATTTTCTCCAAACGTATATCGGTCATTTCCTTTAAAATCATTTTTATATTTTATATGTTCAATTACATATGCGCATTTGTGGCACTAAAGATATAAATGTGTAGTTTAATAAATACAATAATACAATAAATGATATAATAAATGAAAATTGAATCAGATCATTTTTCGAATTAAAACGCGTAAAGTTAATAAATTCTGTAATGCGTTTCATCAAGTGATATTGATTTCTTTAGCGAATAACACGAATAGTGGTTCGTGCTCTCTGGCAAATACCTCTGGAATTGCATCCGTTTTCGTTCGCGTGTTCGAATCTTATTTAAATTTTTGCAGAGTACGAAACAGCTTTCACACTTTCAGTGTGGTTGATTTTTCTAGAAGAGGCTGCACCCGATGGAGCCACATATTGAGTGTCGCCTGAGGTAGTTTTTCTCGAGTATTTCTTGACCTATTATTTTTCCGACGCTGTTGAATGCTTTTACGGCACATACGCGAATATATTTAACTCAGAAAACGTTGAAATGTGTTGATAAATTCTCGAATAAACTGCATTGCAGTATTGTTGTATTTTATTTGTTTTTATAATGCTTCAATGTGTTACTTAATAAAAAAAAATAAATAATAAATATTAAGCTCTAAACAACATTTCTCAAAAATTTACGCTATCTATATTCGGTATAGATATGTGACAATTTATTTTCGCAAGTATTATAATTATGATTGAGCATACATAAAATCGTACGTATGATTAAGAAAGAAATAATTTTGATATAAGATCAAAAGTAAATTTATTCTTTTCACATCGACATACAAACGCGATTTAAAGAAAATTTCTCACATATCATATCGAAATAAATTTCTCGTTTCCATAAACATATATTTTGCGTGCTTTATAGATAGAGAAGAAGATCGATATATATATACGTTAGGTGCATCTATATATTCGGTTCTGACGATGAATTATAAGGATCACGTGCATTGTCAGAGGGTGCTACTGCGGTGGTTCCTTATGAATAATGGATACCGGTATAAGTAAGTGTAATGAGAAACGCACTAATTGAATCTTCCGGGGTATAATTAATATAAACTATACGTCCGCAGACGTCGGACTTGTGGGCATTAATTAAATGGCGGAATGAGATCTTATATACCTATGGAGAAGTGGTATTGTTCTAGAATATTTTTCGAGCGCATCTATCAAGAATAACACGTATACCAGGTAATTTGTTTCCGAGATGAGGAAATTAAAATGGGCGTATAATACCAGATGTATGAATGTACAATCGCGCGTTACGAATTGACCAATGCTTGAAATAATAATGGTACTTGAAAAACTGAACTATTATCGTTGTACGTAGGTACATTAAAACAGTCTGTAATAATTCACCGACTAACAACGAACGCGATCCAAACAGCAATTGTATTCTGTGCGATCCGCGCAATTCCTTCTCCGATTACCATATTATCATTATATATTTGTTTCTATGAAATAATATAAAGTAATGTAATTGTTTTATAATGATATTAATTAACGCTTAATTTTTTTCTAAATTCTATTATCGCTCTATGAGATATATGTATAGTTTCTAATACTTTTTATCTGCGGTTAGAAGTCCTTGCACGGTAAATAAAAATGATCTAATGGATGAATCGTGCGCAATTCATTTCGTGTCAGTTTTTACATCGAGAACTAACTATATGACCGGAACAGATTCGGTTGAAAGATGGCATCGCGTTCCAATTGCGTGAGCCACGGCTGTAATTCGTGCTGCGAACATCTGGTGAACGGAAATAAAAAGTAAGCGCGTCTCGCGATCTCTCGTGCAATCTACGATATATTTTTTCATTTTTTTTTTTTACACAATCATCATATGCCGGATAATTGCCAAAAGGCACGACGCGCCAAAGTCAAAGGAAACGCGCAATTGTTGTTAGTCTTCGTTTTACGTCTTTTGCGCCGCCGTATAACCATCAAGCGAGAACATAGGTACGTGATAATCTAACGGTGCAGCAAGGATACGTAAAGGAACGTTAGCGTTTATGTCTAAGACGCAGGGAAAGTAAAGGCATTCACAGAGCACGGATATGCAAAAGATCTTTGAGCATTTTACGCACCAAGACGACCATTTACGGCGAATTTCTCTAGAAAATCGGGCTCTCTCGGGCGCGCAAGTATGCCTGTATGTGACAGCTTGACGTTTACAAAGTACTCTTTTTACTGCCTTTAACCCTTCCTTATCTCGCTTTCACGCGCTCGTTGTCATCTGTCGCCCGCGCTCGCGTTTTCCTCTTTCTTTCTCTATGAACTTAAATCGCGAAAGATTTAATCACGAGATTTCGGCGACGTGAAATCGACATTAGACGTCGTACACGTCAGTTCAATAGAATCTTCTACGAAGGCTAGGGATAGAAAGGAGGGAAGAAGGGAGGAGAAGGTTAATTCGATCGAACTGCAAATCGGTCAGTCGTGGACGTCCGAGAGCGAAGAGGATCTCGGTCACGCTTTGATGGTCTCTTGACACGAGTTTCCTTTCGGCACGGCCGTCGAATGGATCTTTTCGCCGCCATCTCCGCCACTTGAAAAACTAAAAGGAAGAAAAAAAGCCCACGCGGATCCGACTTTTATTCGTCGAAACCGAGACGAATAGCCGAATAAAATGTTGCTCTGCCCGGCTATACACAGCACGTGATCGTGATCGACGACGGGGCCTCGATACCGGCAATAAGAAGACGACGACGTCAACTGACGACGACACACCGACGTCACGATCACGAAACTTGTGAAGCCGTGGGCCCCGTTAGTCGATGATAGGATCGTCGTTAGACAGGCGAGCGAGCGAGTCGCCGACCTCTCTCATCGTCTCGTCTCGTCTCGTCTCGTCTCGTCTCGTCTCGTCGTCCACGCGTGTCCCTCTTTCTGTCCTCGATACTTCGTTCTCGCAAAGGACCATTTGGTCCAGGAGGTAGTAAACCGACAGTCTGTCGAGGTAATTAGTTCTGGACGATATAATCCGGTTTAGAAACTCCGTTCAATCTGGGACTTGAATTCTCCGCTAATACTGCCGCTTCCTCCTAATGCGTTCTTTCTCATTCTTTCTCGTTCTTCCTCGTGTCTCGATGTCGTAATCGAGGTTCGGTCTCGGAGAAAATTTGCTTCCATTGACTCGCAACGTCGATTTTCCGCCAGCCACATGTAAGCGCGCAGCTGCTTCTAAAGGTTTCCTCTCTAAAAATCGATATTGACGAATAATGGAAATATTGACAATTCTCCTCGATGTATCGTGGCTGTGGATATATTTCTTTTCCGAGTACTTTTATTCTATCGCGATCGCGGAGAACGATAGAAATAATTAATATTACATGAAGCGCTACGGGTCATCTATATTCATCTAATAGCCCGCAAACGTAACGTGCAAAACTTTTCGCAGCTTCGCGACTAAAAAAAAAAGCTTTTTCGAGGTAAATGTAAAACAGTTTTTCCGCACGCCTAAATTTGTTTCAACGCGTTAAACATTCAGGCGGAAATTATGCGCGAATTTATATTAATTTATTACTTTCCAGTTGAAAAAGTAGCATGTAACGCAACACCGGAAATACATTTATCTATTTTTTCATTCTTTTATATAGATGCGTTTCTTCTCTCTTTCTTTTTACATGAGAGGTAAAAAATAAAATTAAATACGATTCGCTCTACATATATAAAATTCTTCCAACATATGTATAATATGGTGACGCGGATTTAACGGGAATTCTATGAGGCTGCGCAAATTCGAAGGAATTCCGTATATAAATGTAGACGGAATACGTACGTCCATCAAAAATGTATATATGCGTATGTACAACAGCCCTGTGTGTACGTAGCCATTTCCTATCCTTTACGACTGCACTTTCCTTCAATCGTCGTTCGTGATTCTATTTTCCTCGTTCCCGTCGTCGGTATTTTCTCGCGGGCCCACGTACATACATATAAGCGGCGTGTAGCCTCCTCCTCCCGACGACAGAAGGAAACAAAAGTGGGATCCGCATACATATTTTTCTTAAGAAGAACAGTTGCTCAGGTACACCTAAGCGAAATACCTCCAACTTCCGTGTGAGTCATTTTTTATTCTTATCCCGCCGCCTTTATTTAAACGGGAATTCGAGCGCCGCTACGTGTAGGCGAGTGTGCATAACGGTGCCATCTTCTTCGACGGCGTAAGAGAAAATCGTGACGGTATCGCGCGAGAAGTTTATAACGATATAGACGGATAAGTGATCCTGGAGGAGTAACCCTGGTCCCGGAGCAAAAGTTTCCCTTGCGCGCTTTGATGGAAGGCGGACCAAGAGACCGATATCAAGTTCGCGCCTCGCGTCCAGGGGATTTAACTTGGCTGATATTATACAGAATTTTGATATGGTTTCATCGGTGAATAAGTCTGTATACCGCAGGAGGACGTCTGGTAGAAGGGCAGTTAGAAGATTAAATTGTTTATTAAATAGTACCGACACTCTCGATTGCTATTCTTTATTACGAAAAAAAAAAAATATATATATATATATATATAACAGCTCGCAGTTTATTTGCGCGGGCACGCGCGACATATCCAGATTTATCGGATTTCGTTAAGTCATGGCGAGCGTCGACTTTAGGCCAACTTACGATTGTTATTTCTCGTGCCAAAGCGTCGGATGTAAATCTTCGCGGGAATCCGCGCTCATAAAGTATCCAGTGATTCGCTCTGGCGCTGCTCCAGCTTTTAGCATTTCCGACTTTAAAATGTACCCAAGCGCTGTTAGCTCTTAAACTGCCGATTTCCGGGAGGATTTATGCGCGCGGACCGATTCGCGCTGAAATTGCACCGCGCGCTTATTACGATCCGCCGTAATTAGAACTATAGATCAAACGCGCGGATAATACATTCGGATACGGCTGACGTCCTTTCTCTCTTTCTCTCTCTCTCTCTCTCTCTCTCTCTCTCTCTCTCTCTCTCTTTCTTTCCTCGTTCCTTTTTTCCATGGCGACGACTAGCGGAGAACGACGAAGGAACGAGTCGCCACGAGAGACGCGATTGTTCTCGTATTTATTGTGGTCACCTGACACATCTCTCACCGCGGGTTTCTCGCTATCAAATCGTCGGCTAACGGATCTTGCCTTGTCGCATGCCATCAACTGCAACGTCCACAATGCCGCACGTGCATAACGTTCGGGGTCGATGCATAATAACGATTTCCATATAAAACGCGAAAGGAGGCACTCGCGCTACCAGGGCGCTGTCTCTTAATGAGCGATATTAACATTTCCATGTGTGTCATCGAACGGGTCGCACGCGATCGGTCGACTATATGGTACATATATTGTACTTTCGTCCTGCATCTGAGGAGAACGACCCGTGCCCCGACAAACCGGCTTCTTTCCGGAGTGACAATAATGCTGTATCGCCGCATCATCGCGCATTGAAACGTGAGTTAACTCGGAGCAGGCATTATTGAACCGCAAGCTATCGGCACTTGGTTGCTATCTATGTATCTATCTATCGTGTAAAAGTAGTTTTACGATAGAATGAAATTGTATGAAAAAAGAAAAACAGTTAACCGATTAATCTTCGTCATATAGAGTCATCTTGGATGGAAGATACCTACAACGCGACTCGAGCTTTCAAGTCGCGATCTCAACACGGTATTTGTGTAACATAATTGTATTTTTACAATTATCTCTATTGCTGTTTAATTCTCAATATAAATAATATAATAATAATTAATAATAATGCATACGCGTATATAATTAATAATATTTAACAATATAAGTACATGAAAGAAATATTAAATGAGCGTAAAATAGTATATATTTTATTTGAGTATTTTATTTCATTTGTCATTCAAAAAGCATTTAGCACAAAGAAACGCACATTAATCGCTAAATGCATTTTCGCAACTTATAATCACAAAGCCGCCGTTTGACATTGTTAATTGGACAGATATGACAAATTACACATAATTCATAAGTCAATTTTACACATGGTTGTCTCACTAGGAAGATACAGAGCTGTTGAATACGGTCACGGTGGGCCAATTTGAGAAACAAATAGACTCTTTCTAAGACATAAGAGATAAGACAAACACAAGATTTTCACGGTATAGAGGAGTTATAAATATTCAAAGAGATTACTGATTTAACTTCCTTTTTCTAAAACGCTTATTAGCTGCGATTCTATCTTTCTAATGTACATAACGTAGATTTGCATAAAAGAGTTAAGTACTTTCAGTGATATTTCACTCTAGTCATTTCGAGCTTTACTTTCCTTATATCATTCTTACACATATAAAGTCAAAATGTAAAATAATATAATAATATATAATAATGATAAAAAATAATATATAAATAATAAAATATAAAAATAATATTACTAAAAGATCCGAAAAATTTTTTCTATATTATACAGAAAGTGGAAAGAATCGAAATATAATAGATGTTGAAGTCTTCTTTTCGCGATTCTATCGGACGTTCCCCCAGGCAATTATGTTACGCGGCTTTTCTCAAGTGACATGCTCAAAGAAGAAGAACGCATTATGTCTGTCACCGGTATGTGTGCGAACAATCGATGGTGACTTATGTTAGCGAGTCGTGCCCCTTTTCGCATATCCAACCCGATGGACGATGAACATTGCGTGTTGGGACCACAGCACAGATACTGAATACCGAAGTGCCTTATATACTGTAGACTGGATTTCAAATAGCCGTGGGAAGTACTGTCTCGGTCCGATATCGTCGGGAATACTAAATACCTCGTGCCGCATAATACTTACACGAAGTGCCACATGGCACGTAAAACGCACTCGATCGTTCGGAATCAAAGTGCTTTTGCGAAGAACTTTGTTCCTCGGAGATACGAATACGTGTATTGTATGTTCGCGTGTATCTAGATAAGTAAGACACAGACACGTATGCAGATTCTTTCCGCATACATACGTTTACCGTGGCCACGTGTCATCGAACGATCGAGGTAGAAAAAACAACGAGATGCTTGGAATTTATTTATTGATTGGAAAAGGAACATTCTTAGTCGATGCCGACAATCATCGCTGAATCACGTGACTTTGTATTGCTTATGTTTTGCATTCCGTAATTGTATATAATTTTTGACAAATCAGCTAAGTATATATTGTATTTAAGTTCCTCTGACAGCAATTTTATATCTAATCCATTATATCCGCGGAAGATACTTTTGATAAATTTATTTCGAAGTAATCACTGTATTTTCACATATATAAATACACAGCGAAAAAAGAAAATAAATAAATAAATAAATATATATATATATATATATATATATATAATTTAATATCTTTCTGCAAAAATAACATTGATACATGTAAATTTAATATTCCTTTGTTTTAAATAAATATAATATTTTTCGTATTTATAAATTTATAAATAATATTAACTTTTTATACAAATGGAATCAGCTTATCTTTATTTTTACTTTATTATATGTAATAGCAACAGAAAAACAAAGTCTGAAATTACTATTAATAGCGTATTCGTAATCAAAATGTTCTAAAGATAATTATAAAATCGTGTGTGTAGTCATTTTCAGAAGAAATCTTCGAGCATTTCCGAATCCAATATGCAGAGTCATCTTGACAGGTTATCGATGATCATGAAGAAATAATCAATAGTCATTGCATTGCTTTCGTCATACCCTAACTGTAGTTAATTCTCTTGACTCAATCGAGCAGATCAATAACCAAATAATTATATATGTTCGTGATCGCAAACAATAATAATTAAATTTAAATTATTAAATAAAAATATTTTGTTTAAATAACATTTGGAGCGAAATAGAAACAATATCCAAGTCTAATATATAAGAAACGATATATTTTGAGATTTCTCCGTGACCGTGTGACTCGTATACATATACACACAAATAGATTTTCAAGCAAAAGGACTCGATTCTCTCACGACGTAAACGCGATTACGTTCATGTTCTAACCATTTGGATACAACTAAATAGCATCTCCCGCGAGAACGATAATCACCATCGTGCTTAATTAAGTTTCGTAAAACAGTGCGCGCTCAGTGTGATCGAAATTATCGGAACGCAGGCGTCGTCGCGTGCACGGCGGTAACGTTAATGACAAGAACTTAAGACAATTACTCGACACTTTGCATTCCCGGCGAGCCGGGAACGAAGTGGCGTAGCCGCGTGATCTCCTTGAGCGGATCTTGAGCGAGCGTCGTCCTGTAATTCCGGGCGCCGCCGAATATTCAATTCCAGCCGCGCGAGAACGCGCAATCTGCGAGGTGCGAATAGTTTCCGTAGAACCATCGAAAGTAATTACGTTATTGGCTCGTTCCTTCTCGTGCCTTGCCTTCGCGCCACGCCGGTCGAATGCAAGGGCAAATCGCGTGCTCGTTTCGCTTCGACGTCGTCGTGCAGGCAGGATGCAACGTTTGCATATATCCTAGTCTTCTTTTTCTCCGTAATCCGGGTCCCGCCTAGATGCGGTTTCGTGTATTAAATTCTTGTAACAGGCCGCGCGATGCATGCACGCAAATTAGAAACATACCATCAAGGATGTACAGTTATGTGGAACGTAACTCGCCCTGACGACATTACACGACGTTAAAAAGTGACGAGGAGGACAGGTCGGGCCTTGACTGTGTGCCTTTACCACTGTGTCTCTCTACCGCTCCTGCATATTTATGACGATAGCAATGAAGGCGACCGAAACGTGCTTTTTTCACGTCGGAGATGAATGAGAGAAAGCAGCGGATGTGTCGGCGTGCATTGTACTTTGCGGTAATGAAATCTTTCGTTTCTCGCCAACACGGAATAGTGTTGTTAGACACCTGGACTTTGGGCGTAACGCAAAAATGACGGAGCCCGTTTTACATAATTATCGCGGAATTAGACTTTTTGTTTTCTTCAAAAAATCGTCAACTATAATTCAGTGGCGAAGGTATACGCACGGTTCTCGAATATTTCGCGATTCTTTGCGCAACATGACGGGCACTTATTGCGGACAGCGATATTGTAGTAACAAAATATGCACAAGCTTACGGTTTGCATTTTATTCCTTGGGCAAAAGACAAGCACACAGTCGTGCGGTTGACGGAGTGCCGTATTGCCACGGGGAATGGACGTCGATACATTTCTAAAAGTAAAATCCTTGCGACGTGCGCCGCAAGCGCGGCCACGAACACCGAGTGGCATTGAAAAACAAAAGTGTCGGTGAAACTGGTGGAAGTAGGAAGACAAGTGGGCACGACGTGGATGAGAAAGCTGACCGTCGCGAGATACGTTAGAAGTACGAGCGCATTCAATTCTTTCGCGAACACAGAGCGAAAGGGAAATTCCGTCGAGTGTAAAGGGACGATTGAAAATGTTGGCTTCAATCCAACGCAGGGGCATGTTTTATTCGGGCTTCGTATACATGTTAAGAACGCGTATCCCCTCTTATCTGTAATATTAGCTTTATAAATAAATTCGATAGAAATGTAATATCGAAAATATACGCGTAAAAAGAAATGTGGACGATAGTTGGAGCAGAAAGCAACCTGTCACTCCCAAAACTTGAAACATAATCTTTCACTACGATTCACATGTGATGGAAATTATCTTGCTTCTGAAATGTATGTTCTAAAAGCTTTTAGTACCAAATATAATGTCGACCACAGGCAACAGTGGTACAATTTTAATTCTTCCATTAAGAGTATGTACGACTATACGGTCAGATAAATAAATGTATAATTAGACAGATTTATGTACCAAGATATAATCATTCATTATAATTATTCATTACCCTCGCATCTATTAACCCCTAAATTTTTAAAAGCTTGTAATGGGCAACTTGCTATTCTTTCAATTTAAATGAGAGAAACGGGGGTGACAGTGTCATAGATAACGAGTCGAGTCGCACAAAGGCACAGCAATTGTACAATTTTAGCTTACGACTTCTCGTAATTATACAAAGAAATATGTTAGATCATATCTCGCGAAGTTTTCGCGTGTACAAAGAGTGTCGAGTAAATTTGTAACGCTTGTCAGACAGACACGTCGCATATATACACGCCCGACGTTTCAGAAAACCGAAGCGAGTCGCAGAAGCGGGGGACAATTATGCCGTCCGACGTGGCAGCTAGTTGAAAAACTGCGACTTTACACGGCGCGTTAAGTACGTATAACAACCATCCGCAATTATGCGCCGGGAGACAAACGTGCAAATAAATGTGCAACTTCTATATGCGCACGTTTCGGAGTGCGCGGGATGACTTCCCGAGTGTGTCTCAACTATTGTGCGCCTACGCAAAGCAAAGCGTATGACATACTGTAAAGTCAGTCCTGTTACAACAGTATTAAAATATCCAGACACAGTTACTTGAATAATAAAATAGCTAGATATAGATAATGATACACTAGGCTCTATTCTGTTTAGCAGCATATAATCCTGCATCTTCCTTTCTTAATAATCCTTTCTTGTGCTTTTTTCATTTACATTCTGTCTACACACTTTAAACGAGGGAAGAATACAAAAAATTCAAAAAAAAAAAAAAGAAAAGAAAAAAGATCCCTGTTATATCTGAATAAAAAACACGGATAAGAATCATAAAATATTTTATAGACGTAGTTAAAAAAATTAAGAGATCAAAATTAAAATACTGCAATAATTAATAATAATAAATAAATACACACACAAAAAATGTAAAAAAACGATACTTAAAAACTTAGATTAATATTATGACTTAAGCTTTTTATAGATGAATAAACAAAAAAATGAAAAATCGGAGTTAGGGTTAAAAACCTCGCATTCGAAAAAAAAGCATAATGATGGAGCAAATGAATAACTAACTGCTTGCTAATCATAAAAAAATGAATGCCTGTCAGCGGACATAATATAAGAGCCGATTCAATATCTGATCGTGTCCAGTTTCATTTATTCGCCGTTATAATATAATTAACGTAAATTTTCGAGCAACATGCAATAAATGTCCAATCATGAATAAAATTCAAATTTAGAATCTTAATATACGTAGACATCGCTATCATCATCATCTTCATCTTCATCATCATCATCATCATCATTATCATCATCATCGTCGTCGTCTTCATTTAGTTGATTTGCATTGATTTGATTCGCAAAACCATAAAAGTGTTATCCTATCTCGGCAAACTAAGCTCTTATATTACCGCTTTTACATATGTCGTTGTCCAGTATTTTACGATAAAAACAGAATTGATTAACACATGTAAAAAGCGTTAACAACTACGCGGAACCAGCGGTTAGGTCAGCTTACTTCACCTTATTTACGATTTTATCGAGCCACCTGCGGCAGAGATTACGCCTTCCGAACAGGTTTTCGTACCGCGTTCGCAGTGACATTCACTGCTTGTAGATCGCTGAAAGTCTAACCGCGTAGAATGTAGAAAAGGAATCTCATTGCCTTTGTTGGCGCGCCGGAAAGAGAGAGGTGCTTCTCGAGAAAGCCCAGATTATACATCAGATTGAAGGTGCCGACGTGGACGGGCGACGACGTCGTTGCCGATGCCACTTGAGCTCGAATCGTATCTAAATGCACCCTCGTATATCAGAAATCGAACTATTCCTCGGCTACGGGACGGTTTACATACGTCATTTCGCGAGAGATGGCCGCGCTACTCTGTTGCAGATGCGTCCCGACTATCTCTCGTGTCTCGTGACAAGCCGCGAGCGGAAATTTTCTTTACCCCTTTCTTCCGCCGCTGTCGTTGCTTACGATTGACTCACGGGACGTTTCGAGTATTTATGATAGGAATACGAGATGCAACGGATAGATGCAACAGGAGGAATGAAACGTTATTTCGTGTCACGACACGTTATCACGGTGTTCCTCCGTTTCTCCTAACAACAAACTCTACTAACATAATGTCGTAATTTAGAATCATCACTGCGATAAAAGAAGCTAGAAGCTCGTACAACGAGTCATTTCCTCCCGCATAAGTATGATGCATTTTTCAAGTCGAAGGTGTTGCTTTCTCTTAAGTGTGATGTTAGCATGAAATGGCAACATCTAAGTTTATACATTCGTTATGCAGAATCGGTGCATTTTAACTCATAAACAATGGTTTCAGTTATATAATTATAACATTGCATACAAGTGAAATATTGCTATTGTTTTAATCAGTATTCATTTTCACTGCTTTAGTTTAGGAAAGTTAGTTTCATTGTAGAATCTGCGTAATAAATTAATAAATGCATTTCACATACTTAAGATTGCACTAACGGAAATACAAATAGAAGAGCGTCAGAAAATTGATATAGCGGTAAATCTTTATGGTTCTTATTGTTAAATATGCAAATGTGATCTATAGATACCTATTTCGTATTAACTCTTTTGCATTTTGAATTTCAATTAACGTTCGGTAATAAATTTATGTATGAATAGATATCCATTTATTTCACAAGTGTAAGACTACACGGTACGAAGCTAAGTAATTAAACGAAAACACGTGACGACACTGCCAATGGGATAGCACACGTGTGCCATTGTATGCACCGTTCTCCATGGATCGAATATAACAAATACGCGTCCCACGTAAAACAACGAATCGATTGATGCGGGGGAGTGCTTGTTCCGGCGATGTTTTGCTATGCGTATGCCGATTCCGTCGTGAATTGCGCTCTGCGCTGATCGAAATAACGATTTCACGCTTTAATTGGAAAGAGGTCAGAGGTTACAAATCGTATCTCAAAGTGCAAAGGTTCGCGGTTATAATGTATATGCGCTCGGGAGAAATTTTTTGCTCCTTCTTTAATCATGATCACTCTGTTATTATCCCCGCTTTTTTCTTTTCGTATCAGTGTGTTCATTATATTTCTTACTTTAACAGATTTCAGAAATATGAAAGAGCTATCAGAAACTGAAAAAAGGGAGAAAAAAGAAAGCGTGAAAGACGAGATAGGTAGACTAAAAGTTAAACAAAACATTTTAAAAATCATATGATATTGGAAGAATGTTAGTAAGAGTTTCTCTAATTAATATTTACCACAGTAAAAATATTAATATCTACCACAATAAGATAGAAAATATGTAAAGAATTAATTTTACTACGTATATATTAATATTTTTTATTGTAATAAATATTAATCAGAGGAACTCTTATAAGAGAAAATCTAAGAGAAAATTTTCTCTCCGTGTATCCATGTAATCAAATTATTTAAGATTCGACAATGTTTCATTATCGCATACATAATATGACAGTTATGTAAAGAACAAGTGATATACCTATCTTTTCTGCGTGTGAACTTGTGAGCTCCGGAAGTGGGCATTCACGATCATAATGTGGCACGTACTGTCTCAGTCCACAATAAGTAACATCTTCCTACAATTTGAAGTTTCACGGGTAAGTCGACCGCGGTTGATCGCTGTAAAGAATCCATCTATGTCGTGGCCGCAACCTCGACCACAGTCTCGCGCAGTCGCCATTAAAAACAGGCAACGGCATTAGCTTGCACGGCCTCGCAAGGCGTGACCTGCTGATGGCAGGTAATTGAATATCTTTAGCGCCTCTTTGAAGATCGACGTGCCGCGTTTCGATTCGTCTCGCTTCAGAAAATCTCCCTTCATACATCCCCTCTCTTTTGTAATCTCTCAAGTATTCTTCATTATCTTAATGGCTTATTACGTCCCCTTCGAGTATTATGTAATTTTTCATCTTGTCTCTCACACATCAATGCATCCTTTTATTACACACATATATATATATATACGTATATAAAATAAAAATTTAAAACAAAACAGAAAGAGTATTTCTCTTTCAGTTAAATGACATAGTTTTGGATTTAAATTTGACAAGTGTTGTAAAGTGCATTTTTAAAAAGAACATATCTGAATTCTTTAAAGTATTCCATTAAACTTTTATTATTATTTTCTCTTTCCTCTTTTATCTCTTTAGTCTTCTTCTCTTTCTCTCTACTTTCTCTTTCTAACAACCCCAACTTCAACTGCAAGTTTTCCACGAGTCACGATCGAAGCTCCCGTCACATAGCGGAGATTAATTACGATTTAGCAAAGAGCGGATGACGTATGACGAGACGTGGGTGGAGTGCCTACTTTGTCGCTTATCGCAATGCGGGCCAATAACCTAGGAAGAACATGGTACTCGCGCGCCGGCGAATGATAAACGCGCTGATCTATCAAAATTGCAGACCGACCCGACAACGTCTATAGAATACCAAAATCACATGCATCGGACCTGAATGACATAACAGTGTATGCCACTTTGCTGATGACCTGTATGCAATACCTTGTAAAATTCGGTTATCAAAAATAAATAAAGGATCTGTCGCCACGTAATTTTTTGAACAAAACATGTTACATTTGATAAACGTTTATGAAAAATTTCAATTTTCACACAATAATATTAATTAGAAATATTTAAATGAACGGGCTGTATAGGTAAAATAAGTTTCTTAAAATCACTATGAAATATTTTTAATATATCGTTGTATGCCAAATCTCTTATAAGCAATTAATTAATTTGATCATTTTTCTATGTGTTTCAGGCGCGCTGTCGCAGTCCCAGTTTCCCGTGTTTACGATTTACGCCCAGAAGAGTTGCCTGGCGGTGAAACCGTGCGAGCGCGCTTGGTGCATCGATAGAGTCCAGGGACACCGTCTTCAGGGTCACGCACGCAGAACCATGACCGCCTCCTCGAGGCAACACTGCCTCGAGCTCTGCCTCGGCGAGCGAGACTTTCTGTGCCGGTGAGTACTCCGCGCAACGCGGAGCAATTTCCAACTTATATACGTAAGCGTAGAATCGTCCGATTGCTCGTTTTCCACCGATCTGCTTTCCTATCCGCTCCGTCGCGGATACCGTGTCTATGTGGAGCAAAAGGACGAACCCGGACTCGTCGTAATATTCGTTGTGAATCGGTACGCAGAGGGAACGCCGCTTCGAGTAGCCTTCGAGGAGCGTACGCTCCAATGCATTTTCCACTTATTGGATTCTTGGACCAGCTAGACGACGTTACACCACGCTCCTATACACACTCGAGTGTTTCTCAGACGAGTGTTTCTCATGAACCGTACGCTCGAGCATTTCATGCGAAAGAAAACGGCTGAGAATACGATAAGGGAAAGGGTTAGACACGGTCAAATCAGCCCGCACTAAAATTGCTCTGTTTTCGAGAAAAGTTTTCCTCGATGATATACCTAAGTAAGAATAAGGTGCATAATCAATAAGGCATAAAGTTTATTATATGGAATAATATTATAGAGAAAATCTCATTAAAATAAAGTATGATATTCCATATAATTCGCTTGTTGATATTTTTAGAAATAAATTGGCAGACATGCACACACGGAATTAATTAAAGACGCAAACAAATTATTTAAATATTTCGTTACATTATTGTGCGACAAGCACACAATAATATAATAGTCGATAAATAATAATTTTCCTCGGTATTATTAATTTTACGCGAAAAATATATATAATCAATCATATCATAAAATGATTATGAAAGAAATAATAATATTCATGTCAATACGTTTATTCTCATAAATGCACGGTGTGATATATTATATTTCGCCACACCACTCTGATTATTATGACAGATCATCATAATAACAGTTCGAATAAAAAAAACTAATGTATTATTATATGCAGATAATCTCTCTCTCTCTCTCTCTCTCTCTCTCTCTCTCTCTCTCTCTCTCTCTCTCTAAAATAAAATTTATTCTCAACGCCCTCGAGCATATTACAATGCAATGATGTCGATTAATTTCAACCGCGCCTTGCAATCATATTTTAAAATTTATAGACAATTTCCGCCTGTGTAACGATCGGAGAAGTTGACATGGCATGCGACTTTACTAGCTAACGAACTAGACATCGAAGCCGTTTGTTTTACGAGCGTAGGCGCCGCTAATCCCGCAATTGACGAACGTGTCCTTGTTGCAGATCACTTGTATCGTATCGCGTTGATCTTATTTATCGTAATGCGTAACGGCGCGTAACCGGATGCAATAATGCGTATCGCGCGGCGTCCTTATTGCGCGCGCGCTTATAAATAATGCAGTTCCGCGTGGACCCAGGATAGCGCGCGCTCTACGTATGCGCTTGCTGTGGTATCCGGAGCTTAATGACCGATGCACTTTCATTACTTCCACAGCGAACGAGAGAGAACAAGAGATAGGGAAAAAATGCTCGCGAGAGAAAAGAGATATAGAGTGGCACGCGAGAGTATCGCGTTACTTTACGGTACGATTATATTGCATTTTAATTGCTCCCTTTCATACGTGCCGCTATATGGCAAACTGTTCCGATATCGCGTAATACGAACTCTATTCCTCGTATACAATACATTACATATATGAAAATCGCGTGAAAAGGGGATATCCCGTTTCAACGGGACGAGAGTGAACGGATGCGATATTCATGCGGTACCAATTATGCGGTGTTACGCTCTTCTGGTAAATAGATTTATTCTCGTACGTTAAAATTTGCGAATTTTGTCCGGACTTATTCGCGCGCGCATTCATCTCGTATTCCCTTTGATACACAAGTTGAACGTATCGGATATTTCTCAATGCCACATTCTTTCTAACTTGCGGGAGAGAAAGACAGAGAATCGCGTTTTTATACGCGCATCGTTATTGCCAATTCTCTTTCTTCGATCGTTATCATAGGTTACAAGTGAGCATCTAGACAAGAATGATTTCTCTCGTGCCACGATCGACCGTTAGACACTTAAGAATTTTTCTCGCGGAAGTAATGATTATATCGATCCGAAGACTTTCTACGATTCACTATATGTTGATTTATATGCTAATCCGTACAACCCATCTATCAATTATAGCACTGATCTATAATTACATTCATCTTTGCAATGCACTTTTTACCACACATCGTAGTAAGTGTATTTTTATCTCGCTTCTTTGAATGCGGCAAGCATCTCGAAGAAAACACACGTGCCTGCTCGAATGGACAATAGCGAGTCCCGTAAAAAAATGTACTTTTCTCTGTTTGACTGTAATTGAACTAGACAGATTTTTCTGAATTTTACCGTGTTATTTTCTACATCGCTACGCTATAAACTTTGTACATGTAGATGTTGCAAGGCTTCTTTCTGATTCGTTATTAAAAGAGCGCTACCCCCATCAATTTTCTACGGCGATCCCGGCGCGACATAAATGATATTGGATTGTGGTTAGTTGTGGGAAACCAAGTGTCAAGGTATCAGACACTTTTCACTGACCAAGTATGCGGAAGAACGACGGGTCGGCGCGTCTTCCGATTTCGATAAAGCTCGGTGTTGCAGCGCGCGTTTATGCGGTATCACGCCGACGCGTCAAGGTTCGCGTCCGTGAGGCCGAGCGTGCCGGGTGAATGTGCACGTGCACACTTTGAAAGCCTCCAAAGCGAAAGGTCTCTGCCAGTTGGTCTCTCGCGGGCGACCCCGGAGCCTGGCCCCCGGTCGACTCCGACCCGAGACAAGGTCGAGAGGTCCTTGGCCAGGCGGAACCGTATCAAAAGTGGCATGGCTACGCTTTTTGAGGCCCCCGGTGTTTGAGGAAACCGTGGAAAAGAGAGCACCGGCGTGAATATATGCATGAGCGACCCAACTGCTGAAGCAAATTTCCTGAACAAGCGCGCCAGCGCCGGGGCTGCAGGCATAATCCGCTTTAATCTTCTCCTCGAAGAAATGGAACGGCGCGAAAAGAAAAGGAGAAACAGCTAAGAACTAAGAATTACTATTCTCCGCTTCCGTCGTTCTCGATTATTTGCGCGTGGCGCTATTTCCGGAGTGACAAAAAAATCACTACCTAGGTATATATAATTGCGGTTACGCCCTTTTAATCCAATTCGATATGCGAGGAGGGTGCTCGGCTAAAACGCGCGCGCCACGCGGAATTCGGTCAAATAATTAGCGTTAATTTATTTCGGGACGATTTATTGTGAGGGTTGGATGTAACGTTAATATTAATTGGCATTGCAAATTGAATAGGGGGAATAATAATTATTTCATATACGCTCGTTCCAGCGGAGACTGTTTAATCGTGAGCATCCGTATTCATAAATGTTGCGAAATAATTCGGTACGAGAACTCGCGCGGTGATATCGACTAGAATCATATAAATCGAGCCGGTATCGAGGCGAAGCGATCGACAGAAACGTGCTCAGGTCCCGGTCGCGGCAAAGAGAAACAACAATGAAACATTTATCCACGGGCGAGATAATGCACGGATTCAGAGATCATTGCGAGCAAAGAGTATGTATGTATACACAGGTCATATACATCCTTAGAGTTCGCATAATCTCTCTCTCTCTCTCTCCCCCTTTCTCACTTTCTCTACTCTAACCCTAGGCTAACCCTGGGAGGTCAATGGTGTGTATAGCGGTAGAAAACATTTAGGAAATTACGTAAATGCATACTTTGTTGTTCGGAAAAAGTTCGGAGCGGAATGGAACGGGGAATGGAAGAAGAAGAAGAAGAAGAAGAAGAAGAAGAAGAAGAAGAAGAAGAAGAAGAAGAAGAAGAAGAAGAAGAAGAAGAAGGGTGACCTCGGCGCTTCGACATCAACGCGGAAGAAATCCGCGGGAAGGAAGTTGGCTGTTTCATTAAATGTAGATAAATCTCTGCAGCTGCGCATCCTCGGCGCGCGCCCAACTGCAATTGTTTGTTCTCTGTACCGCTCGCGGATAATCAAGAGAAACTCGCGGCGTATTATGTTATTGCGCAACAATGCGCGCGTGTGATCTCGAAGGTCGAAGGCAGACGCTCTCTGTCGTGACGCTCCGGTTGTCTCGCAAGAAGGGTAGAGGCCCTTCGCGCTACTCGCTATAAAGAAGAGCGCCGATGAAGATTGCATTAACATTCCATGGGAACGGTATTCCCTCCGGTGTACAATCGCCTGATTAGACATTGTCGGCGCGGAATTCTTTTGAGGGAACACCCTGATTTCCAACGCGAAGGCGCCTACGAACGCGGCAAGATCCCCGCTAACGCTCGAACTATAACGAGATTATTGAGATTTATTACATCGCTACTTAAGATTACGCCCCACGCGTTAATAACAGCTGATACGATTCATTTTCTAATTACGTTTCACACATTAGCACAATTCATTAGCGGATTCTAGGAGATTTTCTTATTTACATCTTTGTAAATTCTACTATATTTTCTTTTATTTCAATATTATTTATCGATTTCAACAAGTTATTTCCAAAAGAGAAATTTATTTCTTTTATAAAATTATCGGGGACTGAAGAAACCTTTGAAAGTTGACCAAAGCACGAAAATAACGCGATCGAAAATTCTATCGCGGAAATAGATACATTTCTTTTGTTCTATGCATTGGTGATTTGTTGCAAACAAATAGTAAAGACTGAGAGCATCTCGAGTGATGTGTGCTCTAGATGAGCGTCGGTTCGAGAATAGCACGCGGCGGAGAATAGAAAGAAAGAGAATGAGAAAAGATAGAAGGCTGAGAGAGAGAGAGAGCGTTGTGCACGCTTACGACCATCGGGACCGGTCGGGCGATCGATCAAACGCGAATCGGTCGTTCGAGAATCGTTCTGCTGCTACAGGGGGCTCGAACCTGGGCGATGGCTGTTCACGAGAGATAGATTATTACTGCCGGTACGTTGGTATCGGCGTTCTCCTTGTTACCGGATAATGAGTTTATTGTTTAAGAATCACGCCGGAGTTACATGTGCTGCAATCAATTACAATAATGTAATATAATCGTAGCAAGGTTCCGTGGCGCGTTGTGTATAATGAGGTCTCTTCTCCCTAATGAGAGTATTGGTTCACAAGATGTGCTGCCTCGCGCTCATTCTAAGCACGTACACACGTACCGGCATATATATATTCGAGTAACGCACGGTATAAGTACGGTAAGATGCACGTACGATATAGCATATCTAGTGGATATACGTACCCACATGCCTTCTGCACTCGCGTGCGTGCATAAGGCGAGGCGAAATGAAAGAGTAGAGAGCGGAAACATTCGCGCGCGCCAACTTTCGCGTATGCGGGTGCGAGTTGTAAATCTCGGGGAAAAAGTTTGGTCGAGTAGCTCGCGAGAGCTATACGCGTAGATAAAAACTTGCGCGAAAAGTTCACGACGAAAAATTCGAATCTTACGTCTCTCGACGGCGGCGCAGCCAGAGGTACCCGGAAATCATTAATCTAACGCGTCACATCGGACATGGCTTGAACGAAGAATCTTGGAAACAGCAGACACGAAATTCCTTTTATCTCGGGGGTTAACTCGGCTATTCGAGAATTCAGACAATTTGCATTGCTGATAATAATTGTAGGAAGCTTTCTTATTCCCTACTTCACGCTTCGGCGTGAATCCGCGCGCGAGATCTCGAACGCGTTTTTTTTTTTAAGTAGATATTGATATTCTCTGACATTATTACTTCTCCTCTTCGTAAAATCCCTCGGGTTTGCACTTTGTTCACTCTTCGACACCTCCCTCTTTCGCGAGTTCGAATCGAATTCTACAAATGAACGAGTGCGAGAGCCGAAGCTGGCGAGAATAAAGAGCACTTACGCATCGTGACTGCGCCCAAGTGCCGAGAGAGCGACAAACTTCCTGAAAAAAATTAACGTTTTGAAACGGAACGACGTCGAGGACACTACGGCATGAATGAGAGTTTGGCTTCGGCTTTTATCTCCGCAAAGTTGAATATCGCGGACAGGATTCGCCGGGGAGGAGCGGTCTGGGCGAGAAAAGAGAACCTGCATGGAATGCAAACTGTGAAATGGCCGTGGCAACCCGAGCATTTTTGGTACGAGAGAACGATGAAAACACCACCACGCCCACTGTACTAATTGTGACATAATCAGGAAGAATGGCTTGAATTATGCAAGTTTCTCGGTATAGTGTTTCTGTTTAAAACATTACACTTGAAAACTCACATTAAATCGCACGCATAAATCTTGCGCAAGCTTAATTAGCGTTTGAAAATTGTGCAAAAAGATGGATTAAAATGGACAGAAATGCAGAAAGTTTCGAACAATTGTTCAAAAATATATAAATTATTCATTATTTTTTTATATTTTATATATAACTGTTTTCTTTAAAATAGTTATTAAAAAATCTAGCTATATTAATTAATATCTATCAAAGCGATATACATACCATATAATCGTAAATATTATTAAACTGAAGAGTAATCATAAATAAAATACATTCATTTATATTAATTTTACATAGTTGTAAATTGTCTCCATCGTGCAATACATAGAATCTCATTTCTCTTAATCTTATATGGATTCTTTGGCACACTGAGCAGTATCATTTTTTCGACAACAGATACCACTTCTCTACCACACAAAAAATCTGATCTCTCTTGCGCTGTGCGCTTAGGTATGCACTTAAGTTTAGGAACGCTGCCCGATGTAACACGTCCAATTATAAGTGCGAAATTCATTGCTGGAGGATCCGGAAGAATTCGACTCTCAGGCGTTTGAAAGACTGCCAACAGGCGAGACATTCTACGCGCTTCAGTAGAATGTACCGGCGAACTACTTAGAGCAGCAACAATCTCGAAGTCGAGACACTCCCACGAGAAATCTCCGTGGATCGTGCAACGAGAAGAGCGTCGAAAGAAAGTAACCGCAAAAGGAGCGAAGGGGACATCGACATGTAGAAGAAAACTGGAGCGAGGAAGAGAAAAAGAGAGAGGAAGCAATTTGGTAGAACCCTCGGCAACAGAAAAAGGAAGGGAAAACAATGTTTATATATGAGTATGTAGATACAAAAGGATAAGAAGAAAGAAGAAAAAATAAAAAAATATATTTTATCGCGCCTATCGACACGCTAGAGATCGTAAGGGAGCACACAGTAGTAATTTAAATTATCATTTGATTTATAAAAGAAAATGTGTTTTTCTCGGTATAATATTAAAAAGAAACATTTCATTACGATGTTCTATCCGCTGTTTATTAGACGATATACGACAGCCATAAATTCACGAAACACGCCATTAAATGTCGCATCACGGATTAACAGTCGCAACTTGGTCTTCCCATTGTCCTCGGCTTGTCATCCGACTGTACCTTGCGATGAACAGTAAATGGGCCCCTATAGTGCTCCATATCCCGGTATGTACCGCAATCTGCTCGACAATTGCGGATAATCCTGGCGATTTGCTCGAATTCGGCGCGTCCTTAATTTTCGCGTGCGGTAACCCCAGCAGCATTCGCACGTTTCTTCGCAATATTCTGCTGTGTAATTTTTGCTTCCCGTGGAGTCGTTACATAAATAGCGTGACTAGATACAGGTCGCTGATGGGAAATACGGTCGCGAACTCGATTGCGTATTCGAGGAACGGAACGCTTCAATGGCATCGCGCGATAAAAAGTCCGGTAACGAAGTTTGAAAGGACACGAATCGAATATGAAGAAAGTTCAAGATGGGTTAAATGAGGTGCGGCGAGCGAGGGCAGCGTGTATATATGTATGCGGGAAGGGCGGTGAAAGAGCGAGAACGAACGGCGTTGCCGATGAAGAGTAAGCTTGATCCGAGCTTATAATGCGCAACAGCACTTCAACTTGGCATGCAACGAGCAATTATCATCACGCAGCTGAGTTAGAGATGCTCACGCATGCGGCATACCACTTTCCGCGGTCGCTCGCCGCAATATGCATCTGGATGTGGGAAAATTATATAAAAAGATGGTCAAGGAGAGAGAGAGAGAGAGAGAGAGAGAGAGAGAGAGACTTGTTACCGCATGAAATTCATACTTACTTGCATCGACAACTGAAAAAGTCACAACACGCTGACACGGTAATTGCGACGAGAAGAGGGACCGCGCCGAGTCGCCGGAAAAAGGCAAATTATTGCCACATAGTTAAGAAACTGAAGACGCGTAACGAGCTATGCGATGCGGTTTTCAACGTGTCGGGATTTTTCGCGACGAAATAGGTAATATATGTAGGATAGGATGGAATGTGTTGTGAAGAAAACGGACGTCGGATGAAGCGACATGTGCATAGTCGTATTACATACACACATAGTATAAATATAGTTAAATAAAATTAATAAAAGGGTAAAACGACTGAGAGCTTTAAACAAGATGGATTTTGGCGTGGAGGCATCGTTAAATGCGTGGAACACGAGTAAGACGCGCGAGTAAGTTATCCGCGCATCGGTAAGTTGCAGGGATGCCAGAAAAAGCGTAGGATAAAGAAGAAGAGAAGGAACGGATAAAGCAGCCATCTCCCGCGTGGATAGCGTATCTCTCTGTGAAAAGGTTTTAACGCCGGCGAGCACAAAGCAATCAATCATCCGGCAAAGTTGTTTAATCCCAGCAATAACTTGCGCCACGCCAACGTTTCGTGCTACGAGACCAGCGTAAGCAGCGACGTTGTTATCGACGAAAAAGACCTCACGCAAGAAAATTATAAGTTTTGCGGAAACCACATGTGGGACAATTTATTTCGATCGCACGCGAATACGACTCCGTTCATATCCAACCCAAGTAGAAAATTCGCGAATCGCTACGAATCATGGTTCGACACATCGATAATATAAGTAAATGTGATAAAAATGTTCTTACGATTTTACGCGTACAATTAATTATATATATTATCGATCTTCCCTTCGTCGTAACTTGTTCTTTTTCTGCACGAAGACATTCTACATAATACTCGCGGACGTTGATAATACCCGAGTGCCTACGTTGGCGGATCGTCGAATCATCGTTACCGCAGGGTTACGTTTTCCCGTATACAGCCGTTCTCCATTACGCCTCGGCGAGTTACGCCAGCGGAACGCCTATGAAATCGTTCGAATACCGCATGCCGGTAGTGGCTCGACGCTTGGTCGCTCGCGCGCGCACACTTGCACGTGTACGATATATCGCAACGGCACACTAACGGCACAGTTCCCGAAGGATAGAAGGAAGAAGAAGATCTTTCTCGGCCCAATATGCCTAATTAAATCCGTTCGCGCGCAATCACGAAGCGTGACATATACGAGCAATCATTCCGGCCTGTTGTGATCTCGGTTGCGCGCATCCGCCCTTGAATCATCCTTTTCCGGCTGATAATATATCCTTCCCTCGGGAGAGGGATCGTTTCGTCGTCGACGGTGTTTCTCCACGCGTATCCCCTTCCCCGACGTTCCTTTTACCGTTGGACACACACGCTCTCAGATCCCGGGAAGGAACCTCCTGTGGGTCCGCTTCTATCCGCGTCGGGTATTATCGCGAAACCGCAAGGGTTATTTTTTCCAGTCGCGCCAAGTACGCAGCTGCGTTACGCGGTTCCGCACGGGCACATGCGTAATTACGCGCGGACGAACCATCCTCTCTCGAGAATGCGCGTCCTCGAGATTCCCGACCACCGACCTATACGCAAGTATCATCGCATGAACCAGCGGGCACTGAAATGAACCGGAACGTGTCAGTTCGTTCAGTCGGAGCGAGCCGGCGAAAGAGCGAATGATTAGGAGAGACAGAGAGATGGAGAAAGAAGGAGAGAGAAAGCGGAATCTGACGCGTACACGTGGCTGGATAATCGTCTGGACGCTGCGGTCCGGTATTGCTCTCTCGGCCTCCGAGGTTAAATTGCGATCAAGGGCTTAACGGTGATTCCCAAGGCCGGTACGAAGTACGTGACTGATTTCTACGATTTATTCGCGTTCGTCCCGCACGTATTATCGATTCCATCCGGCGGATTCTGTCCGCTTCACGTGCGTTCCGTCGCGGCGCACGTGGAAAGACGCCAGTGGAGACTCCGAGGTCGGATTCGTGCAGCCTCGTTTTCGTGTAGAAACTCTCAAATGGCTCTTTCTCTTTCTCTCTCTCTCTCTTTCTCTTGCCACGTCGTACTGTCCGCGCTACGAAATTGAAGCGGGAATCAACTTTACTGTCCGACTGGGAAAAGAGACTTTTACCGGGGGGTGAGGACGGACAATATTGGCGACAAGGAGTATTCGCCTCGATTGCCGCTGCACTCGTCGACATAATTTAACGAAGGATCTTTGAGATTTCTCCGTGTGCTCGGAAAATACGTGAGCTACAGAATTAACCTTTACTCTCTAATCTAATATGTATTCTGTGATAGTGCGCGGTGCTACATTATTTTAATCCGGAAATGACATATTTAAGATATTTAAGATAAAGCAATTTAATGATAAAAAGCTTTATGAATATTTAATGCAATATGCATTGAGTAGTACATATAATACATTTTACTTAATATTTGACAATTTTATTTCAACCTTCTCGATTATGATCGATTTAAAAATACTCATTTATTTTTCATTCATCAGAATAATTATATGTATTAAATATTTGAATATATATAATAAATATATTGTGATATAAGAAAAGAAATATGCACAGTAAAAAAAATGGAAAACATCATATTTCTTACTTAGTATACATACAGTAATAAAGGCTAACAAAAACTTTTAGCGCAAGATCAATCAGGTTCTTGTCCGCGCGAAATAGGATAACTGGGTGAACCGTGTTTTGAGGCATAGTTCTTGCCGAGTTTTACTGTCATTAGAAAGCGAAAGCGTAACTGTCAGTCTGTCCACTACCACATTCCATAAGCTGGTGTTTATGAACGTACTCGAAGATTATGTACGCGATCCATCATCGTTTGTTAGCAGCTATAAATCACGCCCGGATATATATAGCCCGGGATATCGTCGCGGTCAAGGTTTAACAAATAGAGATCTTTTTCGACGAAAAGTCGACGCGGTCAATAATTCTTTCCCGAGCGCGAGATACGCGTTCATCGCGGGATTACCATTAAACATTAGCATTCATCGATTCGCGGATTGGCGAGCGTCCATCGCAATTTTGCCTCTAACGGAATGTTTCGCACCATTTGCCGGAGGAAATTTATTTCACGGCGGTCGGCCGGTAATAGCACCGGGAATTCGCCGTATTTAAACGCGGCACCTCGCTGCGCGATGATCTCGTCCTTACCGCGATTGCGGATAGGGTACTTAAGAGGCCAGGGAACCGCCGCGCGAAATTAACGGCACCGGCCGCTCGCATAATCCAACGGACGAGTAACGGCGCTAGTGTGGCAATTAGCCCGCGGAAAACACACAGTCGAACGAACGGAGGAATATTCGTGCGTGGTATATACGTACGTATATCGCGCCGTAGGAGATTGCGCGACCAAGGTGGGAACCGTAATGCGAGAGGAGGAAGTATTAAGCCTCGCACACCCTCTCGACACACGACGACACCGTTACCCACGACGATACTCGCCATTGTGCCGCGACCTACCGTACGAAATGTCGTAACGAAACTTACAGATACACGCGCACGACCGTATACGCTCGCCCGCACCTTGGGGTCACCGTAAATACGTACGTACATACATACACACATACGCACCGCGCGACATGCAAGGTCGGCGATCGGCGGTAACAGTAATCCTTGACTTTACGAGTCGCGACTTGAGAAAGAGAGAGAGGACCGAATACCGTAAATTCTCTTTCCTTCCTCTATCCTCGTCGTACTGTCGCATACCAGAACCGTCCACTCGTATCCGTTCACACTCGTTAATCCCGTTGCCCTCGACCGTGTCGCGCGCACACGGCGTTCGCGCCATCCGCGATCGTCGCCGATAACGATAGCGGGCCGCGCGGTATATCGGCGATGGCTATCGCCGAGTGTCATCGCGATCATCGCCATATATTCGCGATGCATCACGAAGCGGCGTGCGGTTCGCCGACCGAACAAGTACCCGACTCTCTGTCCCACTTTCGGAACGTGCGCTCGCCGTATATCTCGTTAGACAGCCACCCACGTGGTCCGAAATAACCCGTTCTAGTAGTGTGCTGGATGCTGATGCAAAGCAGGGGAATGACCAAGGAGAGAGAGAGAAGAGAAGGTCCCATCGTGGTAAGCGGCGAGCACATGCCTGTCCGATCCGACATAGCCGCTGAGTACAAGGTGGCATTGGGGATACAGCCGGTCCCTCGATCGCGGTCGGCCGATAGCCGCCGCATGACAAGCCCAAGGGGTGTACGTAAACGGCTGAATCTACCTACCGACCTCTCTACTCGGGACGCGATGCAAGGAGCCTCTTGTCCGTTGTGTCTGGCCGCATTCCCTCATTCTACTATCCTGCTCTCGCACCCATCTCCCTCTCTTGCTTTGTATGAATATGTACATAGCATGAGTGTGTCTCTCTCTCTCTCTCTCCCTCGTCGCTTTACGTTACGCTCTTAACTGGATTCGGTCGATAGCCTACATTCCATGCTTGCCTTGATACTCACTATCAGTTCGATGGTAGAGTACACACGATACGAATAATCGGAAGACGTAGGCGTCGGTAGCTCAACTCGGTCGACTCGCATGATCGGTTTGTTGCGTAGATGTTTCGCGAGAGACGGCGAACATGCAAAGTGGCGTGGATTTCCTCTCTCGGCCTCCTTCGGAGGGAGACGACGCGGGCGAGAACGAGGACGAGAATGAGGTAGGACAGGAACGACGGGGACAGTCTAGACCGTACGAGACGACATCGTTTGACCGACCGGCCGCTTGATTAGCGATTCGCCGCAACGCAAACGAAGAAGGAAAAGACCCGGTACTATCGTCACGACGACGCTACGTCGTAAATATGTCACCGGCAATCGTTGTATCGTTGCTGCGCTACTGTCCGTCCGATATTCCCTCCGACACGAATACTTGGCCTTTTCGTCCTGTTATTTGGCGTCGACTTCGCCGAGTTCGATTAGTATTCAAAAATATGCCGCGTTCCATCGCTCTCGATGATCGCTCGCAAAAAAAAACAAAAAAAAACAAAAAAAAAGATGCAGAAAGAAAGAGAGAGAAAAAAAGAGAGAAAGCAATTACGATCAAACGTGTTTACTACATGTGCGTGTAAATATTCTATTAATTCTTTAGCGGATAAATTGTAATTAACAAACAAGAATATTAATTTAACAATTTTCATTAATCGTTTTGAGCAGCATATGTTGGCACGTTAAGCGCGCTTAGTAATTGACTCGAATGAGTATCGAAGAAATTAAATTATTCTTGTCAGAAAGAAATATATCGCAAAAGAAAAAAAAAGAGCTTGATTAATACTAAAATATTTCCATATCTCGTATGCTCGCGTGTGTTAGTGCGTTATACGAATAATGCACATTAATATCCTGCGAACTAAGTAGCAAATTCTCTCTCACTCCCGTCTTGTCGTCTCGCCATCGGATTATGATGAATAATACACCATCACCTTCGCTATGCGTGGCGGGCGAATTAAGTAGCCAATATGCATGCTCGCATAGATTCACGTGTGCACAGTCATGCGTTGAGAATAAACGAACCACGTTATTTGTGGAGCGGAAGTACCTCGCTATGATTTTTCGTGAAATAGATGCAAGTCATAAATACATACGCGCGCGCATATATATGCATGTTGGAAATTATGAATACAAATAGCATCAGTGACAATGTATCCTATTAGAAATCAAGCATGATCGAGCTCGCCCCCTCGACTTTGCGCGTCGCAATCCTATTCATTCGATACGATCATTCACCGGAGCAGTTTTGTGTTGTGGCATTTTCCTCTCTTTGTTTCTACCTGGTTCTTCCACGGGATATCGCGCGGCGATACGTATGAGTAACAAGAATTAATATCCCGCGGTCCCCGTAGGGAAGAGAGCGTTCGCTCTTTTGCCTTGTCCGCTCCTCTCTTTCTCTCGACGTCGTCCTACAATAAATACATCTTCCCTCTTCTTATTCTACTTCCTTTCCTATCTTCGAGAGCGTACGGCGCTCTCTCCGATTCTCGCGGGTGTGCTCGCGTGCACGTATATATGTACGCGCAGGGGTAACGACACTAAAGGAAATTTGTAATGAAACGTACAAGACATAATAGCGAATGGCGCAGAAGGCCGGGGGAAGCCACCGAAGCGATTTATCACGAACGCGATGTGATCGGGGTTCGCTTCTAGCGCTCGGACGTTAATAACGCCGGCTGCGAATCACGAGAGCTCTATCCGCCGCCTCCTCATCCTCCTCCTCTTTTCTTCGCCGTGTCTACTCCGATGCATACCTAATAAAGCGGCCAGCCGCATCGGCCTGACGCTCCGTATCGGCATCGCCTTTTCCGTACAATCGCATAAGAAGCTCACGACAGCGACAACAAAGACGGCGACGACATGCCTCGACGAGGGCGAGAAAAAAGCGCGCAAGGTCGCGCGACATATACAACGTCATTTCGCCGATCTGGAATTCGAAAAGGAGTGCCGATCGGAAGTTTCTTCTCCTGGAAAAATGTCCGCGCGGAATAACTGGTTTTCCATTATTCCTTACGAGAATGACTGAAAACATGCTATTACGCACAGCGGTTAAGTCAAATGACATAAGAATGAGACTTTTTCCTCCTTTCTCACAATTATATTAAATTCACTATTATTTCAATGTTAATCTCCAACGTGCACGGAAAATCAAAGTTGATACAAACAAGAGAATTAATTATTAATTCATGACAGTTGCAAATATAGCATGCGGTATGTAGTCTGAAAAATGATTCATCATGCTATTATTATTTATCACGCTATTTGACGTTGAGTACAATTTGGAGGAGAAAAAGGTATTATAAGAGATGATTTGAAAGAGCACCTTTCAAGCTTTCTTTGAACATGTCTCTCCGAGGGCGTTTACCCTTCCCAAAGGCTATTTCTACGGTCAGCAGAAAATGCGATTGTTCCCGCGCGACGCGTTCTAATCGTATATTGTCTCGGCGAAAGAGCGGCGAGGTGTAAGCTCCTCTCTCGAACGTACTTTCCTTAAGGTCAGATCAGAAAGGTACGTAATAGAGTAGCTTTCTTTCCTCGGAAGTACACCAGCACACGCGGGCATGTCCACTGCAAAAGTTCGTGCCTGGTATTCGTAGCAGCACCGTTTCCACACCGCGGTACGAGATACGTGTACTACCGAGTTAGTGCTGGTGTCGATGGAGCTCCGGAACTGTGTACGGACGGATGTATCCTGCCAGCGGGCTAGAGAGCTCCGACACGGCTGAGAAGTTGGTTGAGGGAGAAGAAGAGACGAGACATTCGCGGAGAAAGAAAAGGAGGGAAGAAGATGGAGCGCGCGAGAAAAAGAGGCTAATGCCGAAGCCGATGTTGGCGAAACGATGGCGGTATGTGTAACAATCTCGTGATTGCCGTATCGCTCTGCTAGGCTCTTCCTCAAGATCTCTCTTCTCCTTTGTCTAGTTTCGCACTCGCAGCGGTTGCCTATACCTCGCGCCGAGTTTCGTGTCGATCTGTTGCAGAACGCGAGAGAGAGAGAAAGGGAAGGGTACAGCTGGTTAACGGAAGGGTCCGGAAGCGTACAGAAAAGATCCCAGACGGTGTATAACGCGCGCTACGAGATAGACGTTTGATGTAAAAATGAGAAAAAAAATTAGCCGGCATGTTTCGCCGGGCGAGGGAATGGAACGTGAGCGACGGAACGGAGAAAAAGAATCGAAACGGACCAGCTCGCCAGCTTGGCTGCCCAGACAGCCTATCGGGAGTTCGAGTCTCGTTCAATGAGTTGGCAAACTGTTCGCAATGCTGCTCTCGTTGCGCGTTGCCGTGTATAGCCTCCGAACCTCTGAGATATAACTATTCGAAAAGGGAAAGCGAGAGATACGGCGATTTAGGAAGAGAGAGAGAGAGAGAGAGAAAAAACATGCAACTGAAGCATTGCATTTCCAGTCCTCTCTTGTAACTTTTATGATCCGCGTAAAGCAACGATTTTCACTGGTTCCGCTCGCATCGGTTCCGACCTCTCCTCTCTTTGCCTTTCTCCTGCTTTTTTTACACTTTCTTACTCTCTTTTTCTTTCTAACTGACTCGCATTCTCTTTCTCTTCTGCCTTTTATAACTCATTCTGCTGAGTGCAACATGCATTTAATTAGCTCGTTTCTTTTTATTAACGCCAATTGCTTCGTAGCTGATTTCTATCATACAATATGCTCGATGGCATAACATATAAAAGAAAAAGCTATTAATATTATAAGATCATTAATAAATATACAGAGAAAATTTGTATTATGATGTGCATTATATATCGTTTAAAAAAGAAATTAGCTTTAATTATCTAATTAATTTTGATATATTCTTCGACTGAGAGCGTGACTATCATTTGTAATAAAGCCCTGAGGTAAAATTAAATTAGTTCTTAACTTGACAAACAAATCGTTTAATAGAAACTCGCAATTGCAATCTCGGAAACTCTTGGAATCGTCTCGGATATATACACACATCGAAAGCTACACGGTTCAGGTTATCCTAACTCTGTCCCCATTTCCTGTGGACTTTACGACTCCGCTTGGCTTCGCGTGCCGAGCAAGAAAAATGTCACGGAAACGATCGAGGTGCGTCACGCTCTGTTCGATACGAAGGTAGCCGTGAAATTGGGGATTTAAGTACGGAAAGCGTGATTCGCATTGTCGCCTCCCCCTCCACTGTACAAGACTTTAATTGAGTCGAGCTTTTTACCATTCGCACAAAAGATTTGCTTATCCTACCCGGCGTTTTAGCAAAACGAGGAAAAAAGAACGTGAAAATTAAGAAAAGCATTACTATGCTCTTTAACGGCCTCCAACCCGCGTACCATCGAGTTATTTCATTGTTCCTGGACGTAAAAAGAATACGTTTCTTGGAATTTTATTTTACCATAGTCCGTTTCTTGCAGTTAGAACTACGAAATTAAAGATAGATAAATAATATTGAATTGTGTTGAATTGTGTTATATGTCTTTCTATTTATTTCGTGTCGTCAATATATTATAATATTTTCTTTCGTGAGTGAAAATTATTTAATTAATATAGTTAGATGGACATTAAAAACTTTCTCATTGCATTCACGATTTATAGAATATATTCGTCATACATTTTTCTATATAAATATTTTATATAGAAACTTGATACACAAATATTTCCTCGATGACGTTAATCTATTTTTTTAAAATTATATTCATGAATGTTAAAGAACATTACGAATAAATATTTTTTTAAAAATCCATCCCATTAATATTGTCTCTAAATATACATTTAAAAATTTAGATATCTTATTTTTGTTAACAAAAAAATGTAGTATAACATATTTCTGTACACAAAGAAAGGGCACAAATGTAGGAAATTTTCATCATGTTACTGTCTACCTTACCCATCTGTCGAGTCGGAATAGAGTCGAGAGTCGTTTTTAACAGACGTCTCTCTGCGAGCAGGAAAAGTAATAGTGTCATATTTGCGTAACAAGTGTCATACTAGAACTTTATCTTGCAAAGCCGACAGATGGGTCGACGTTTCGAGCTTATACCGCACGATGGAAACGAATACGCCCGGATATATGTCTAGTTACACATACGTGGGTACACATACCGTTTACGTTTCCTCTTGGCTTTCTAGTGCTCAGCACATAATCCTTTTTACACTTGTAAACTTACCTGTAACAAAAATAAACACAGAAGAACATTAGAAACCTAATAGTGAAAATAATTATGAAAGAATTGCGAGAGAGCGAACACTCTCCGCGCTGCAAAATCTTCATTTTACTGATTACATTCCCGCGAAACTTGTTGATATATCTGATCAACTTATTGGTCCTATTTTTAATCAAACCAGCGGAAATTTTGCGGCTTAAACTCGATATTATCGCAGGAAACCGATTAAGAAGTCTTATAGCTTATGTGTATCGGAGGGTGTGGTTGGGGCTAATTACCGAAAATGCCTGACTCGCTGCAGGCTGCTTTGAAACCCGTGTATTAACGTTAATACACGGTTCCCAGGGTAGAAAATACTATATCGTGCTGTCAATAATGATATATGCCGATTACAACACGCGACAACGTCGTTATTATAGCCCATCTTTTCATCGTTGAAAACGATTTTACCAGGTGCCAAACACCGGCTAAGCGGAAAGGCGACAATTAGCGTTATTATGTACCTCGTTTTGCTTTAATGACCGCTTGTGCCATTTCATAAGCACAAGCAATAAAGAGGCGGAAAGGGGGAAGTAAAAAGGAGCTGTGCAGTGGCAACGTCGTTTTCACGATTGCTTGAAAGACGGCAATTTATTTCAGCTTTCGCCTCCTCTTCCTCCACGTAGCATAATGTACATAAACATTGCCACTCAGTCGCGTCCGTAGTCGTTAATTGCGACAGAAATGTTATCTTAACGAACTTAAAGAGGCCCCGCGTGTGTGTGTATATATATATATATATATATATATGATTGTGTCATTTTCATTCGACTTTTAACATACGTGAATTGTTTAATGTAGCAAAAAATAAGCCTCGTGAACGTTTTCTGTTTTTTTTTCAATTATACAAATAATGTGAAATTATGTGTACTTATCGTAAAATATCAAATGGAACATTTTATGATCCTAATGGATTGCCAGTCAATGTTATAACATTGAAGGCGTCGTCAGCAGTCGATAAGCTTATGGATTTGGTATCTGCACCGAATATCGACGGTTTTTTTCGCAAAAAAATGAGTAAGGATCTGATTTCAATTCAATAGCCCTCGTGGCAAAAGCTCGCCTCGCGCAATGTTCTCGAAGATTTCTGCTTTTCTATCGTGTAGGACTTCTTCTATCTCTCTTGAGCTTTTATAACCAGTTGAATTCTTGTGGCGCATAATGCAGAAGAGGAAAGGAACAAAAGAGAGCGATATTTTTCGTATTGAATTTAGTAGTGCTAAAAAATTTATATTCATAATATCTGTCAATCTAAGAACAAGCATGCATTTTTTATCTTTTATCAGCTAAGAAATATATATTAAATTTTATATTATAAAAAATCTAATATTAAATATGATATTAAATACATTATATTATATATTTTATTTTATTATAAATATGTAATTCGAAAAAGTTTTATTGATTACGATATCGTAATATCGTTTATTTTGACTAATATCAATTTTCTGCGTATTATTAGCATGTGAATGTATCTCTCGTTGCAGTGTATTTTAAAATAAAATTTTAAACGTAATCCGATTTAATGCATTAATTTCACGGATTTTGATTACGCTTATTTTTTACCCACAATTCACCCAAGGAAGATTAAAATGGTATGGTTATATATTGAGAATATTAATTAATCTATCCAAGAGAGAGAGAGAGAGAGATATACTATATATAAGCTTAACGTAAGACTAAGCCTTAATCATGGACGGCCGTGCGACTATAATTTTGCAGCGAAAGTCCGTTGTATATAAAATGCCTCTCGGCTGCGTGAAGTGTCATAAATTGTCTCATAGCGCGCGATTCGCGAGAATAGTTAATAAATCGAAATAATTATCTTCTATTTAATATTTCACACATACGTGCATTCTCTCTCTCTGAGGAATGTCTCGTTACTCATCTACCACTTCGTATCCGCGTTCTTAAGCATCACGAAAATTCTCACGCCCTTCAGGCGAGGCACCTTATGCGTCTTATGCGCCTTATGCATATCGTAGATAGCAATAGACACCGCAACAGGGGGCCTTTCGTTGCAGAGAATAAGTAGAAATATGTGGGTATAGTCTTCTAGGTATATTAGCATAGTTATGCTGTGTTTCTTCGCCGTACTTCTGTACGGTCGTACAATACAACAAAGTAGCATCGTAAAATCAACTTCATCCGTAACGCTGCTTGTCCACTTTGTACGCCGCTTACATTTGTACAGTTGTACATTCCGAAAGAAGCCATACATACAGGGTGGTTTTGCACTTGTAAAGACTAATTTGCATTACAATATCGACGATGGAATTTTATTTGCCGAGTATTCAGCAGAAATTTTCTTTTTGCCGAGCTTCACAATTATAAATTAGATTACGAAATGATCGATAAGTGCCTAGCAAAGTTTACATTTCCTGATTATTCAGATAGAAAAAGATGTAGAGAAAGATCGTGTTCACGTAACGTTATGATTGAGCAGATTCTATAAAGTGAAAAACTTCGCGCAGATTCCATAAGATAAAGAATAAAAGTTCGGGATTATGTAAATGGTTTCTATGTGCCAGTCAACCTGGGAATTGTGCGCTCTGCGGAAACTTGGATCGATTACATTAATATGCATTCGCCATATATCATCAGCCCACCTGGCATAATTTAAATATGTAGTATAATTTTGCAATAATGTTGAAATGAGATAATTCTGTTTACAATCGCATCGGAAACCGCAAATTGGAAACACGTTATTATATGTACGTGCAAATATTGCGTAATTTTTAAACACAGACGTATTAAAGGAGAATGATTCGTAACATGTACGTTTAATGTAAAAGTCCTCGATGGCCTAGCGGAATCGAAAGTCGAAAGAAGAACTGCGCGAGTTTTTCTGCGGCACGTAACAAGATGAAAGGTTCGAACCGATATAAGTGGAATTCCAGGATGCATCTATCTTCCGCATCTTGCTTTTTCCGAACGGTTCTTTGTGCTCGCTTCATTTCGTCGAGTAAAGATAGATGAAGTCGAAGTGACTGAATCAACCACGAGTAATACGATCTATCGTGGCGACGAAAAACCATCACGTCACCTCACGTCTCCTGTAACACTCTTCCGGCAGCAAGCAATCCGTAGCCTAATATATTGATTTCGCATCGTCGCTTCTAATAAGAATTATTCGCATAATCATAACAGAAACGACCCGCAGACATCTGCATGCATTGCAGATGCATGCGTGCGATGACCGCGACGTGTCAAAGGCCCGCCGCAGATTTTCCCTATGCAAATCAATGCCAAGGTGACGCGACCCGCTAAAATAACCGTCGAGACTAATGCCGTAGATTTGTGCGGGACGCGTTTAACGCGCGCATTGCGAGAAACGGACAATATATCGTTGGGCCGACCATTACGTAGGACCATTAAATAGTCGACACGCCGAGATAACGAGCATTAGCCACACACAATTGCCACATTAGGTACGTACCCACCGTAATACGTACGAAAGGCGCATCGCAACTGGCCCAAGTCAGCGCAACACACACATGTGCTTCGTTTCTTTCTCTCCACGAGAATATTTTATTCGTCCATTCTTCTCCGAGTGTCTTCGCCGTAATCGCGCCTTCGAATCAAGTATTTATTCCGAATCTAATTGGTTCGAATCTAAAATCGATTCCCTTGCGTGTGATTCATTATCGATTCGTGTATTTTACATACCGTATATCTCATCCTCCAAAAATTGTATTTTTTTTAATTGTTGGAGATATACATATGCCTGAAATAAATCGGTAAATATGACATCTATATCGTAATTTCAAATTTATTTTAATATTTCTAGGAGTTGTTTATTTCTGCATGTATCCATTTATATTTTTTTTCATACATATATGTATAATATAACGTATGAGTATTTAAATTCATGGATTTTCTCAACTTTATTGGGAAAATAGAATTTTACTTAATGCTGAAAATACCGGATATATACAATACACAACAAAACAATTCAAAAAATATTCACTTATTGGAGAATATCGGGCTTTGTTACGGCAACTCGCTTTTCTTTCCAACGTTTCTCTCTGCCGTTTTAATTGGCTTTTAAACAACAAAGAACACGTCATCATTACGCAGCCAAAGTGTGCTAATATTGTAACATTCGACGCGTAGCGAGGTGATTTATAAAATAGACTTTATATAGTTTCGCGAGTAAGCTCTAAAGGTATTCACAAAGCAGAAAATGTATTCCGGTTAAAGTGTTCGAACACGAGATGCGCGTCTTGAAAGGAGGCGCTCCTTGCTACGCAGGACATTTCCTTTTCCGACGAGGTAAATGTCGATCGACTCCGGCTGGCTTCTTTGCCTCCTCCCGCCTCTTCATCTCTTAGACACACGGTGCCTCTGTTTCATTACTAACCAAGAACATAAATGCCCGGATTTCCTTCGTTCTTCGTACTCTCGCGTTTCTACGCTCGCCGCAAAGAGCATTCTTTCGATTCTCGGTCGATGGTAAAGGTGATAAAGATGAATAGGTACTGTATATGCATGTGTATTGTATAATAGAGAAATGTCGAACGTAATATGCCTTTGTTTTCCTCTCGTCGTTAGTTGCGATTTTAAAAACAATTCGATTACCTTTGGTAATTGTGTCTAGCGAAAAGCTAGTTGGCAAACGCTGATTCGCACAGCACGATGTACAGATAATCGAAAAAAAGGATTAAAAGGAAAATGAAAAGTTAGGAAAGTGCACAATAGACGGAGAACGTGGCCGAGGCACCGAATTACGAAAAAACGAGTAATTCTGTCGTCTGCCGGACTATCGGAAGTAATCCAATTTTACCATGATTTACGGTACTGTTCTCTCAGCCTTTGCTATTTTCACCAAGGCGTGGCGTATCGTAGTGCAAAAATCTCCAAAGTCAATTTTTATCAAGCCAAGAATTGAATAACGACGAAGAAAAAAAACAATTATTTTCGACGTGCATTTCTCTGCTCCGTCTAAATCACTGCGAATACAGAAAAATCCCGTATCCATTTATTTCAGACAATACAATTGGAGAAGTGCGATAAGAATTATCCAATTATCAATTTAAAACACTTAATGCTTGTTGGCGTATCAGTGAAATAATTATTATATAATTTCTTGCCTTCCACGGCCCATCTTAACTCTCGACCTAATGTCAAGGAAAAAAGTTATTTTTCAGGCCGCGAGCAAATATAGAAAATCTAAGATATATTGCGAGAATACTCTCCGAGTAGCCATAAATCATTCATGTGCAGTCTCGGACTCATATACTTACTTTCAACCAATGAAAACGGGATAATAAGATTAATGCGTGACATGTGCAGGCAGAGCTAGGAAAGGTAATTTAAGAGGACGAATAGTTTTCTAAAAAGTTTTTGAAAATACGTTGCTAACATATTATATTAATTTTATTATATTTTTTCTTTCGTTTCTTTTTTCTTGAAAATGATATATGATATAACGAGAATCTCAAAAGAGCTATGTAAGTTCTTTAACATCGATTGATAATTAGGCGGGAAAAGAGTCGTAAAGAGAGTTGCCCGAGACGATTCTCTTTGGCCGATCCTACCCGTAAGTTGTTTTTACTACTGCAGCCGGATCTGCGGTCCGTAGCAATGAGAAAGAGCAGCTCGTTAGTCTCAAATCGGTCAACCGACCATTGAATCTAGCAAAGAGACGAAGCTCCGAGAGCCAAATTCCGTAACAGATATCGACTTTTCAAGCGCTCATGCGGAATCTTTCTCTCTCTCTCTCTCCCTCCATGTGTGAGCATCACAAAGGAGAGCCATGGAACGGTGGTTGCAAAGAGGATGGCTGATCGTTAGATGGTGCTTCCGAATAGCGTCGAAGTAGCGACAGAAACTCGGTAAAGAAAGAAAAAGAGAGAAACGCGAGACAGGCAGGAAAAAGATGAAGGGGCTCCGAAAAGTGAGGTGGAAAGAAGCAAAGGGAATGCCGTCGATGTCGTGGATGATTGCACCGTAATCGGGTCCGCTTCTCTTCGCCTCGCGTTATAGTCCTCAAGGGGAGAGGAGAATCGTCGTCATTCCAACGTTGGTTCTTATCACTTTAACACACGGCTGTGTCCAACCACCACGGAGGGGATGGCACGTTGTTACCGCACGTACGCCAAATAACGACCATTCCACGACGCCACCTCGACCGCACGAGCTATTAAAATGTAAATTGACCGGCGTTCGTTTGACTAAACAGTCATCAGAGAGACTCCCTCGCACGGGTTAATTTCGCGCAGTAGCGATTACTCTCTGTACACTCTTTACTTTTCGCTCCGAAATCCCGCAGAATTCGGATAGAGATCCTTATGCACTCATACATGAAGAAACCGTAATATTATCTTGTGTATCTAGTAACGTATCTAGTTACTTAACCTTTCGATAAATAATGTAATATATTTATACAATATTTATATACGAGTATACTACGATGAATAGTCGGAACATCGTCCGAATAATATTCAGCCTTCCTTGCGTAATAACAATTACTTCCGGCTCGTGGAAGCGGCAATGTAGTAGATGTATCTCGCCCGATGTAATATATTCGCGGCCTACGATCCTAGGCTCGTACCTTTCGCGGATGTACGGGCGCGAATGTCCTACGAATTACGGCAATTCAGGAAAGAGTAATGTTTTTCTGTCACGTTCCGAGAGCACGCACGCGGACACGGACAATCGCGTGGATCCGTAGTAGGATTTCATGCAACATTCATCTTTGGCAACGTTCAACGCACCGCGCTTCCGCGTCTATTGTCAGCTCATACGTTAGAGCCGCCTCTTCCTCTTTTCCTCCTCCTCTCTATATTGGCGTTATCTGTTTGACATCCGCGGGTGGTTGCGTTGGCGATAGCGCGCGAAAGGCGAACGTCGGAAGGATTAAGTCGTCGTTGCATTCGTGTATCATTAATCACGCGATAAGCGGGCACGCTAGAAAATCGTTAGTGGAACTTTGGCTTTGCTTAGGCGTGGGCGTTCGCGATGGCACATCGCTATGCAAGGGATTCGGAATGAATAGTTCGAATCTTTGTGCCTCAAAGACTGATGTATGAGCGTACTAATTCAATCTGACTCTAGATAAACATTTGCAGAGAACTTCTAATCTTTTTTTTTTTTTTTTTTTTACTAGCCGTAGAATTATAAAGCTTGTTCACAAAGCGATGAGATTTCATGTCAGTTGTTTCGATTTGTCATTATACAAAATTGCTATGTTCCTTGTATACGAGTGCGTACATATGTTAATGTATTCGCCACAGAAATCACTGTTACGATCTCGCGGAAAGGGTTAAACGCCGTTTGAAAGAATAAATTTCCGCAGATACCTCTTGGGAAGAAATTACGCCCGATCTGCTAACGTAAACCGATAGTTGCTCGATCCCGGTAATAAGGAAAGTTTAGCCGTAACGATGACTAGAAACGATGAGGAGAAACGAGTTCAATCGAGAAAGAGAGAAAGAGAGAGAGAAAGAGAAAGAGCGAAAGACAGAGAGAGAGAGAGAGAGAGAGAGAGAGAGAGAGAGAGAGAGAGAGAGAGAGAGAGAAATCTAGAAAACAAAGAGGAAAAGAGTTAAGGGGAATAGGTTCGTTTTTGCTGATAAACGCTCTCCACGAACGTTAATTGCATTCCGCGTGAATGCCCGCGATCGAGAGATTTGCTATGGTTGCCCCGACGAGGCCGGCCAAGGCGTCGAGGAGCTTTAGTTGAAAGCATGGTATGTCTGGCTCTTGAAATTCCTCAGAAGGGTAAAATTATGCGGAATGGCCGCGCGCGACCGCGCGGCGCTCAGTTACGGTGGTAGGAGCCGTGATTACCGATTCAGAAGATTTTCAAGTTTCTACTCTCCCATCAGTTATGTCGATATTCCAGCGGACACGAACGCCCGTTAATTAGCTGGAACACCCTGCCATTGCCTTCTTACGTTAGTCTTTCAATTACCACCGTATCTTGCGTATCGTGTTTTGCGGTAATCACCGAACGAAGGGATTTGTACTTGATGCATAATATCCTATGCAAGGTAAAACGATTCTCGGCGTCTGTGTACTCCCTTAATCCGCATCTTTTTTTTTTTCTTAATCTCCGTAAAGTAATGAAACAAAATGCATGCTTAAGTAGGAACATTAATTATTATTATTATTATCGTTATCAGATTTATTATTATTATATATAAGATATATTATTATTATATCTACATACATATCAGAGAGTATATACGCACGCTCAAAATAAAGCAACTAGCAAAGAATAAAAATTAACATGTACGTGATTTTATGTGCATTATGTAAAAATAATGTCAAAATTTTTTAAGTATTTTTTTTACTAACAATTTTTTTCGTAATATCCCTGCGAAGATATGGCGCAGCGTTGACGTTTCTCAGCAAATAGCAGAAAAGAAAGGATTTTCTGTGATGTTTAATCGCGTATTAACCTGTCCTTCCGTGCTGTCTCTTTAAGAATATATCAGGGAAGAGCTTTACCGAGAAGTAAACGACAATGAGTATTCGCGCTTAACGATGTAGGTGTTGCAGCTGCGAAAAAAAGTGAAGATAAAAACGCGTGCGATATAAATGATGTGCAACAGAAAGTGTGTTGGATAATTTTACAAAAATAATTCTGATACAAAAATAATGACGTACAAAGTAATAATCAATAAAAATAAATTGTATACACGTGTGTGTATTAAAGAAACATTATGTATACAAATTTATTAACAGTTAATTTTACCTACAGAATATAGAAAGAACTTTATAGAAAATTTTAATACGCTCGTGAATGAAACAACGTTCAAGATATTTCATCAAAATTATAACGATAAAAAGACCCTTTTATGGATCTTTTTCCATCCTTTCATATAATATCTTTTACACGAGCGCAATTAATAGACGCGCACAGTAATTTTTAATAGATATTCGAGCGCAGAACGCTGGGAGAGGAGAATTCCATAAAGGAGATTTTCTTCAAACTGTGATTTACGAGCGTGAGGAATCAATGTCCATGAAATAGTCGCTCTGCGTCAGCGTTATCTCCGAGCAAGATGCGCCTTGAACGTAGAGTAGGTATAGGTGTACTCAACGATAGAACCGGCGGCATTCGGGCCACAATCGCCCGTACTCATCTTGGCGGGTTGAAACCCCCGCTGGGGAGATATCGCGCCACCCCCGTCACAGATTCCCCATTGCAGTTCCCGTACAGCTGCTTGATGGCAGTGACAGCCTTCTAGACATTGCGAGAGACCACCGCGCACGATAATACCTCTCGCCAACAACCGGTAGCTCTCCTGGACGGCTATCATTTAAACTCGGCGATTGGGAATCCGAGTAAATCATTCGAGTCGCCCCCTTCATCCATCTTCGCCTTCCGTGCGCGTTCATACAACTCTCACGACGGTTTATTTGCTAAATCGAACGATCGCAGCACGTTGCCTCCACGATAAAAGTCATCCGATTATAATTGAACCGTGAAATTCTCGTGGAAAAAGGAGAGCGATGCGCCGCGGGAGACAAGAAAATATCGAAACACGTTAAAAAGACGAGCTTTTTCGACGTTGAAAGCCGAGATTTAACGAGCCGGTTCGTTTCAAAGCACGGTTTTGAGCTGCGCGTATTTAAGGACTCTTTATATCGGTGGCGCGAATCTTTCTCTTAATTCTTCATTTCGTGCGATCCTAGCCAATGTCATTTTTATGTCAGAAAAGGGATGTCACTGATTATGAGAGGTAGAGACGCGCGTGTAACGAAAAGATCATTAAATTATATTCCACCGACATGTATATGAGTATGTACACGTGTTTAGCAGGACTGGCAATTGTTCAATTCTCACGCATCGCGACTTAGGGAGGATTACGAGATAGTAACGAGAACGATACGACTTACGTGTGCATTGTTGAACCTATGGTTCTATTTCTCCGTAGCACAGTGAAAAGTCTCGTTTGTTATCTCTGCTCTCATTCTCTGATTTACACCTTTTGCTATTTGTGCTTTTCGTTAATAATATAATTTAGAATAAAGATAGAAAAATGTGTGATATTAAAAGAAATATACAAGATTTTTCCTCAATCTTATATCGATATAGATAATTTGTTAGAAAAACAAATTGTGCGATAGCATTCATCTTATATATTTGACGCGCGTATTAATAGCGGCATCGTTATCAACTGTCGTTAACAAGGATTGTTACAAGAGCTCACGATAGAAAGGAATTCCGTGATAAGTATGAGATATCCTCGGCATTGCTCAGCGTTTCTCCTCTTTCTCCGTTCCACTTTATCTCTCTTTCGCGCATATAGCCGTAGTCGGCGACGGCATTAACCTCCTTTCCTCCGACCCTTCTCTCTCATTCAATTCCTTCGTGTCTGCAGGTCGGTTGTGCAATTTGCATATGCAAATGGCGTGATATAAGTAATTAATTCGCAATCAGAACGGCATTAACGTTTCGTTATATATCGCGCAAATAGACCGCGCGATTCATTAGTCGTGGCGTATATTTATTAATTGGAATCGCGAACGTATAGGTGAAGATTTGCTATTAAGGATTCAGTCCTCGTTATCGATCATGCATCCCTTCCTCTTCGATACTTTGAAGCTTGACCGGTCGCTGCGGCGAATTGCTTTCCTTGTCTCTCGATGCAAAACACGGAGACTCGGTGGCTACAGTTAGCCGAGTGTACGCGATAAATTAGCAAACTGTCGTGTTTTTTGCTCGGAACATGGTGGATCGAGGTGTACGACTTAGACGCGAATCCGGGGATTCGGATCCCCTGACATCTTTGGCGGGAAAAAGCTCGTGCATGGACCACGCGCGATCAAACTTTCCAACTTTCGACAAAATATATCCGGTTTAATCGTCAGATACGTACGGGAGAAAAGCAAACGCCAACGTTACGAAACTCGCGAGATAGCACCTGTTACATCCCCTGTCTTTGTCGATCGACCGCGGGTGCCAGCTGGGCCACCCGACACCCTTACATTAACTTTATCGTAATTACATCGAGCATCATACACATGCATTCGTGCACACGTAGAAGTTCGTCAACGCGCGTGTATGAGTATATATATCGTCGTGAAAACATCTATCCCCGGCGAACGCATCTTCCGACGCCCACCTTCCGTTTCCCAATCTACGATAGAACAAGTTTCTCCATCCTCTATCCCGGGTAAGCCGGTTGTCCTATTCTTGGGAGTATCGAGATTTCTCCGAAACTCCTACCGAAGATACAACGACGCTCTGCCATTATCGGGATTACGCCGGTCTGAAATTTCGTTTCCGCTCGTCAGAGACTAACTGTGTCAACCTGAGACAATACGCGATTCGATCGTGTTTGCGTTTCCTGGCAAACAAGTTTACTTCAAGAAAGCAGCGATGAAGCGTCAGAGTCTCAGTCAATAGAAAACAGAGAATTGTTTGATACATACCGAGACCTTTGTTTTATTACGATTTTCATGAGGGTGACTTTAATTCGGGACTGTTTAGCGTTGCCAAAAGTAATCATCAGTATTGTAGAAAAAAAGAAATAAATGCAAAAAAAAAAAAAAAATATCGAATATTATCTTTGCACTGCGTATCGCAAGAATCGTCCAGATAAAGACGTTGTTTGTGTAACAATCAAGTTATTTAATTATACTACGCGAGAGTAACGCCTTCGAATATCATTGTAACTTCCATCATTTCGTTGCAAGAATAACCTTCTGGATCAACAGCAGATCCTCGCGTTACGTCGAGAGAAATGGAATTTCTCATAATGGAGTAACTTTTTAATATTGTATTTGTGCAATTATATCTTCCAACAGAGTTAACAAAAAGCGTTCCTTTACGGAGAGAGAGAGAAAAAAATGCATTTCTCTTTGGAATACGCTTCGTTTGCGAAGAAAGTAAGAAAACAAAAATTACCACGCGTGCATCGATATTGTGTTTGTTTGCGTCGACAAGCCCGTTTAATTTCGTGTATTTGCTCCCTAACCAGGGCTGTGAAAGCCACGCGATCGCGAAGACAGCTTGAGAAAGCGCGCGGCGACGTACTACGTAAACGATGTCTCGTTTTGCTCCGGTGGATAACTCTCGTCGACGAGCGAGAGTTCCGGTACCTTCTCTCTCTCTCCCTCTCTTCTTTCGACCTTACGCGACGTCTATCGCGACGCTATTGGAGAACAAGAGAAGAATGAAGAGAAGAGAAAAAAAAAGAAGAAAAGGGAGGATAGAAAATGGGATGGGAAAGAAACGGGAAAAGGGCTGCTGCGAGAGGATCGGGAAAAGGGAGAAAGAGGAAGGCAAACGACGACAGAGTGAATCGTGAGGAAGGGAAGGTGCGGTATCGGACGAGAACATCGGAGAGTAAACGAACGACTACTCGTGGTGGTGCACTTTGTCGAAGAAGGGCTGGAGAGGCGCGGTTAGCGGTGTGGGTTATGTATTGGCACATGTACGTAATTGTGGCCATTTGTCGAGAAAGCGAGAGGCCGGAGGAAGCACAGGGTGGCAGATGGAGAGAGATGGTGAGGGATGAGGGCAAGAGGACAGAGAGAGAGAGAGAGAGAGAGAGAGAGAGGAGAATTTCGTGGAGAGAGCGTCTCGCCGCCTCGCAGTCGCGGCTGAACGCGCAATGCATCACGGGATTGCGTAGACGACGTATATCTCCAAGTAATAGCGCGGAGGTGCAGGGACCAAAGCTTGCAGGCAGCTACCTAAACGCTCGCCGAAATCCCTCACCCTCTCTCAGAGAGTGGCTCTCTATCCATATCCTTTCCCCGGAACGTCCGTCCCGTGACGCTGCATTAAAGCTCTTATCTTTCATTGGACCGACATTAGCACATGCGTCACTGTAATTTTAATCATGATGAATAAATTTGTTTAACCATTTCCTCGCCACGCAATGAATAAAATGTAATATGATAAACACGTTAAAATCGTATGAAATATGGATTTCTCTGCGTTAAAATCGTATAGAATTATCTGTGGTCATTAGCATTTGGCATTATGAAAATCGCATTCACTTGTAATTTACATTGCAATCAAGGTATTACGAATCTCTCTACGCGGATAACTGTTATTATTAACGGGATAATATGACTACTAATTAATCATTTAATAACTTCGATCATAGTATATATGCAAAATAGTTGGCTAGCAAAATAATTAACTATATAAAAACTTGTTCGAAGATATAAAAATATCATTTTTTCAGTTTTTCTTTATGCATATTTTTGAAGAACGTACAAGACAATCGGCATAAATTACTTTCTGCCAATAACATGCAGGGATTTCCATCACATTATGTTATTATGTTATTATAGCATTAAATAATCTGCAAAAGCTCTCTCTCTCTCTATCTCTGTCATCCTGAAAATACTCTCCGTGAGATTCTTCTTTCAATCGCGCACACAATTTGCGTTGTAAAACGCTGCCGCACACGCGAGTATCTTGTTGATATATGTTTATGAATAATACGCAGAATTTCCCTCCAATGTTCCGTACACACAATATAAAGCTGATTAGTTCATTCCAGAGAGCACAAGGCTAAATAATGTTACCAGATATGCGGGCGCGGTGGCGTGCATGAAATTTGCCGCGCTGGTTTTTACGCAACGATCATTAATATCGTCGCTTATCCGAGTCTAGTGGGATTACCTCGGCGTTGCGGGTCAACGGGCTAGGGCAGAGTGAGCAATCACAAAAAAGTAATGTAAATTAGCTTTGCTTTTTTTTTCACCGGCCGTTTATACTCCGTATATGGACGTACTTGAGATACGTCCGTACATGACGCGACACGCCCAACGCATTACATATTTTGTTATCGGATATTGCGAATTCCCTCGATGCTTTTTCCATAGCTTCCTTATTTAGTTATTATCGTCGATTACGATCAACGGGTCGATTTACGATATACTAAAACTGAGCGTTTATGGCTGCATAGGATGTCGTACTGACTCTTTATACGCGATTCTTTCAATTAGCAATCTTCTCTTCTTCTTACGAACGATTTCCACATTAATTGTTAACATTGGATACATATTAATACCTAATGATGAAATTAAAATTTTCTTAAATTCCCGCGATAAAATTCAATAATATGCGGAAAAAGTTTTATTTTATTTTGCACGTCATTATATATGCCTTGTTAAAAATTTTATTCGGTAAAATCATCTCGTTCCATTCTATCGATTTTCGTTAAACAGGAATATATATATATAAAAATTGAATAAAGAACAAGGATAATATTCAAAATATCCTTTTTCCTTCGGCATTAAATAATGTAACGAAAGTCTTCTGCATAGTTCTTTGTCAATCAATATTATTCGATAAGTGAAAAAACATTAGCACTTGTATCAGCGAACGAAATTATTTTCGCACGATTGACATCTTTCAATATAAGTGTGCACATATATACATGCATATGTGTATGTGTGTCCTTTTATTGCAAGGGCTACTTTTTCGGGGTGACTTCGCGATGAAAGTCCTCGTAGTAAGTGGGAGGAATAATTTGAGATTCATCGAGAATGCAGCGGGGCGACCTACTTGTAATTCTTTTCTACTGTCACCGACGGCGCCGCGCTTTCGCTCACTTTCTTTATCTTTATCCCTCTCGTGCCGGTTTGATCTAGCCTGTCTTTTTGTCTCGCCATTTATACGGAATAGTACCGCATGGGAGGTGAGGAAAAAGAAATACGACAACACACATATGTGGAGACAGGAGAGGATGTCGAGGGCAGAAAAAGGGGAGCAAGTCGGCGTGAAGCGAGACGGACGGAATGTCGTCTCGTCACAGTTAACTTCGCATTTAACATCCGCCTGGAAGGTTAAAATTTCCCTCGATGTTTATTCTAAGTCGTACAAGACGAGCACCGGGAGTATCTCTTGTCCCGAATCAAGGAAAGAACAACAGAAAGGGCTTTATCGTTGCGCAATAGACTTTCAACTTACTCTCGTATCTTTTCCTGTGTCTCGTCGCCAGACTGCACCCGGCTCCTGTTGCTCTATCGCAGATAACAGGAATTCTAGTCGTGAAACAGAAGAAGGTATACCGAATGTATATCGTATTTCAGGTTCACTGTAAGATCTTCTTGTATTTTTATACGTTTTTGGAAAAAGCACCCCTTTTTGAAAAAAAAAAAAAATGTCGGATAATAGATAATTTTTTATATTTATAATTGATTCCAGAGAAAGAGAATTCGCTTTTTGCGAATTAAATTGGAAATAGATAACATTCATCATTTAATTTTCAATTAAATATTTTAATTTTATATTTATATAATTATACAAAGAATTTTAATAATTTATTTAATATTAAAAATTATGGAAAAAGGATTTAATTAAATTCTTACTAAAAAAAAAAGAAAAATGTAGGCGAATTATTAGTCTACCGATATTCATTTATATATACGCGTGAGCGGCGAATTACGTTTCCTCTCCCCCCCTGGCGGCGCTGCGTAAGAAAGAAGGGAGAAGGTTAAGAGGTCAGTTCCTCGCAGAGTGTGAGCCATCGTGCGTGTTCTATCGAGTACAGTTTAACCTAATAAAGATCCTTTGTTAAGATCCACTAGAAGCCTTATTAGAATTACGCCCTGACATCATCTAAAACTATCCTGACACCACCTACAACTTCAGAAGTGGGATCGAAGAAGAAGTTAGCGAAGGATCCGTGAGGTTAATACACGCACGAGAGATACACGGGACTTTGAAAAGTACGACCAAGTGTTGTGGTCGATGCAGAGAAAACCGTGTCTTGTGTTACTCGAGTAAAAAGACAGAATATTCCGCGCTGTGTGCCACGAATATTTTGAAGGCTATTCGCGCTGTGTGCCGCGAATCTTTGCTCGTGCTAAAAGACAGAATATTCCGCGCTGTGTGCCACGAATATTTTGACGGTTATTCGCGCTGTGTGCCGCGAATCTTTGCTGCGTGCTGAAAGACCGAATATTCCGCGCTGTGTGTCGCGAATATTTTGACGGTAATTCGCGCTGTGTGCCGCGAATCTTTGCTGCGTGCTGAAAAGACAGAATATTCCGCGCTGTGTGTCGCGAATATTTTGACGGTAATTCGCGCTGTGTGCCGCGAATCTTTGCTGCGTGCTAATTGTTCCGCCGCGTACGAGAGAAAGCGAGTCCACGTATCGCGCGCGGTGAATCGACGCGTAACGCGATATCCCTGTGAGATAGAATATTCCGCGCTGTGTGTCGCGAATATTTTGACGGTAATTCGCGCTGTGTACCGCGAATCTTTGCTGTGTGCTAATTGTGCCGACGTGTGTCGCGAACATTTTGACTGAGGTTAAACATTTATTAACACGTCGCTGTGTGCTAGGACGTATAGAAAAGGGAAGTGCAGTGTGTCACTAACAATGGCGAGACCGCCGAGTGCGTATACGCTTGCCGAGATTAAGGACATTCTCCGCGAGAAGAAGTTGCCGGCGACCGGTAACAAAGCTGACCTGATAGATCGATTGACTGCCAATGACCCGGAGATATGGACCACACTGGATGAACAGAGGTCACGGCAGAGCCGCGGTGTCGATCAGCCGATTGACGCGGGCCATGAATCGAGGGATGCCGTCGCGGGCAAGGACAATGAAAGCCAAGTAAGTAACGACGCATCCGTTGAAAGTCCTTTGACTGAGAATGACTTGATTCGACGAGAAAATGAACTACTTAGAAGAGAACGAGCTCTTCTTCAACGTGAATTAGATATCGTTAGACGAGAGAACATCGAAGATCATGGAGCACCGCAGATGAATGATGGCGGAAGAAGACGTAATGGTCCACCGATGAGCGAAAGTGTAAGGGCTATTCGCGACTTGTTGAGCGAATTCGACGGCAGTGAGGGTACGTTCTGGAAATGGGAACAGCAGGTACAATTGCTGCGAGTGTCGTACGCCTTGGATGATGCTGCGACAAGAATTTTAATAAGCTCTAAATTAAAAGGACGTGCATCCGAGTGGTTTCACTCCAAACCACATCATCTTACCCTTGGTATAGAAAATCTATTGGCGGCCATGAAGGGAATGTTCGACCTTCGTCAATCAAGATTGTCCCTACGCAAGAAGCTCGAAGAGAGAGCATGGCGGACGGACGAATCATTCACGAGTTACTTCCATGATAAAATAATCCTCGCTAATAGGGTACCGATAGTAGATGACGAAGTTGTCGATTATGTCATCGAGGGTATACCTGATCGCAATCTCAGAGATCAAGCACGTATTATGCAGTTCGAGTCTCAGTCGGATTTATTGGAGGCATTTAAAGGATTGACGCTACACCCGAAGAAGTTCCCTGATCGCGAATGGAAGAAACCTATTGATCAAGGAAAAATCCAAAAGGATGGGAAATTGTCGACGAAGGAGGGTTCAGCGTTTAAAGGAAATCCAGCATCGTCGAGTGCAGATTTGGCACCACGCCGAAAGATAATTAAATGTTATAACTGCCAGGGAGTTGGACATCTGGCATCCGCATGTTCACACCCGAAGAAAGTTAAGGGAGGCTGTCATCGATGTGGTTCAGCCAGCCACTTGAAAAAAGACTGTCCCGAGAAAGAGTCGAAACCCGAGTCGACGAACGTTGTGAACTTGATCGAACCGATATCCGTTAGCGATCCGTATTGTGTACAGTTAAAGTTTTCGGTGTCCTTTGAAGGGGATGTGGATCGTGAATATACAGTAGACGCGATAGTTGATCCCGGCTCCCCAGTGAGCCTCATAAAAACTGAGTATGTTCCGACGAGTTTGCGCGAACCGCTACCTCCTAACGGCGATTGTTTCTGTGGAGTAAATAAATCCCCTGTTCGCGTAATAGGCACCTTTTCGAAATTAGTCGAAATCGAAAGAATTAATATTCAGCTACGTTTTCTGGTAGTACCGAACGAAACAATGTCGTGTGCGGCATTACTTGGTCGCGATTTTTGTCGAGATCCGTTAATAAAAATCGAACTAGGTAAAACGGTAAAGATTACTAGGAGAAACGAGTCGACAAGCGAGAACAATTTTGATACCGAGATTATGCAAATAGAATATCTCGAAAATCCTGTAAAAGTTGGAGAAGAATTGAATATTAATCCCGGTGTCGAATCGCATGTAGTCGAAAGCGTTCGAAGATTGTATAACAAAGAATACGTTGATAAATGGGATTCGGATGCGAGCGAACCGGAAACCGAGATGAAAATTTTATTAAAAAATGAACAGCCGATTACCTTCCGGCCTAGGCGTTTAACGTATGCCGATAAAGAAAAGTTGCAAGTAATATTAGACGACTTATTGAAAACAGGTACAATTAGGCAGAGTAATTCACCCTACGCTAGCCCAATCGTTCTCGTGCGGAAGAAAAATGGCGAGTCACGACTGTGTGTCGACTTCCGTGAAATAAATAAGATTACTGTGAAAGACAATTTTCCCACACCGTTGATAGATGATCATATTGATCGGTTAAAAGGAAAAAAATATTTTAGTAGTCTCGACTTAAGGAACGGATTTTATCATATTAAGATGTCTGAGTGTTCGGTAAAATACACCTCGTTTGTGACGCCTATCGGACAATTTGAATTCCTACGAATGCCGTTCGGGTTGACTAATGCTCCACGAGTGTTCCAGAGATTCGTCAACAAAGTCTTTGATAAACTCATCCGAGAGAGTAGTATCTTGTTATATCTAGATGATATTTTGATAGCGACTGAAAGTATAGAGGAACACCTAAATATTTTGAAAGATGTATTTGAAATAGCGCGACGATACCGGTTGCAGTTTAGACTCGATAAATGTTTCTTTGTTCGAACGGAAGTTGTATATCTTGGGTATTTAATTAATGAAAATGGTATTCGCCCGAGTGAGCAACATGTTGAAGCCGTAACTAATTACCCAATCCCGCGAAACATAAAAGAGACGCATCGATTTGTTTGTTTAGCTAGTTACTTCCGTCGTTTCATCCCGAAATTTTCAGTAGTCGCTAAACCGTTATATGACTTAGTCAAGAAAGATGCCGTGTTTAAATTTGGTTCAGAGGAGATCAAGGCCTTCGAAGAATTGAAACAGTTGTTATCTTCTCAACCGATACTATCGATTTATTCCCCGACACTTGAAACAGAATTGCACTGCGATGCGAGTACAAGTGGTTTCGGCGCGATACTTTTACAGCGACAAAAGGATGGTATTTTCCGGCCTGTATTTTATTTTAGTAAACGGACAACAGTTGTCGAATCCAAGTATCACAGTTTTGAGCTGGAGTGTCTCGCTGTGATTTATGCGATTAAACGGTTTCATATCTATCTCGCCGGTATCCCTTTTAAGATAATAACAGACTGCGACAGTTTTCGCCTTACTTTAAGTAAACAGACAGTTAATCCGCGAATATATCGTTGGGCATTATTTTTAGAGCAATACTGTTATCAAATCGTACATCGACCCGGTACACAGATGAATCATGTCGACGCGTTGAGTCGATGTCATAGCATTCTAATATTAGAAGCTAATTCGTTCGACCGAACTTTATCTATTCAACAAGATCGGGATGTAAATATAGTAAACATTCGAAATAAATTAGAAAAATCTAAGGATAAATTCTTTGAATTGCGAGACGGTCTTGTTTACCGTAAAGATAAGGGTAAAAAACTCTTATTTTATGTACCGATATCAATGGAAAGTAATGTAATCCGTACGTGTCATGATGACATTGGCCATGTCGGCCTCGATAAAGTTATTGCTAACATTAGGCAAATTTACTGGTTCCCACAAATGAGAGAGAAAGTAAAGTGCTATATTTACTTAATACGTTTTGTTCCTATACGTACGACCGAGACGGTCGTAATGTCAGGCTGGCCGACTGTAGGCGAATTATTAGTCTACCGATATTCATTTATATATACGCGTGAGCGGCGAATTGCGTTTCCTCTCCCCCCCCTCTACCGCTGGCGACGCTGCGTAAGAAAGAAGGGAGAAGGTTAAGAGGTCAGTTCCTCGCAGAGTGTGAGCCATCGTGCGTGTTCTATCGAGTACAGTTTAACCTAATAAAGATCCTTTGTTAAGATCCACTAGAAGCCTTATTAGAATTACGCCCTGACATCATCTAAAACTATCCTGACACCACCTACAAAAAAAAACAAATCAATTTGATTAGAAGAATGATAGACGTGGAAAAAGACACGAGTGTAGAACACGTGTATATATTGTCTTTACCTTTTCATCTATTAATTATTTACCATGGGGGATATCCGAATCGTTTGTCCGAAATAAACTTCGAGGAACCGGACCTTTAGTGGCCGTATCTCCTTGCGTTTCTCCCTAAAGTAGAGGACTCTCGTCGATAATGCCACCTAAGAAGCTAGTTTGACGATATACGATAAACAAGATGTTCTACACGAAAGGGATCTCTCAAGTTGTTTCAAAAGTAGTTACCTCAAAACATTCCTCATAAAGTTACGGAATCGATGCGACAAACTATAATAATAAGATATATACGAGCACTATGAATATTCTAATTTACTTTCGTTTCAAATTGCAAAGGAAAATGAAATTGAGTTTAAATATATATATAATTATTTTCTTTTTTATTCTTCTCGGACCGCGTTATTCATCGCGTGCACAAGCAATGTAATAAATCTTATTACACCATAAATTAATATCATGATCGTTACAATGTCAACCTGTCAACACGGCGGACAAAAACATTATACAACGTAACATATCTATTGTATAAAGCGATATAAAATTTTCATATAAAAATTTCAAGCACTTTATCACAATTATTTTTATACCAAAACAATTCAATGGATAATAATCATCCTTCGTCGATAGCATAGTTATTTCCCTCGTATAATTAATAACCCGTGAATAAACTGTATGAATTATGTTTAAAAAAAAACTGTGAGATACATCGTGGCTTTTAGTTTTGCAAGAGTGATTGACGTACTCCATCATCGTTAGCGACACCGCGGGTTTGTTGCAACTTACTGCAACTCGTTAACTACGATTTCAATGTGTTTTTATAATATCCGGTATATTTTTAACTCGGTATAGCGTCGCTACAACTCTTTCTACACCATCGCGCGTTTGTTTTTCTTAATCGTGTTTTTGCGCGTCGGCGATAATGAGATGTTGCACGTCCAACGCGCGATTCGATATCTCCATCAGCGAAGCATGAATGACAAATCTTTCGGCGAGCACACGTATAATAAATGCGCGAGGCGCAATCAGTGAATAGGCTAAAAATAATTTTTCGTATAAAAGCGATTGTCCGCATTTGCATGTAAAATGAATAATAAACGACGTATTGCGCTGGCGAAGGGATGAGGGACGGGAGGAGAGAGAGAGGCAACGTACAGCATCGGACAATTATTGTATTTGAATCACGAGCAATTGGACCGAAACTTGTTGATTTAACGAGCAAATATTCATTCACATATACATATATTTGATGCACCAGCGCCGCGAAACAAAGCTAGGGGAACGGGCGTTTTTCGTGACCCATTCATTTCGCGTCGTCGGTTTTACTGCGGACCATTGTCGCGGTACCGCGCTTTGCGCAACGTTGACGTCGGCAAACCCCACCAATCGATTCGCGAAGCGGTAACGCGGAGGTACGGAATATGTAAGGACGAGAGGCACATTGATAATCGTGGAACTACAGACGGCCGCTACCAATTCGATTATATTTCTCGATCGGGGGTTTATCGCGCCCGTCCGCATAAGATCGCGGTGATTTTTCGACTTTGCCTCGGCGTGGCGCGCCGAGGAATATTGAAATCATAACGTGGCACCCATGAATATTATTCAGGTCTTAAGGCAATATAATCCAAAATCGATGGAGCGACGTGGAATAAATTTGGCGGCCTCACCCTTCGCCGCTTCTGGGCCCCGCAGAAGCGGCTTCCACCCCATCGCGCCGGTTCGGATACCAGTTCCGAAGACAAACTTCGATTCGATGATGATGCAGCGGCGGGAAATCTTGTCTGCGATTTTCGTCTTTTTGCTTAATTCTTTCGAAACTCTGCTCTCTTTCGGGGGGAGAGAGAAACAAGATGGTGACTTCAATGTCTCGGTCAAGCCGAAAATTATTCCGGATTATGTCTAGGAAATGTTCGACTGGGAATACGTAATCCCGGATTATAAAGCGGCCAGAGGTGAAGACGTGATCTCGAGGAACAAAAGAACCGCGTAATTTTCCTGGATTCTTGTCTCGAAAATATGTTGCGTATGTTGAACACGCGTTTACGCGCGCTACATCAAGCGGACGCGAATGAAGGAAGTTGCGGTTGCGACAAGAATGCGACCGCACATGTTTTAATGGACAGCGCGTTCTACGCTTTTACCCTTAATATCTTCTCGTTTCCCTATCGATTTACAAAATTGCAGACCCGAGGAAACAGATTATAAGTAATCATGGTAATCGAGACATCTCGATTGTTCGAAAGAGTAGTCATTTGCTTCGAGAAAATTAGTTAGATTACGAGAGCTTAGATTTACCGCAGCTATTGTATAATTTTCTAAAATTTAATTTTTGTAAATAATATACATAAATATATTTATTTGTATAAATGTGCGTGGATGATACATAGAATCATTTTCTTTCTTTTTTCTGAATGTTAGATTAATTTAATATAAAAGTGCACATTAAAGTTTCAGTTTCAATCAAGTCGTAAATTAACTATCGATATAAAAAATATTTTGAAGTATGGTTATATTGTAACCACAACAGCTCACGTGATGAATATAGAGAAAGATCAAATAAAAAATATGATAAAATATGCTGTTGACTCTCTTCTATACACCGTATGCAATAAAATAGTATCATTTCCCACCGATATGTATAAAGTTGCAATATAAATGTTTACAGAACAATTCTATAGTGACCAGAGTACATACGCAATGCAGGCTTGAGATAAATATTTTTGTAACCACGAATAATTCTACCGTTTTATATTTGGAATCTTCCATCATTTCCGGTATTTCTATCGATTTCCAAAACCGATAAAATATCTATGTATATATTGTCGGAAAAGTTATTCACAGATACAAAAATATTTTTCCCAGATTTGAATTTTTATGTCTCGGGAATAAATTTGTTGTTGCTGTAACTTATAATTAGTTGATCAAAATAAATCATCGGAATGTCAGCTAATCATATATAATAATTTAACTAGAGGAATTTCAGTAAATAGGAAATTTCAATTAAAAGCAAACTCGAGTGTCGATCGCACAGTCATCGTATCGTGCTCATACAGCACTTGAAACGTTAATGCAAACGTCGCTTCATCATTTAAATCGTCCATATAATTATAAGATGAAAATGGATGTCAATTTGTTGAAGAGGGATTGCCACTCAAATTTATAGATTATTCTCATTGTTACAATTTTACAAATATTGGCATATCGTGATGTGATCTTTCTTTTTTCGATTTACGCCGAATGCATTATTATTCACGAATGCAATTCGCGTCGTGGTCGTGAAAGAGAGAAATGTCAATGGACCAAGCGTACATGCGCGACATTCACTTGTCCCCTCTTTTCTCTCTTCTCGTCTGAAAAGGAACGTTAGTAAATTAGCGTCTTCTTAATTGTTCCTTGCTTAGTTCCGTTTAGTATCATTAACCACGCATCATTACGGCGCAGTAAAGCGTGGCGGAAAGCAATTATTCCAGCGGACAGACTTCGTGCCGTCGCATCTCCGCTGCCACTCTGGAAACGAAACCCGGATGCGCGCTCGGAGCGTGGGTGTTTTCTTTACAACTCGCCTTCCGAGATTAGCACGGCTATGACGATTATACGGAGACAGCACGTGCGTCCTCTCGTATGTTTTTACATACTGCGAGACTAAGTGACGCCGTGCATGAGGAGTAAAACAGATTGCATTTCATTCTTAACTTCTGAGTACTTACATTCAATTTTCCGTCTGAAAGCGACATATTATGTATACATATATATCATATTTATTAAAATAACTTTTACTTGAAAATGTATTTGATTATATTTAAAAAATAACGTTTATTTTTATATTTTATTAATTAAAGTAATATGAAAAATGTACGAAATTTATGACGCGTATAAATTATTATTATTTGCTTATGCGTTTCGAGATGAATATTTTTGCAATTGTGACTAATTCCTACGGTCAATAAATGTTTTATCAACTTCTCGGAAATGGACAGAAATTATAGATATGATGAAAGACGTGAATCATTAATCAGAACGGCAGAATTATATATAACAGTTTTTCGTGATAATTTATCGATAAACTTATCTTCTCTGCAAATCGTAGATAAGAAGCTAAAATAACTCGTGATTAGCTCGACGACAAATCATTTATGAGAATTTTTCTTTGGATTGCAGATCCGCTAATTACATCAACGCCACCAAGCAATGCGAACTTTCGGAAATGGATAGGTTGACAGTTGCCGGCTCGAATGCCTTCCAGGCCGCGAAGGGAGTGGATTATTTGGAAAACCATTGCGTGGAAGAGCCAGTGAAACTTTGCGAATTTAAGAAGCTGGCCGGCCGAATACTCAAGACTGTGGACTCTGTTTATCAGGATGTCGGCACGTCCGACGAATGCCGAGAATTGTGTCTAAATTCGCCATTCCGTTGCCATTCTTACGATTATGGTGACACTGGTGATATGGTCTGCCGTCTCAGTCATCACACCCGTGCAACTCTCTCCGACATTCAGGTAAGAAAAATTCCACGATTTTTACGAGTTTTATACAAATAGTTATACAAACATTGCGCGAATTCCCTCTGATAAACATGTCATGGCGAACAATAATATAATGAAAAAAAAAAAAAAAAATGATAAATTGCTAAAATTCTTGTTACGTTACGGGAAGAGACATTGTCACGTACCGATTTACTTGCTCGTGAGCGTCCTATGTGATTTAATTTATCGGGAGTGTTTAAAATAGAATTCCACGACCACCACGTCGTTTCACTCATCGCATCGCAGTGCGGATTCTTGAAAGGGCCAGTGGGGATTTTCTATAAACGCGATTACGTCGCACACACGCAAACCAGGTTGAACAATCCGCCGAGGGCGCATTCGCGGAAAATCGAGTTTCCATCGCAGACGCTTTCCCTATCGAACTCTCGGATAGCACTCGAGTTCGTCCGAATCGCGCTCGGTTTTCCGGGAGAAAATCAAAAGAAAGATTTAGCGACCACCAATTCGTCGGAAATTCGATTATCCGCGTTTTATACAGAAACAAGTCGTAATACAAGCATTAATCAATTCTGCGAACACGAATAATTGTTGTAATGAGGCATTTAAATAGTATCGTGCGACTTGAAATATCGGCATCGACGTCGCGACACGGATAATTTATTGGCCATATGAATTTCACGGGCGATTATTCATTCGAAGAGAAGCAAATAATATATGTATAATGGGAGAATGATCACAGAGCGCGCGTAGAATCCGTGACTGGGGTTGTGCAAGCATCAACAGCGGCGCACATCTCAAATATACAAATTATTAACTGCAGAAATAGTACGAAATGTCAAGTGTATTTATCAGCGCAATATTCGCGATTAATTTGTTTCATCGGAAAGGGCCATCGAATCGAGCTTCGAATGGAAAGCGATAAATAGCGTCATGTAAAGCGATTTCGAATAATTCTTTGTAAAGTAACATGCACGCGAATCAGAGCGGATTATCATTCTGTACGATATAAATGAAAATGTACGAGTATGTACATATCATTCTCGCGATTGATAATTATTGGTTTTCGATATATCAGATAAATGGAAATGCGATGCTTTAGATGTTGAAAATAAAGAGTATGGTTAATTATTTGTACAAATAAATTATCATTTGATGTAATATATTACATCAGAAATGTGAAAATCAATTCGATAACATATAAAATAATGTATAGTTTTTGTTAGATGACGTAAAGAAAATTTAAAAATAAAAAAAGATCATTGTAGTATTTTCTATATAAATTGTAGATACTCTACGCTCTTATTTTACCTACGTTTGTCGTTGAATATTGCAACATATTAATTGTTATGCCAACTATATCACTGAAGATCAATACAGTGCGTAGAGTTTCGATGCACCCTTTTTGTTCGCTGTTCGATTTTCATCATAAATTCTCTGGGAATTTTTGTGTAAGCCCGATGCAAGCTATCAAAATCTCCCAACCACGTGAAGCGAGCAAAATAGAAGAGTGATCAATAAATCGTGAAGTAGCTTCGTAAAGTTTAATTGCGAAACACATCCGCATGCTTCGCGTACTTTAAAATTTATTATCACTATCGTGCCCACTATAATTCTTTTAAATTAATACTACGACAAATCGCACATTAATGCGATTTACGTCGAATAGTATAGGTACTTCTCGACACGAGGAGCAATGAGTAACGGTCCAAAAATAAACGATAATTTCAGGAACCGTATCTCGACGTACCGGAGGCGTCTACGTATGAGTTGAGCTCCTGCTACAACGTGACCATCGATTGCCGCGCCGGCGATATGGTAACCAGAATTCAAACGAGCAAGCTCTTCTACGGCAAGGTGTACGCAAAGGGTTCGCCCAACTCGTGCGTGCAGGACGTCAAAGGTGCGCTCGAGTTTGAGTTGCGCATGGCGTACGACGATCTCGAGTGTAACATAAGGCAGCAGGGTCTCGGCCGGTATTTGAACGACGTGGTTATCCAACATCACGACACCATCGTCACCAGCTCCGATCTCGGACTGGCTGTGACCTGTCAGTACGACCTCACTAACAAGACCGTGTCTAATGAAGTCGATCTCGGGGTACACGGCGACATCACGCCCGCCCTGTCGGAGGAGGTGATCGTCGATTCGCCGAATGTCGCCATGAAGATTACCGATCGCAGCGGAAACGAGGCAATCCCATCGGCCGAAGTCGGCGACCCTCTGGCGCTCAAATTCGAGATCCTCGATCCCAACAGCCCGTACGAGATCTTTGTTCGCGAGCTAGTCGCTATGGACGGTGTCGACTCCAGTGAAATCATTCTGATCGATTCCGACGGTTGTCCTACCGATCACGTCATCATGGGACCACTTTACAAATCGGCCCTCACTGGCAAGGTAAGTCTCAACATGTCACGTAATTCTGCGATAAATATCATTTTTGCAAAAATAACAAAATCGGATCCGATACTTGATTACATACGGAAAAAGAGATCGCTAAATGTGCAATAAAAAGATAAATAATCGCCGAGCGATGCAAATAGACAAAATTTTACTTTTGTTAAATGAACATAACGCTGTCAGCAATGAAAAATTATTTTCAACCAAGTGAATGTAGTCGGCACGCTTGCACTAAATGTCCCTCTTGGCACGGTTCTAACAAGAACGTCTTGGTACTCGATCATCTCGCGCGTCGCAGCTGTAAGCGGATGCGAAGTGCAATAAAGGAAGAACTGCGGGAGCAAAAACTATCATTTTATAGAATCGCGGGGCAGATGTGATATCATATACACGCGCGGCTGCTTCGCATCCGTTTTATATATATATATATATATATATATATATATGTACATACGCATACACACCTACACACATATATATATGTATATATACTGATATTAATTTGGCAATCGTGCCACACCTGGAACCGACAAGGCCTTGAGATGATCGAGATGATTGACGCCGATAACGTCGATGCTCGTGAACATCTTGGGAACGCGCCGCGTGCTTTTACTCCTCGAAATACGCGCGGCTGGATAGGGAAAAAAGCGAGAGATGGAAGCGGGCACGAGTCAACCGGTCGATCTGACTTCATGCTAATCAATCATTCGGACGGATTTTATGACGGGAAGCAATTTGCCCGGACTGTAATAGGTCGCGTCGATGATGCGCCGCCGTCTTGGCGATGACGTGCCGTGACATGCCTGGCACGCGGGCACATTGGTCTGGCAACGATCATTACTTTCGCGTGTTCCATAATAGGGAGGGTAAGATTACCCTCGGTGCCGAGTTCGAGCGGGATTCGTTCGATCATCATCTGTATCCCTCGATATATTTCGATTTTTTAGCAATTACTTTTTTGACGGATATATTGCGAAGAATAATATTTATACGAGACCGTTTAAATAATTGAAATACACCCTTGTCGCGCGCAAATTCTTTCGCGAAATCCGTCTTATAAGGGAGGCTGTAAGAAAAAGGAAAACACTCGCAGATGACGCGTATATACATGATTGAGAACAGACGTTCTTCCATTCAAATATATGAAGATGGATCATTAAATAATGGAGCATACCGGTACGTTCAAAACGACCGCGAGCTCGTAGAGAGCTGTGATTATTACTTCCGCGTTTTCCGCATAAGGTAACGCGGGAATTGACTTTGCGATCCCATTAGATCGTGCGAAAAAATAGTTTAATCCTCTCTCTTTTCTTCGCGACGCGTGAAGTATCGTGGGTGAGTTAGAGCGAAAACGCATTAGAGCGGAAGTACAATAATTCTCGCGCGGTTAATAGGTAGGCGATTGCCACGTATATGACCTCGATAGACCAATTACACATATACCGCTCATACATTTTGCACCGCATGACTTGCACGCCAAAATGAGAAATACGATTCCGCGGAGCACATTAATAAACTAAAAATATTTCCCGATAATTCGAGCATCCGTTCTTACGTCCCGGGATCCATCCGGATCATCCTCTTTTTTTTCAATTACATTTTCTTTTGCATCGAGACAAGTATCGGAGGATTTTCTTCGGCTACATATTGTGTTTTCGAGGCAATATTCGAGACCAGCTGTGCTGGACCGCGCACGGATGACGCCTTCGTGTGTCGACGAGTAAAACAAACGGATCGTTACGATAGTGGCAGGTAGAAACGAGCGTGGTGGAGCGAAGGTGGAGTAATAAGAGGCACACGGCCTCGTTAACTCGTCGTTCCACATCATTTGCTCGCGCGAGAGCACGGCTCGCTGTACGGCGCAATATCGCTTTATTAGAAAGTAATAACAGTCGTGGTAGAAATAAAGAGTAAATTTATATACGAAGAGGTATGTGTGTATGTGTGTATGTACGTAAGACGCCGAGCATCAAGATATATCACCCAGCCGTTCCTGTATCAAGCGTCGTGCGGCGCCCTTTTCCGGTTTCGAACGTGCACACCAAGTTGCTTGATTTCCTGATCGCGGTTGATCACGAGAGCTAACCCCATTTCCTGTCGAGCGTCAGAAACTAGAGATCTCTCGATGCCGCTGATCTCTTGTTGAATTTTGTCGGGCGAACAAAAATGTAAGGAAAGTCTTTCGGTATATTCAATTTTTATTTCTCTCCTCCGTCTCTCTTTCTTTCTTTCTTTCTCTCGTTTAATCGAATAGGAAAAGGAGTATGGGCGTGTCTGTAAATTTTAATCTGCAGAAACGTAACTTGAAGAAATTGCATCAACGTGTAATCGCTCGCGCCGTATATTATCCGTACGTACCTCTATTTACCTGTCGACCAGCGTGAGTGATAAAACGCTTGAGACAACTTTGATATACGCTGCGCTATCAGCTATCAATAATCTCCGCCGTTTGCGATAGTATGTCGTCATTATAGATTCGGTAATAAATGCTCGCAACAGTGATTCTTGGTAAACAAGGGGCATCGTTTGACCCCGAGATATATCGATAGCGGGAAGTTACTTGTTGATTCTTTGTCTTTCTTAATATCTGGAAAGGCCTCTCTCGTGGTCATAATAAATGACGACTAATAATTAATTATTGCCCCAAGAACACTAGGTAGTATTTACGTTAGTTCGAAATTGATAAAAATATTTGATATACTGTTTACTATTACAATAATAAATTATCTAAGAATTAATATCGTAATTATAATGCAATTATTCGAAGTGTACATAAATTAATTAATACGAAAACTATCATGCACGTTAGAAAGTATAAAATATGGAATGATGTAAAATTCTTAAGTCTCGATCTTATTAGATGAAGCAGATTTTTGCAAATGTAAGATAGAAATCATAAATACTTATTTTAACTCGTTTGTTAGAAAACATTATTTTTTTCTGAATTTCTATATTAATATATCGACACAAATGTAGTTTCCTATATATACAGGAATCTAATCATTTATTTCATTAATACGTCCTACATCCCTTCTATAAATGAGAAGAATTGTCTGTATAAAAGTAAGCAATCCCGTGATAAACGGGTCGTGAGAAACAATTGGCGCATCGCCGTTGGATTTTATTAATCCTAGATCGAAAACAGAAAGAGAAATGATCGTTGTCGGAGGAAGCGCAGCTCTCCACAGCGCAACATGGCGTCCCGTCTCTAACCAGAAATTTGCCAAAAGTTCGGCTTTCCGGTATGTCCGTCACGTAACCGGGCCGCGCTACGAGGCTCTCTTCCATTTCACAACCGGTTTGAATGAAATTGGAAACATTTCTCAACTGCCACACATCCGCGTGTACGTGTATATATATATATATATACATATATATATATACTCGTACACGGAAGCGCGTACCTACGTATGTTAGGACTAACCGGAAGGATGAGAAGGATGAAGAAAAGAGGGAAGCGGATGAAGAAAGAGGGAAGAAGAGCCCGCGGCCGACTTATAAAGCAGACAGGAGGATCAAGTTGAGCCGCGCCGTAAAAGCGCGGGCGCGATCCTTACGATCTGACTGATCTGCCGTGGTACATTTATGACAGCCCCCTCTTTCTCCCTTCCCGCCAATCCCATCCTTTCTTTCCTTCTCGTCCTTTCCCATCGCCGACGTTGTTCCCGCTGAAGGAGACTTATCGTCGGCGTGTACCAGATGCCGCGGATACAATCCGTGTTTCTTTCCCCGGTGTCTAGGCTAGCGTATCTCCCTCTTTTTCTCCCTCGGATTCCCATCGGCGTCCCCGGGCTTTTCTCTACCCTACCCTCTTCCCTTCGATCCGCTTTTACGCCCGTTCTCTCCCCTTCGCTTCGGATGCAACCGCGCGCTCGCTCTCGCTTTTCCCCCGCGGAGAATGGACTTTCCGCTACTCTTTCTGCGCGAGATGACGTTGGGTTAATAAAGTTCCGCTCGTTCCACTAGACGCGCAACGCAGGTAAAGAAACGGCTAAATGAAGCTGTACGTGGAACGAAGCATATTTTAATGTCTTACTTCCCGCTGATAATATACGTGCTCGGTGTGTAAATACGATGAACTTGGTAATGCGCCGCAGAAACCAGTTTTCGACGTGTATATACACGAGCGTGGCGCTAAACCCTGCGTACTCCAGACCTTTCACAGTTTCAAGAGGAGAATGGAAAGGACGCATCGGTGGGGAAGAGGGAAGTAGGGGGGGCTCGACACCGCGACCTTGTTGCAAATGATCTGAATGAAGAGAAATCAATGATGCGCGCGTTATGTATGAACCATGCCACCGCTATGAATATATTACGTCCGGTGTTTCTCGGTGAAGCGAGCTTATTTCGCGGACAACTCTAACGAGCGAACACGAGTGATTATCATATGTTCGTTTTATAGAAGACTCTATACGGGTAATGCATACTTCTTCTTCTATATATCCGTAGATCAATTCCAGCTATCGCGGTATCAAAAAGTGGTGAAAAAAAAAATAGAAGAAAAAATCTTCGCGCAATTATAACTCTCTCTACGACGTAGGAATTGTAAACGAATAAAAAAGATTTTAACGGATAGGTCCGCCTGTCGCGAGAAAATAGGAATTGCAGCGATGCGCTTGGTCGCGCCATTTGCCGGGATGGATATATGTGTGCTCTAATGGCCCGCGTAAAAGCGGGTACTTGGACTGTTTTTCATGTCATAATCCCGTGTAATTGCCGTTATATGGCCTTACCTAATAAAGAGCAAAAAAAAAAAAAAAAAAAAACGACGCAGCTGCCGTGAGATGCGAAAAACCAGTTTGAAGCGATCAAGCTCTTACGCATATTGCGTGTGACGGCCGACGCCCGCCGAGTTACGCGATATCCTTCATACACATCCGCATTCTGTATATTTATATCTAATTTTTCTTTGCTATAAAAGCTTGTTTTTTCCCCTTTCTCCTTGCACTGCTTACAACCCGCCATCGTGAGTGAAATCACGCCGTTTGCGACTTCGGGATAAGGTTGAGAATTTATATGGGAGCGACATATGTATAAGATTATTCCGCATCCATGCTGAATCCTGCGAACGAACGACCGCCCATGTCGGAATTTCAGAATTAATGCGACACAGCTTAGTTGAGTCGACGGCACCGACGTCGCGTATGAATTACGAGTGTGAGAAATAAAAATAAGAAGGAAAAAAGAGGAAGATATTCGGGCGTTTCGCGCCTGCCCCGCGTTGATTACGTTTGTTATTGTTGGGCAGTTCCTAACTTCTCGTAAAAGAAAAAAGAGCGATAGGAAAAAATCTGACATTTCGACGTAAACATCTCTCTCTCTCTCTCTCCCTCTCTCTCTTTCTCTCTCTCTCTCTCTCTCTCTCTCTCTCTCTCTCTCTCTCCCTCTCTCAGTTAACATAAGCGCTTGATGGCACTTTAATTTGTTTCTTGCGCACAATGAAAAAACCACGGAAATTGTATACGCAGCTACCAGAGGATAATAAAGAGCGGCGAAAGAGAAGAAGTGACGATGAGACGCGCCGCAAATCTCATAATATCGGCGCTGTAGTTTACTAACGGTATGCGAACTCGGTAAAAGCACTTTGCTTCCCACTCTTCAAACCTCCCGCGAAATCGTTGCGTTTCGAAGAGCCATTCGGCACAGGTGTTTATGTATTATCCGAACGACAGGTAACGGCGTGAAACAATTGGTTACGTGACTTGCAATCCGTCGAAAGAGACCCCAATGGAGTACGAGGAAGTTCGTTTTATTACATTCCACGTATCGAATTCTCTTGCTTCTGTGAAATGTATTTACTGCGCTTTGCGCCAAAAATTAGAAACAAAGATCATTACTGACATTTGATTACTAATTATAAAAAGGTCTCTTACAAATCTTATAAATAAATTTATTAAAGCTGTAGGTCAAAACATAAGTTAAATTAAGCTATAATAATTTTCTGCTACAAATCACCAGACACTAGAGTTTAATTAATTAGTCTGAAATATGATTTTGTACCTTTACTGAAATTGAGATCTCTCGTATTCATAAAATTATAAAACATTTTCTTTCTTCGTTCTCTTCCCTATTGAAATAAAGTCATCGTGATCTGTACAATACTTTTGTTTTACTAATCATTTTCATTCGTGTAAAAATTTTAGCAAACAAATTTTTGAAGCCACTTATCAACCTTTTTTTCTTTTTTGTTTGCTTTCATTACAGATACTGTTGTCGCATTTCGACGCCTTCAAGTTCCCGAGTTCGGAAGTGGTGCAATTTCGCGCCCTGGTAACCCCGTGTATGCCGACCTGCGAACCCGTGCAGTGCGATCAGGAGGAGACGACCGGTGAGCTACGTTCGGTGATCTCCTTCGGCAGACGTCGCCGTCGTCGTCGTTCCACCGGCGCCCAGAACCGCGAGGATCTCCTTTTGGTGCAGTCCATCCAGATCACGGACAAGTTTGGTTTCGAGCGTGACGGTAAGTTATCGAACGCCTCCGCGACGAGGGACACCGTTTTCATCGAAAGCGAGGACATATCGACGATGGGCATGTGCATCAACCTCGGCGAAGCCATCATCGCCGGCACGGTCTTCCTTGTCGCACAGATTGCCATCATAGCGGCGTGGACCTTCACCTGGCAACGACGCCGACAGATGTTGAAGCATCAGGAAGCGCTCTCGGTTTCTGTATCCGTGCCCGGAATGCATTCCGTGCCGGGACGCACCGACAGTCTTTGTAAGTTGTATGATGCCGGATACTCCGGACGTCGCTTCTGAATGGTTTCTCTTTCCATCCGGTATCAATCGTCAATCTCGTCTTCCTGCGTAAAAATCGCTATTACGAATCTCGGGCTGACTTTTTGCACGTGAACGTGAGCTTTTTTTTAAACTCGTCCGCGTGCCACGATTCTCGAAAGCGATCAGCAGATAATCCTCTCACTTGAAATCTTTCTCCGAAATTCGGATAAATGCTATTTTGCTCTATATATATTATATATATTATATATATATATATATATATATCATATATATTATATATATAATATATATCGTATATATCATATATATATCATATATATCATATGTATATCATATATATATCAAACTTGTACGAGTGTACCGTGTTGCGAGATTGCAGCCAATATACGTAGCTTTTAGTGGAGTATACCCTTTACCACCCACGCTTATCTTGTAGTCGGGTGAAAGCTTTGCAGAAGCGTTCTACTAATTCCAATTAGATTTGGTTAGATGGGCAGATCGTGGAGTCTGTTGAACGCATCAAGTAGAAAGACTGATCGTTCCGATCAGAAACAAGAAAATAATCATTGCCCATTTGTACGAATGTCTTTGCATCCACACATTTACCGTATTAGGTACTCTAATACATACTCTATTGCATATTCTTCTTCTTCTACTCAAACTTCATTTCCTTGCAGCTGGCAGCGTAAAGAAAACCGATCGATTTCGCGATATCACTTAATCAGAAGTTGCTTCTACGCTCTTATTCCCCGGGCGGAATAACACAATTATATATTCGCATACATACACGTGCTAATATAATGCCGGTGGAATTGCTGAATGGAATAATTAGCACAATTGTGCTTGATTACTCGCTACATCTGTCGCTTATTGAGGCACAAATATCAGTGTTTTCCGATCGGTATTCCTAACCAAGGTCGCGGCGTAACGAATCGTACCGAATGTATCAATCTCGTCGTTCTGTCTTTGGAGCGGCCGGTTATTTCGTGGAAGGGGAGCAAGGCTACAATTACGATCTGTATCGGCAACCTATAATTAAGCGTGACGTTCAATGTCTAGGCGACCTTCGTGCGTATGCGTACCCCGGTTACAACGATGAAAGAAATGTAACGCCGTCTGTGGGGACGCGATTCTTAAAAGCAGATTGAATGGGCACGATAGAGAGGAAAAAGGAGAAAAAGGAGTGGAGGAAATCTTTCGTAATATCGCGTCGATACTTAATCCGTATCTGATCGCGGACGGCATACCGAGAATCACACGCCTCGCGCCGTGGCAAAATCGATTTCTTACTTTGTTCCGTGATGAAAGTGGCGATCTCGCCACGCCTCTTCCGTCGATAAGTAGTTGATAATGTAACGGCGCAAAAATTCAGCCGCGAAGAGAGTAATCGATTTCGCGCGCGAGTTTGGTCGGTTTCTTGCGCCCGCGTGCACCCTCTTTTCCTCTTCGCTTCGCCTTGCCCTCATAAAGCGCTTTTATCGTCTTTTTTTTTCGCGACGCGGTGACGTGACGTGACGCGATGCGAGACAACTCTCAGGCACGCTATGGCTCCACAGATGATGGAGGCCGACGTGTATTCGCCAACGTCGGGTAGGCTACCAGCGCTGACCTCTAATTAGCATTGGGAATTGAGCATGATTATGCAAATGTGTAGAGTAGGACATCAACGGTATGGCGCGACGAGATCGGACGGCGAATTAAGCACGGGGATGAAAGAGGGAGAAGGGATTGAGACGGAACGAGAAACGGTGGATCAAAACATGGTGAGCCCTCGGTAAAGAGGGGTGGAAGGTACGCGCGCAAAGGGGTTGGCGGAAGGTTAATTGCCTCTTGTGGCGTCTCGGGGTTAAACTAAGCTTGTGGGAGTAACACTTGATGGGGTTGAGTCTAGCTTCCGGAGTAAAGGGAAAGGGAGAAGGAGAGAGAGAGAGAGAGCAAGCACAGAATCACATCAAGGATAGCCATCTCTCCATACTGGAGCCACGTAACCTCGACTGCCGACTTAACCTTAGCCATATCCCTTATCCTTAGTCATCTCGTGGCAGCCAAGTTAATTTACATTGCAACACGTGAGCTTATCAATCTAGATTGGCCTATTCAAATTGAAGGAAGCTATCAAAAACTGTTTGCTCGGTACGATCGAAAGAATTTTCTTCGTACTAGAAAGCAATAGAATAATGCGTTCTCGGTTTGCTGGATATCTTAAGAAAATTCTAAAGGACAATGCCGTGTCGATAATGTCAAACACAGAAAAATCCTGTTCGCAACGGTTATTGTACATTTTCTGTATAAACCGCAAATAAAATGTATTTGTCAAACTCGCGTTACTTTCGCGGCAAATTGAAAACGAAAAGGAAAAGAATAGTAAAAATATTTAAACATTTTTTAAATAATATAAAATATTTAAAAATTTATACATACATACAATTTTATAATAACAATTGAAATCATTGATTAATTTAATCAGATCCAAATTTAGATTATATCTCGCTTGAAAATACGCAAAGCGGAAAAAAGATGAAAATTAACATCGACAGTACATATGTATAATACATTATAGAAGAGAGAAATACAAATCGAATAGCTATGCTAGCGGCGCCTTATCGATTTCACCAAGGCACACAAGGCGGGCTCAGAGAGATCGGATTAATTGAGAAACTTGAGGATTAAAATACACTCGTTAAGACAAACACGGGGCACGAGAGAGACGAAATGAAAGCTTCCAACCATTCTGAAGTGTTTGCGTTACAGTTAACCGAACTTTGGATTGTTCTGATGTTTGACGTTTACTTACGGCATGGCGAAGATTCGTGTACCTCGGACTCTGCTTTTATTCGTACACATCATAATCGTTATGTATGTAAACAACGATCGCAACAAAATTTTATCCTGCGCGCAATAATGTTATCTAGTGAAAATTTGCTCCGTTTGAAATAGTCGTATGTATGTAGCATCGGTTTATGATTCGAAAAGCTTTTCGACGCAAGCAAGACAATATCCACTGACACACGTGTTCCGTATCTAATAACCACGTGTAACGTTTGCCGCACGCGTAACTCACTATTAACGTTTAGCGGTCGCTAACGCTACAACAATAGGCAAAATTGAACGAAAAAGGACGCGGAATGACAGAGAGTGCGGGTATGTTTTGTCAATCCGGAATTCCAGTGCACGCTTTAATTATTGGATCTAATTGCCGTGGATATTGCTAGGCTTTGCCCGTGACTACGCGAGACCCGGTGGAGCGTCGACACCGAACCAAATGGAATTTCGACCCTTAAATCAAGCACCATTGATTCCGCGAAGCATGCAAGGCAATAATTGAAATGCAGAAAACACAACTAGCGTTTTTCCGATGTATTTCCGCGAAGCGCGCGCGGTTTAATTACTTTCGCATTACCAGATGTAAACGATATACACCGATGTTCGCTCTTACACAGATACGATACTTGGTCGATTATTTCCTCTCTGCTTCACTGTTGCCTCTACGCGTGACCCGCTTGACATAAGTATAAATATACACACAAGTAAATATAAATATAAAAATATAAATATATACATATATACGATGATAAAATATGCCAACGAAGGTGCCTACGCGTACGTACAGTAAGTGATGCGATACATACACGCATAACGCGATTTTATCTTTTGTCATTTTTACATTTTTTTGAAAGATAACCCTTGAATTATATCAATTTACATTTAAGAATCTTTTTTCGCTAACGCTGCGGTAGTATATCCAACCTGCTTGTGGTGAGAGGGTAGAGCCAATTTTATACATGTTCAACGATATTTGTACGGACGTAATTTCAAACGTGGTGTTGCGCGCGCGACCACGCGCACCGCGCCGATACGTGCGCGATGAATGCGCTCGAGGCGCAAACGTGCGCGTGCGGTCGCTCCGCGCAACGCTTTAGCGATGTAATTTCAACAACGTATATATATATATATATATATATATATCTTCAATATATATATATATATATATATATATATGTATGTGAGTATATGGAGTGGCGCAAGAAAAATCTGGCAATTCTTCGCCTCGTCTGCGAGAAGCGGTTTCCGAGACTAGAGAGAAAGAGAAAGAGAGAAAGCGGGATGCCGAGAGGCGCGGAAAGAGATCAAGTTGTCTCTCTGGTTATAAAATGCAGATAACTTGCCGGAATAGATCCTAAGTCATTACTCTTCATAGGAGAAGATGTGCAAGATTTTCTCGCGTCACTTCGTAGACAACAAGCGTTTCGAGCTGTAACACGATATAACGAATGTGTGAGCACTTTTCATCGACTTGATCGAACTGTATATACGCGCGACACGTGGCTCCATTTTGGCCCAGGTCGCACTTGACGTTTGATCCAACTCAATGGAAACTGCCGAGTACGCGAGGAGTATAAGGACTCTATCATTAATTAATTAATTATCTTACATTTTAATGCGTATACGATGAACGTAAAAAGGAGCAATCATGTTTCATCAATATAATAACATAATTAAGATTAAGTTAACGCGCCCGCGGTCTTGGCGCTATTGAGATCGAGACCGCGAAAGGCAATTGCGAAGGAAAGATAATATTGGGCTCGAGGACGATCACTTCTCTCGATGATATCAAGACGCGTCTGCAATCCCGAACGGCCGACTCGGGTAGCCGCGAGCAATTCAACGGCGTCGTCGTCGTCGTCGTCGTCGTCTGCGTTTCTGATGCGTACAAGTACCACACACTCGCTTCTTCTTCATCTCCTTCTTCCGTCCGTTTCCCCATCCCTCCGCGCCCCTATCGTATCCATCTTAATGAGGGTTATGTTTATACCTCGTACTTTTTATCAAGAATATATCCACGAGTTTGTAGAGATGTCGGTGCTTGTCCTCGAGCCTGAGGTGCGCGCTTGCTCCGTCGTAAGCTCGAGAAGCTCGAGTCTGTTCTGTACCATGACAAGCGTGTATTTCTGCTTTTTCTACACATCCTATACATCTTCCTTTTCATCCCCCATTCTTTCGTTTTCCCCTACCTCCCTGCCATTCATTCACCTCTCATCCCCCTCAGCTTACTCTCCTCCCTTCCTGCCACCCTGTGTTGCCGAGAGTGCGCGCGCGCGCGTCGCCTCTCGCTAAATTAAACCATTTTCATTCGTGAATACATGCGTCACGTACAGAACTTACCCGACGATCGCGAGCGTCCTTATATATGTTATATCCGCGCACCAGCATTAATCGCTTATTTATTTTTTACGTTAACGTATATTGCCCTTCAAGAATACTCGTACCCTATCACGCCTATTTTTTTTTTCCCTTCCCATACACGACTGGCATATTAACTACCGTTTTAATAATACACCCGTCACACCAGCCACGCACTGAAACTGCTATGTAATTTAACGAATCACTCCGTTGACGTTAAATGTAATGCGTGCGTGTTTCTAATTAATTTCCATTTTTTTCTACATTATCAAGACGTATCTTTCTTCAAACGTCGTATATGTCAGTACCGTAACACACACACGTTGTACATAGCATATATGGTACAGAGAAAATAAACTCATTTTATAACGAAAATTGTCGTTTTATTCTTTTCACATACGGATTCTCACCCTTCACGGTATATATGTAACTTTTCGCTAGGATATAAGATACAACGTTGGATTCCGTCGTCACTAGATTCCTATGTAAGAAAGGTCCTTGGGATGACTCGCGCAGGCAGAGAAAAGATTTACGATGAGAAAGTAGTTATTGCCTGTGGCAGGAAGTTCAGAGAAATCACCGTTAACAACAATAAACCATCTGTCGTTTGACAAATTATTTCGATGTGTATATTTAATGAATTCTCAATTAATGTATTGTTAATTGCAAGCTAATTAAATTAATTCGACAAATTTGACAATTAAATTATTCAAAAAAATTATACCATCAATTTTTCCACCGTAAGAAACAAAATTAAGAATAATTATTTTTTCACAGAAGCATAGTGGAAATAAATTGGTAAGTTTGTATTGCCTGTGGCAGGAAGTTCAGAGAAATCACCGTTAACAACAATAAACCATCTGTCGTTTGACAAATTATTTCGATGTGTATATTTAATGAGTTTTCAATGAATGTATTGTTAATTGCAAACTAATTAAATTAATTCGACAAATTCAGCAATCAAATTATTCGAAAAAATTATACCATCAATCTTTCTATCGTAGAAAACAAAATTAAGAATAATTATTTCTTCACAGAAGCATAGTAGAAATAAATTGGTAAGTTTGTATACATATTGATCAAAATACCATTATGCATGTATAAATGAGTACAAAGCTAAATGTTTTTAATTATAGTAAATAATCTGACTGATGTTTTATATAATATTAATTAATAATTTTGCCTTTCTTCATTATATAAAAATAAGAAAAAGAAAATATTATAATTTTTTAGTTAAGACAATTACTTAAACTAATTACACTCAACAATTTGATTTAACATTCAAAGAAATAAACATTGTTTGTTAGAGTATTATATTTAATAATTCTTCAAAAATATACATACATACTCGAAATATGTATTATCCTTCTATATGATTAAGAGATATAACAACATATGTATATTATATCTTATGTTAATTAATATATAATTTCAAAATGAGATGCTCGAACTTGAAATTCATATACATATGGATAGCTTATGATAATAACGCAACAATAACTAACAATCGATATTTCATACATGTACATGACTAACAATAAGCTACCCATAGATTATACATTCTGTTAACAACGATCAAAAGTTTGAACACATAATGGCCGCGGGCATTCACCAAACTCTGCTGACCAGTGAAAATTAAATCTCTTCGTGACGCTTAGAGTTTCGAGCGCAAAACGGTTTGTATCAGAAAAGAGACCTCGCGGGTAGAGGACGCGTCGCGAGAATATAAGGTGGATCGTGCTGCACGAGCGAAAAGTAGACCATGTAAATGTCCAAGATCACTGGTTTCCAGTCTCCGTTAGATCACTTCCACGATGACCGAATAAGCGTGAGAATCTTTCGAGCGAAAAATGTCACAAGAATATTTAGGAGAAGAATATTAATCAACATTTAACTAAATCATTAAACAAATATTTTCTTTTTGCGTAAAAAAGACACAAGTATCGCGTTAATGTAAATACAGACACATGGAATATTAGAGAGTATGATATTAATAATTTCATAAAAATAAAATTATCTTGAAATATAAATATTACGAGTCTCTCTTTATTCCAGTAAAGATATTTCTTTTACTTTTAATACACGAGCATTTTATTATTGTCTTTTTATATCCATAACAAAAATTTACATTTTACAAATGGATGAGAGAAAAAATTTAGAAAGATATATTTATGCAGAATCATTCTTGCAAACATGATACAGTAAAAAGTACAATTGAAAAAATTTGAGAGAGTATTAGAATATTGTATGTGGGAGAAAAAAAATCGAAGGTATATACAATTAAAATATCTATTTAATCGTATTCCACTGTATACAGTCAAACATATGTTAAAGGAAAACTTATTCCACGTTATTTTGCATAGTTCCGTGTAGCGTAACATCGCTTCTCTTTCGCAGCGATGCACGAGGGGGTAACGAAAAAGAAGAATATATATTTTCTCATCTGGAAATCGTGCCACCGCCTCGAGTTTTAAGGCAAGCTCCGAGATTACCGGCGTCTGGCTCTCTCCAATCGAAGCGCTTCGCCAGGATACAATTTATCGCGCATAAAACGAGAGCGTAAGTTGCTCAGGTACGATTTGGCGAGTTCATTCGGCCGGCTATGTTAATGAACCGGATCGAGATAATGCTACGCGATGCTCCTCTAGTTTACGATTCTGCCGACGCGGCCGGAAGTACGGTATATAGCTATCGAGTGACAAGCATAGCCCGGCGTTATCGACCCGAGGCTCGCCGCTTGTTCGCAAGTAGAAACGGAAGAAGATGCAGCGAGCTAGCGTTAGTCCGGGATGGCATAAAAGTCCCGATAGATTCCTGGTATTTTCCGGATATCTCGTTTCGACAAGGCGTTGCCGTCTTCGTCGGCGGGATGATAACGGAGTTGCATCGTAGATATCAAACGCCTCGGTTGTACGCTTTTCTTTCGTATGTGACGTGAGGAGGAAAAGGTGACGGTGGCAGAACTTCCGGCAACATTCGCTAGTGGGAAAGAAGAGGGTGGCCGCGCAGTCTATATATACACACGAAAGTGAAGAAGAAAAATGTGTGCGGAGAATAGGATTGTACGGGAACACGGATGTACGATGGTTCGAATCTTTGGATCTTGGAACGCCAAAGATTCGTTTTTCACCATGGCGACATTGCGTCGCTGCGGAAAGTTACGTTTTGTTTATTCAACCGTGGAAAGATGTCAGCAGAGAGGAATGTCGCACGTTGATATATATGTCGCGATTACACGCGGACATTTCCGTTTACTGGTCAATTATGAATTTATACGCCTGATTATATCCACACACGTCGATCGGTCGTAAAGCTAACATTACATTCTGATTAAAAATTTTACGCTTCGTTTTTATGGTCGAATCGATATAAAATGGAAAATTGTTCCATATCATTTATCAGCTTAACGATATGGCAATGTATATTTTGTATTATGAAAAAATATTTTCATATTTTTTTGTTTCGTAATAACATTTGAGATATAATTAATAAAAATATAACGACAAATATAATAATTAATAATTAAAAAATTGTTTGCTAGCAATAGTTTATCAACAACAATGATATACGAGCTGAATCATGAAACTCGTTAAGCGATAATAATTCTAATAACATTAATTAGCACAACAATATTAATTAATCCAAAAACGATCTAGGAATTGGCAGTAATATTCAATAAACAATGTGCGTTCTAAAAACTGAAAGATGTCTCAGTAATTGGAAATCGCGTTCTATTCTAACCGGATAATATACCAGCAGAAAAGTGACGTGCACACACGAGATCATCAGTCACTGCGTCATCGTGAAACGCCGACTATAAGACGTCCACCTGGAGCCATTTGTCAAAAGTCGAGACAATCCTATCGAAGTGTCTCTCCCCGAAATTATCTGCCGGCGGCGCCGGACCCACGGGATTCCGGACAATCTGTCCCGGTCGAATTATCCAACATTAACCCATGGGTTATCGATCTGCCAATTCCACTGTTCGCTACTTCACGGCAGTCCATTTCCAATCCTCATGCGATTTCCACGAAATATCTCTTTGTGCTCTTTCTCAAAGTAGGTACTTTCACAGCCCGGGTTTCTTTCCGCTGTTTTACGAGTCGTCTTGTTTCAGGTAAAATAGAATATGGACCAGCATTTTCAGATTCCTTACTACGACCATGGAACGATTAAATTATACCAAGTACGATGAAAAGCGCAATAATAGAAAAATATAATAGACAATCCGAGTCGTGAAATGCGATCTTATGTGTATTGTGTATGAGAAAGAAGTATTTGTCGATGAGAGATTATGCGGCGAAAGTCATTTGATTTTCAATTCATAGTCTATAAATGTTCCGAGGTCTCTTTTAAACGCTTGCTTCTGATCGTACAGCTTAGTACACATTTCAAAGATATAGCCCAATAAATACATCGTAATTCCTTAGGATTTTGTGTGTCTTTCTCCTTCACATACATATATACAGTCATACGCTGATATCCGCGCGCAATCCACTTAAACTTCGTCTCTCGTTCGGTCACCAAAGTTGTAAACCAAATCGGAATGTGCATCGGGCGATCAAGGAAAGTGGCGGCGGAGTAAATAGCGCGGTGGTTTTGCCATTGGAATGTCGATGCCAGGATCGGCAAGTGGATCAGAGTAGTGTGGGCTACCTCGAATGACAGGGTTGCCTTGCTCATCTTAGCTACGGTTGCGCTTGGGTTAGGTGAGGATTGTTGCGCGGCATTCAGGCAAGAAAAGACGACAAGCAAAACGAATGAAGATGGGAGATGTGACAAGAAATGGGAGCGAAATCTGGCACATAAAAGGCAACGAAGAAAAGTGGATAAAAAAAAAAAATTATACATGACGGCGAAATCAAAACGGCATATACAGATGATCATATGCTTTGCCATTTGCTTCGAATCTTTTGAAAACCGGATAGTTTAGTTTTTTACGAGCTCTTCGTTTTATGTACTATGGAATGTTTAAACCACTCTGTAACTACTTAAATTATTTTGCTCGCGAGAATGAAGTAAATATAATATATAAAAATGTTTTATTTTCATTTACTATAAAATATATGAGAAGATATAACATATATCAAATATAAAAAAATAAAAAATAGATTATTTAATAGTTACATTTATACTTATTAACTATTGATAAAATAACAAGATAATTACTAGTAATTTACAATATATATATAAATAATTCAGAAAAAATAACAATGTAAGAAGATGAATATGGTACATGATATCAAACCTTTACAAAATATCAAAGAATTGATACTGCTGCTAAAATAATATACGTATTGTTATCCCTCTGGTTCGAATATGATGCATATAACAGCAAAGGAAAAGAATAGCTAAATGGCGGTGAAAACAAACGCAAAAGCTAGTCCGTTGTTAGAGCTTTCATTCACATGGCACAAACTAACGGAATAATACGGAGTTCCTTTTTGTGATACGCTGGATAATGTCAAAACGTAACGAATGGCCTGTGTGAGCTATCGAGAAAACTCAATGAAAACACTTTTCTGTTTTCGATATCCTTTGCTGGTTCAACATTTCGCCAATTACCTTCGATGCACCTATTTTCTTGCATTTTTGTGTTGTTTTAAACGAGTAACGCGATATCATTCTCTAAAAAGATCTAAAAGAAAAATGTGTACACGATGCATATGCATGTAGAAAATATAAAAAAATTAATACATTTCTAGTATAAATAAACTAGTAATTGCGACATTCATTTCATTACTTGTCCCTGTTTAATTAGATTCGCAAGCAATATAAACAGAAAATATTCAACATCATCTCCTTTCACTTCAAGTCTCATAAACTCTTAGATTATTTTTTTTTGTCTCTCCACCACTTATGCATATCTTTCGTCGCGTCCTTCTCGTTCGCTCAAACGTCTATCTCCGTCTTCCAGTCATCCCTCCAAGAGCCAATCCGTCCAACTTCTCGCCGCACTCGTGAGTCTCAAGTATTCTACCGATTGCAGCCACGCAAGCCTTACTCAGAAAGGCCTCTTCGTTTGTTCGTTGACTGGAAATAGTCTCGTCGAATTCAGCAGTGTACTCTTCTAACTTAATGCGATAAAACCGTATCAGGAAGTACTTGGATAACCAAACAACGATTGCAAAAGAGAGATTCAGACACATTATTTTCTCACTACGCTCAGCCATTCAAACGATGATCCGGCACGTCAACGAGACACTAACAAAATACCTACTTAGATAAAAGATCATTCCCCGCCAATCGCGACTACTGTCTCCGTTATAGAAGACAGTGTTTGTTCATTGCAACCAAAAGTAAGTAGGTTTTCATCCGCATTCACATTGTCTAGTGAGGTGGAAGTAAGAACGCCATTCAAACTTTATTCGGATGTATATCCGCCAATTATGCTAATGGTTGGCTCAAACTTACGAAATTAAATTGGTTTCGCAGACAGCCAATTTCAACTTGCCGACTTTCGAGAATATCTCGCGTGGTTTAATGTAAACTGCCATATCTACCATTCGCGGACGTATATAGTAGTTAACAGACTAATTATGAGATCGCTTCACCCGCTATAAATTTCGAAATCTCCCGATGTATGTATCTGCCACTGTTTATTAATTACCATAAAATCGCTACATACATGTCGTGTGTCGCTGATAATGTATGTATATTAATTGCTATCTATACCTTTTGTACATTTATCTTCTAAATGCGGCAACAGAATGTTATCGAATAATTAAATAATTTTTTGAAAATTATATTTGGTGAAGACTTTTGCATTATATTATTTCTCCTTTAAATAATGCAATCTCATAATAGTGCGTCCCATTGCAAAAATTTGCCTTAAATGCAAATTCCATTTTTCTCCAACAAGAACGAGCGATTGTGCCGCGCTGGGATAATGCAATTAATATTTTAGCAACGTCTCTGAATTCGTGACAATTAGTATCTTAAGCATTTATTAGAAATCGGAACATCTTCGAGAGACTATTTCTGCAGCAACTGATTTCCCATGGGATATTAATACTATTCTGAAACGAAAACTTTTTGTTACCAACTAAAGAGCATCGCCCAGCTTACAGTAGATTACAAATAAAACCTGTTCAGATTATATTTGTGCTACGTAAATGAATTATACGTAAATGTCATTATTAATATTTAATTAAGTTCTGTAGATTATTAACTTTACATGTTTAATGTTATTTATAGATGTAAAAATTGTTATTGTATGTAATTTTTTTACTGTTGAGAGGACATTATTTAATTTTTATTAATTTAAGAGACTGAAATCTTTTAGATATTTTGCTCTTTTCTTTTTAAACAAATTTAGGATATAAATATATATATAGTATTTTATACATTTTAGTTTATTATATCCGTTCCGTGTGAAACAAGGCGTTCCAATCCTTGTAAAACATAATTTCGAAAACAAATGTGATTTTCGAAGGCACAAACTCATGCTGTCGCATTAAGTGAGTTCCCAGTTATGATCGCCTAAAGTTCCCGCATAGGCACGCTCCACGAGAAACTTCGTTCCCTCCTTCAACGAATTATGCAAATCTCAAAGCTGTTGCTATCCGCCGCGCGGCTGTCGACCCTGCTTCTTTTTTAAACTAGCATTGTTGAAGACGCGAACATCTTTATTCGCTAACGGGATACTTATAAGGAGAATGATGAGCTTCTTTTAAGGAAGCAAAGAAGAATACTACGTAACTTTATGTTTTCCTCAATAAAATTAACAGTGATTTTCATGATAATTCCAATTATACGATTTTATAACATTCATTCTTTCACGTCGTCATGTATACCGATTCTTAATTTTATATTTTCTCAAGCTATTATTGTTATATAAAAACAATAAATTTAATTTTTATATGAAAAGTACAACGAGATTATATAATTATAATTTATCAGAAGGAGATGCATACGACGTGTAATATAAATGTATTAAATGTAATATAAATGCATATATTTTATATATATATATATCGTTAAGTGGAAGACTAAAAAAAAATCTCACATTCTCGATAACGGTCGGACCATCGAAAAGCCAATTCCAATCGTTACTTTTGATCGCGATGGGACCATTGGATCGACCAACTATATTCTTTCGATTGCGGCACACTCGGACCTGACATAGCCGCTTTAATAAACGGCGATCATATCGGCGAACAATATCCGCGTGGAATATAAAGAAACATGTATGCGTAGTTGTAACATTGGGCCGCGCCGCTAAGAATTATGTAATTGCCAAACAGTGGGGAGTACGATAATGACACATGGGCCAATGATAACATTCCGTTTCAACGGACTGTCGACCGTTCGTGGATGGCTGGCCTCTGTATATACCGGTCAGTGAATGCACGTGGAGGATGGAGGAGGATGAGAGCGAGCGCGCGCGAAGGGATGAACGTAGAGCATGGCTCAGGGGAGTGTAAAAGAGCGACGAGAGGGTGGCTGAAAGCGGAACGGAGGCCCCCGTAAACGTGCAAGCGCCAATGCAGCATAACGACACAGCCAAATGGTTCGACCATTACCGCGCCAATATTACCTGCTCAACTGAATTATTGTGTCGAGCGGTCGCGCGAAATATCTGGCATCGATATTGAATCGGTGTGGTGGCCGACTGGCGTTTCGAGGAAGGAGAGAGAATAAAGAGGGCGGAGAATGCGGGAGAGAGTATACGGCAGCAGAGAGCAAAAAAAGGAGAAAAAAAAAGCTTGACTTTAACGAGAGTGGATCTTCGCGGAACAAAAGCCCAATTTTATAGAATAACTTTCAATAAATTCTATTCTCAAATAATGCCGTCGATAAGCGAAAAAAAAAGAATAAACGCAGAGCGCGCTATCGTTTCCGCGTTCCTCGGACGCTTTGTCTTCTGCCGCTTTAATTATCGAGTATATAATTATATCAAATAAATTGCCGGCAGTCTCGTTCGATAAACTGTGTCTGATAAACGATAATAATTCATTTTGTGTTTTACACCGAGAAATTTTTCTGCTGTTTTTCGTTCCGTTTTCGCGTTTGCATTACCTCTTGTCGTTCGGTAAAAGATAAAATTAAAATTAACAGGACACGATCGGAACGAAAACGGGAAAATAATGTCACTCCTGAATTTAAAGCATTTGCCCTTCGATTAATTCTCACGATCGAAGAGGAACGAATGGAGTCAGGAGAAAGACACACGGGAAGAGAATAAATAAAAGCATTTTCTGGCGTTCTCTGACTAACAAAATAGGATTAAATATTCCGGCACGTCAGTTTCGGTCCATTAATGCAACGATGCACGAACGAGTCCTCATATCAAAACCGCAGACGCTTTTCGATGGGGCTACGTTCGGCAAATGGTTGCAACTAAACCATGAACCATATAGAAATCGGATTATTCGGTGTGTAGCCATTTTCTATTAAATGATATGTGATACTAAAGTTATTTGGCAGAACGCACAACGACACAGTGGAGCCCAATAGAAAATAGCTGTTTATATCCTGCATACGGATTCTCGCTAATGTTCATCGAATTCATTTCAGAGAGGCCCATCAATTAAAGTTGTTGTTGGTATGGCTGGGACGAGCACGCCGAACAACGGCTCTCTATTTCGAGAACAGATAGTGACGATTATTTGTTGTCATTATCACGTACTGTAAACGAGAACTGTTTGTCAATTTTCACAGATTTTTGTGCATGACACATGAAGAGCGCTTAAAAACAACGAGTTCACAGAAAATAATGGATTGCAATTAATGTCATTGATCAATTTACTCGTTCATTATATATATATATATATTACGTATTATATCAATCTTTTATATAATTATTGTAATTTGTGCTATAGATTTATGCTACTTAAAATATTGTAGCGATAAAGTATTCATAATCCCCATTTTATTATATGCGCATGTATGTACAATATATGAAAGAGAAAAAAAAGAAAAAGAAGAGGCTCGAAAAGAGAAAAATAAATACTTTTATATAATCCTGGGAAAAACAAAAATTTGTTTTTATAAAAAAATAAAATAATTTTATAAAAAGAATTAGGTGGAGCTGAATCACAGATTATCATTCTCATAAAATCCTCTGTAATCTTTATGGAACTTTATATTATAATATAAAAATAATAAATGCACTCTATCATTTTTCCTCTCACTGAATATATTTATCAAATGGAAAAATCTCAAATATCTCATAAAAATAAATAAAAAATATGTGATGGATCACGACGCGTTGATTTAATAAATTTATACGAGATAGAGCAATTAAAAGATGCCTACATTACCGCAGGCAATTACTATTACTCAATCACATGTCTGTGGTTTATGGTGAAACACTTCGACGCGTTGTCGAGCCAGACAGGAACATCGACATAAACTCCATCACCAAGAGACCGGATCCCCCGCAGCTCTACGGCCGGCTCTTGGTCAGCTAATGCGATTGTTATTACACATATTATCTCTGCGCGAGTAATCATGTTTCACATTACCATGGCTCGTTCCTCGATCGCGCGGCCTCGCCTGAATCCCGAGCTGTACGAGCGATGCTCGTAAGACGACTTTGGAACGCCCACCCATACGCAAATCACCATTCGCAGACGTGTGCGTATTCTTTCTACGTGTTACTACGGAAACGGAGAGTGATCAAGCCGCAGTGTTGGTACACGGACGCGATCTTTGTACGCCAAGAGCAAGCGATACCAGCAGGAATAGTTCCCGATCGCACGGCAAGTAGTTTACATACATGCACGAAGGCGTGGTACACAGATCCGCTCAAGGTAAGTTGTAACATCATTCGGAGATTACGAAAGAAAAGGTCCCTCGCATTCGCGGACTGGTTGAATCTCGAAGCCAGGAGCTACCTGTACAGCAGATCTGTAATATCTCGAATAGCTTTGAAACTTTGAATTTCGTGCGTAAATTCATCCAGTAAATTATATAATTTTTTTATATTGTGTAGTTGGTATATAAATTTTACTTAAACAAAACATCGTGGCAAAGTTCTCTGCATATATCGTTAGAATAAAAATTTTAATAAAAAATTGACAAAGAGAGAGAAAGCTATTATTAAGCAAGTTGTATATATGTATATTAGATAGTAACGATATTAATTTTCCACCCCTAAATTAGCATTGTATCTTTACGCTTGATCTTTCAATATTAATCTCGTTTACAATAAAAAGTTTACGAGTAAAAAAGAAAGTTTAACGGGTGATAAAGTAACCGATAAACGACGAAACGCGTCAGCTCTTGAGAACAGCTTCATCCAAATTTAATTCCGACGATAAGTGAAACATCGATGGCTCCGCTAAAGGAGCTTCTGCCTTCGCGTCGTCGTCGCTTTTTATTATCGCTAACTTCCTGCGCCGAACTTCGTCCTTCTCTTTTGACGGGATATACGATCCTTATTCGATCTTAAGGTGCTCACCGGCAGCTATATCACAATCGCTGCCCATCCTGATTATCCACTCGCAGAGATCGAATCGATTGAAGGGAGCCGCGCTCGCATTTTTCCAACGTTACATCCCATTACCGTGAAAGCATCCGAGTAGTCGGAGAGGGAAACTGCAGATAGTCGTAACGAGATTTACCTGATAGAATGGTGGAGTTCAGAACGCGACACAGTCAACGCGAAAGCAGATTCCGGAGAATCTCTATAAGAGAGTTATTACAGCGATATAATCAACCCTTCGTAATTACATCCGATTTTCGAATTATTGAAAATAATCGGTTCAATTATAAGATAATTATATGAGAAGCATAAGCGTATATATGCAGTAATGCAGAGGGATAGATGCAGAGCAGCAATTCATGCCAATCGAATCCGTATATAATCCGCGCGCGTTTCTCTGCTTCTCTTTTGCATCGCAACGATTTCGATGTTTATTGCTTCATATTGATACATTGTAATTCCCTTCATACCACATGCATCGTTATGTAATAATATTTTTTATTTGTTATTGAGACAATATGATTTTTCTTCATTGTTCTCCAATGTATTCCCCGATTTCTAAAAGCAATGAGCTGAACGACACCAAATAGCAAAATCAATACGTTGAGTCGCATACTTGAAGGATTTCGCATAAAACGAATTGAGCTTGTTCGGTCGAAATAAATTTCATTTCATGAGGATCGGCTAAAGCGACTTTCCCGAAATATGGAAAGTCGTATCCCGGCCAGTTTTTTTTGCCTCCAACGGATGAACCCGAATCTAGGAAATTTCGACAAGAAGCCGCGTTAAAGATTCACCCGCTCTCACGTCGATCGTATTAACGGTCGAACGAACCACTTTGCGAATGGAGATTCGAGGAATATATACGTATGCATACGTAAGCGAATATATACGTGCATATCGAGTAACGATTGAGAACACGACGATAAAATTCTTCACGGACGTACACGGTGCGCATTTAACCATCGATTTTATTTACCTCTTTAAATGCATTCCGACATATTTCTTTCATTTTAGTTTGAGTCAGGAAAAAAATAATAAAATATGTATTGGAAACGTCGACGACTTCGCTGGATAGAGTACATTTGCGTCCGCGAATTAGAATATCCTGGCAAACTGGAGCGCATTAAATTGACACGTTTACACATTAACCGTTACGTTTGATGAATTCGTATCGACGATTAAGAAACAAAAAATAAAATTTCAATCGAAATAACGGCTTGCATTGTCTCGCGTATACAATGCACGATGATAATGCAATACGTCTTTTGTGCTGCTGAAAACTGTGACGTGTGCATAGCGTGCATTTATTTACGTCTTCGGTAGATATGTATATATACATACATCGTATATAGTTGAAAATGCTAATTGGCACATAACGTTGTCGTAAAAAATTTATTTTTATCTTCCAGTTTGACGGTTTGAATATTTTAGACGATTGATAATGTGCGCGTTCCAAGAGAGAAAAAAATCATTATAGCAAAAATAAATGATGGTTCAACGGATCATTTGTCTCCGAAACTATACTCCAAGATTCAATATAAGCTCAGGTGTCGCTCCCGGCAAGACCTAATCAGTATTGGAATATAATTTCAGTAATCTTGGTAATCAATCTTTCCCTGTCCCGACTCTGAAGGATGACATAGACGTCGTGAGCGTTGTTCACATCTAACATGTACGTGCATACATGCGTATGCACTCATATTATTCTCTAGATACTAATTAAACTAGTTAACAAGCAGCAGGTATTATTGTGGATGTTAACTGTACAGACACGAAAAGTTGTATTTAAGTTGGTTCCTGCGAAGTGAAAAGGAGAAAGGGGGGTGAGAGAGAGAAGTAGAACGAACTCACGTCGCGAGGGAAAATACTTCCCTATGGTTCTCGAGGCGAAAATTCAAGGTGATTGCGCGATTGCCCAAGATGTCTACCATACGAACAAACTTCGTCAATTCTGTCTAATTGACCCCCATACAGAGACCAAGTTTCCTAGGAAGTGGTAAAGTTTCAAGACGTCTTCTGTGTGTTTGACCCTGGTGTAACCACGGGTTTCACCACAATGTAGCGGGTACGTGTGTATTCCGGAATCTGCACTATCACGTTTCCAAAACAACGAATATCGATCCGAGCTGCGTTAACACGCGGTCTACGGGTTTACCACATAAACATTCAGAAGAGCGAGTTCGACTTTCGGTACGCAATCATTTTTCACACTGATTTTTAGTTTCGACATTGCCAAAGTATCGATTATATATTTCTCGTTCATGTCATGTAATGCAGCAACAAATATTAGATTATCATCGTTCGTCTATAAAATATAATGCATCATTAAATAAAATTATATTATATTTGATAATTATCATATAAAATAAAAAAATAAATATACTGATAAGTTGTAAAATATTATTTGTCTTAAAAATGTAATGAAGTTTACGGAAACTAAAATAACAGATAATGATCGCTGGTCAACATACAACAAATTTTTTGTTCGTTAATTTCTCTTTCTCTTGTTATCTCATCCCAAAACCCCGCAACGGTCACGTAGACAAACTGTTAATGGAATTAATAGTTTCGACCTGAAATTTACTCGGAATCGAGACATTGCCAGAACCCTCCAGTAATTAAATCCCGGCCACAGCTCCCAAAAGGCTGAAATTGACATTTCATTACTAATACAATGTTCTCTAAGCATTATTGTTCACAGTCGAACAAAGATAATTTTGCATTTACAAATGTGGAATGTTTCGAATAAAAATACAACTTAAAATTTTTATCGCGATTATCTAGTTAATGTTTATAAGTATTTAACATTTTTAGTAAAAACATGAAACATATACTTGTGTTTTAAACTTTTGTTTAATTACACATTAAATATATACATATTTGCAATTGTATTACAATAATTTTTATTTACGAATATAAGCTTTTCATTTTAAGCACATTACTTAATATATAAAATATTTATTAAATACACATACACGTATATGTGCGTTTGCGTGCGTGCGTATACAAGTGCAAGAAAGTATAAAATAGATACTTTAACCACAACATTGTAATTTAGACTGAAATTCATCAAAGTAATATAAGCCAATTATTCACATTGTCCATTTTGTCATATCATTTGATCTCGTAATGCAGCTTGCTACCCGGAGATTTGTAACCGCAATTACATTTCCGTCCGCAAAATATACCGGTACGACTAGTTTATAATTTTCTCGTGGAAGAGAGAGGTAAACATTCCTCTTTGTTGCAAGTTTTCTCATCCAGTAATCTGTTACGCTAAATACATTGTTAAGCTTACTCGGCAGGGAACGATCTCGCTAAATATTAACTTTCCAATCGTGATGACGTTCTCAAAAACAGTTATCAAGAATAATTTGCTGGTAAACATTTTCTGGCAAACGAAATTGTCATGAAAAGTGACGACAAGTGACAGTGCGCTAATATCAATGTTTCGCTTAGCAGGGAACGAGAGTTAGTTTTCTATATCGTATGTAAACGCGTTTCAACGAATGCGGGACACAAAGAGGAATCATCGGCTCGTGACAGGTTCATGCATGGGCGTTTTTCAATAGATCGATTAGATCGACACGTTGTCTTATTTATATATACGCCCACCTCTATATGCGCATCCCTTCGGCACGCTTAAATGCATCCCGGTTTTATCGATAGCTGCCTCTTGAATTATGGTACCACCCACTAACAGCTCCCGATCGCATAAATTATTCAATACCGATTTCGCATCTGTAATGGAACAAATCAGTTCCGTGTAAACAAGATAGGTCACATTTGCAGTCGTTTTGCGGCTGATTCGATTTTCCGGTAAAGTTCAAGCGTTGAAAAAGCCGCTAAACAGGCAAATCAAATTCAATTCTCGACTCAACATCTCAATATTACCTTTCCTTTCAACTTGTAATTTTTATTGACAATATATGTATATATCATATGCACGTAAATCGGATGTACTTTCTTCTTTTTTATCTTCTCTTTTGTTTAATAAATTTTAAATCACTCTATTAATATACAAATTCTTAATTATGTGTATGCTTACTTAATAATCTGTCAATAATCTGTATCATATTAATTCATTAACAATAAGATTTATAAAACAAATTTATTTATTTATCAATATTATTTATATCAATGCAAGAATATTTCAACAACAAAATAAAATCGTTATCTCTCTTTATCAAACAACCCAGTTTTAAATATGAAAGAAATAACCAATTATCAAGTAAAAGGATAAAAAAATAAAATCTCTACTATATTAGTAAAGCCACGCATATAGTTAATAAGATAAATGTAATATTTAGTAAATGGAAATTGAAAAATGATTAATTAACATATTTTTCCTTCAATCGACAACAATAATTTTTTATTAACCGAAGAAAAATCATGAACAATCGTGCCACAACACAAAGGTACGTGTATCGCGAATTCTTTTAGAGTAGACTTTGGATGAAAAATTTACGCGCTTGTGCGTAGTGTGTGAGAGGGCCTCCAGGTTTTTTTTTCCCAGTGGGCGACAAAACCGCAATCGACCGTATGCACACGTGTAATTGGGCCTGTATGACGGTCTCGCGTTGTTTTGCCTGCAGTCCACTCGACTCGCCCCCGCCACGTAGAACAGAGTGACGCGCGCCACAGCGGTTGCATTCAATTTGCATCCGACAGATAAAAGGCGCGGTTAACGCGGCATCGGCAGCTATATAGTACAACGGGGAGGGAGGGCGCGAACGAGAAAATCAGTAAACTGATATTCCAGCAATAACAACGACACGGCAAGAAGCCGCCGCCGCAACTTGCCTTCAATTCCATCCTCCTTCAGCTACATCCTGCTTTAACTACGGCTCGGCCGCGAGTGGGCACGCCCTTCCCGGTGCAGGCGCGATGTACCCTCCGGTGGTGAGATGCCGAGGTTGAGTTTATTATGATTATGAGGCGAGCGTACGGAGGTGAGACTCACGACGACTCTCGAGAGACCGGCTTTTCTTCCTCGTCTTCCTTTCTTCATTCTTCTCTCGCGCGCGCGCTTCGGTCTTCGCTCTCCCGCGCACTTTTTTTCCCTCGCTTTCTCGTCTACCGATTCAAGACGTTTGGTTTCTCTCCGTATTGTGAACGTGAACCCTGTGAGCACCGAGGATTTCCTTCCTTCGCGTGGTACTCCTTTTCTCTTTCTTTCTCTCTCACTCTTTCTTCCACCCTACTATCTAACCATCGGTTTATTTCCACCCATTCTTTGTTTGTCCATTCAGAGTCTTTCGCACTAATCGCAGAGGTAAAATGAGATTCTAAGAAGCGTAGTCAAGGATGCGCCCCGACGCCTCGAGCTTCTCTTTCAATGAACGCTTGCGAGAGACTCTATTCTGTGGTCTCGCTTGCAACGAGAGCGCCGTAAAAAAGTTTCAAGTACTACGTCGATGTGTAGAGAAAAGGAATTGAGGAGAAAGGCGGGGCAGCAGCAGGTAGCTAGTAGACCAGCACGAAGAAAGGGTCAGACTGGAGAGAAACTAAATCTAATCGGAAATAAACACCGAAAACTAACACCAAGTTTACGTTCTCCGCGCTTTCACTGTCTTAAGTTCAGAGAGAGAGAGAGAGAGAGAGAGAGAGAGCGCAGGATGTACTTTAACTCTGTTACCAAACTTAGTTAATTTCTCAACGTTTTCGTCGGAATACGGTTTAGACAAATTACCGAAGGCTAAATATTATTTTAGCAGTGTCGTTTAATTAAAAGAACCGCGTATTAATTCTTAAACTCTTTTGCAACGCGCACCGCTACATCCGATGAATAATTGCAGCGATGAATTAAATCGATCGACCGCTAATTGAAATCCAGCTTTCAGCCCGCAAGGTGAATCGATTTGTATGCAGGGCGGGGATAAACGTCAGTAGCTTCCGCAGAAAAACAGAACACAATGCGAAGTGTCGAGTCACCCGACAGCGGCTCTCTTTATCCGGTGGATCTTAAGCCACTGCCATTGCCGTTTCCTTAATCCATCGTATAAACGGGTGAGAAAAATACATCTTTGTGCGCCGAACCCGCGAGAGAATACGGCGATAAAAGTATAGAATAGAGAGCTACGAGACGTCGAAGGATAGCGGACAAACGAGCGTGGTCCAGCGCGCTTCTGCGATCGCGGATTCTGTCGTTATTGCTTTTAATATCATCGGCTACCGCGAGATGAGTGTATATATATATATATATACACACAGTGGCCTTCGGTGCAACAATAACGATCGATCGATAAGATCGACGATGACGGTGCGTGCGTGACGGAAAAAAAGTATCGAGCAACTATAAGGAAAACGGTGCGGCATCGATACAGTTACCGGCCGATTCTATCTCTCTCTCTCTCTCCTCTCGCGTTCTCCCGAGTCATCGTCATAACATATCGACGGCATCGCATCACGTATGTTATACTTGAAACAAGACTCGTCGGAAGCGAGGAGCTCCGAGCGGCGATAAGTCGTATACCACGTAATGCACGGTTCGACGCGTTATCGCGATTTTTATCCACTCGACGAAAGGAGCCAACGCGCGTGACAACGCATCCGTCAACTCATCGCTGCCGGGTATAATTGCCCGGACAGTCGAAGGAATAATCCCTGACGAATACGCGCTATGCAACTCCCGCTGACAACTACCCGGCGATTATTATCGTTAATTAATGCGATCGTCCGGAGAAAACTAAAACGAAGAATTTCAGACATGCGACGACGGTCTCGCTCGCGAGATTTCCGGTAGAGGTATATATACGGATACCGCACGCTTATCGCTTGCGCTCGCGATGTAATAAGACAACGCGAAGGAGAAAACAGACGGACATGGCGTGCGGGCATAGCTTGTCGCGCGTCCGCCGCGAAAGGAGCGAGAGAGAGAGCAGGTATACGGAGATGGCGAGCGAGACAGAGCGAGCGCTTGAAAAAGACCAAGGAAAATGGAGAAGAGAGAGAAGCTGGACGCGCGGAGCTGATTAACGCGCGCTGTCTTGTCTCATCCACCCACTCGCGTCCGCAACGCTTTGATTCGGAGCGATAAACAGTTTATGAAGTCGAATCAAGAGTAATAGATTGGACGGAGGTAAAAAAGAGCGCAGACGAGGAGAAGGAGATGGTGAAGAGCGTGGTAAACAATGACGGTCAGTGACTGTCGCTGCATTCTAACATAGGAGCTCATTACGGGAGGTCTTGCGTGAGCGCGTCTATATATTTGATTGCATTATAATACGGCCTTCCTCGTCGTCGTCAAGTGGTACTGCCACCGCCGCTGATGCTGCGAAACGAAGATCATCGCGAGCTTCGAGTTTCTTTGCGTAGAAATTATATTCGTTGAAATTGGTTAAACCGGTAGAGAAATGCGAAATAAATAGCAAAAAGGAGTTTCATTAAAATCATTAAGCGGATGTGCGCGCGCTGCTAATGGCGCCAGCTAATCGTAGGCTACTCTGCGATTATAGCAACAGCAAGGTACAGTTGCCGCGTGATTACAACTAGAAGCTAACAGGAACATAAATATATACTTGCGTATTAGGTCAAGAGATCTGGATCCCGGACGCGTATCGAGAAACTAGGTTTGTTTATTATCGCGTCTACCCAAAATAGCAGGTTGTTTTCTACGTTATGGTGAATTGCGTGCGAAACACGTCCGGCATCTCGAGTAATTGCCGCCGTGAGAGGGAAAAGTACGAATTCACGCGTGACGTGCCGCGATGTAGAATATACGCGCGTTGGTGGAAAGAAACGAAAAAGGTGAGAGAAAAGAGGACTCGAGGGGAGAAGAAAAAGGAGCTATGACCGTGCTTTTCTTGTCGCTTCCATTCACGTGTCATCAGTCACGCGGGTAATGAGTGTCGGAAATACAAGGTTTCTTGAGTCAAGCGGGGCTGTTTTCTCTTTCCGCCCACTTTTTCCTCCTTTTTCCTTTCTCCCCTTCCTTTTACCTGGCTAACTTCCCGACGCTATTTATTATTGTCCATAAGCGTATATACGTGCACGGAAAGTAAAACTTGTGTCTTCGGGATAAACGTCAACCTGCCTAAGTACTCATAGGTCGTACTTACGTACTACGGAGAGAAGATGATCGTCATATCTGGCGCGGAAATCTAACCATGTGATTTCACCCGCTGTGCATTTATTCACTGCGGCGACCAGCAGATAAAGGACAAATGGAAAGATAGTTTGAAGGATAAGCGAAACTTACAAGCTGTATCCTTTTATAAGAGTGATTGTATGCTAAGCATGTGCTTAATAAGAATATACACGTGGAGAAACGCGCGAAATAAATAGATTTACAATACGTATATTTTTCGTATTATTCATTCGAGATATAAGTTTGAAGTTTGAAAAATTTATGCTATATTCGAGTGTAATAAATGGATTATAAAAATATATTGTTCATTTGAATTCGTGATACAAAGTTTGAAAGACTTATGCTATTTGAGTGTCAAGAAAATACCGGAAGGAATGTCAGGTGAAGAGTATACCACTCAATTTAGCGAATAGTAGAAAATACGAGCAAGACGTGCCTCACATATTTAAAGCTTTGATAAATTTTTCACGCTACAATTTCAACGTAAGTAACACGAGCCGTTGGTTTTTGCCCGATCAAATGTTCATTGTTTTTTGAAATTCAAAAAAGCTTCATTTATATTAATGTTTAAGTTTAACATAATAATCGTAAATATTAATGCAATAATCCCGCGTATGAATTTCATTCGTGTTGAAAAGTATAATGAGAGGATTAATATCGTGGTAGGCGAAAAACTCATTTATAACGATATCGTTGTATCTGGAATATCTCAACTGGTACGTTTTTCCATAGAAATTGCACCTTGTGGAATTGCGTTCGGCAAAGTAGACTGCAGTAAGCGCGAAGGAGGAGATATAAAGTGGTACTTTGCTTCCGAGAATCCTCGATTCTCTCGACTCGATATGACACTCGAGACCGTCCTTTCGTTCTTGATAGTCCTCCTTGTCGTTTCTACAGAAGGTAATTTAAAGCGAAGCGTCTAGCTGCAATTTTGACACCGTCTCGTGCCGAAAAGAATATAATAGATGGGAAAATTGCTCACCGGACCAAAGCGACGTAATGAGAAGTTGCTCGAAGCTATATACTCTTTATTAGACAGCCTAGCGTTTTCCTCAAGTTCGTCAAATTTCATTTCGTGGAATAGTCGTCACTCGTGGGTTTTTCCGCCCGATAAACTTTCTTTCTACGATCTTTACGATTTTTCAGATATGAAAAACCGCCAAAGCGATTCTCCTGACAATCGATATCGATACACGAGATAAAATAACACGATAAGTAATAATCGTAGAGGAGAACGAAAGCGAGATAATATATGGCTCATCATTTTCTTATAAATAGAATCGATGATCGGTTAATATAATTATAATTCGCGAAGAAAAATAAAGTATCGCGATCGGATTATATGCCAGCCATTGAACGAGACGTCGTGATGTTCGTGGAACCAGATTCTACGTGCCCTTAATAAGAAGCTAGATTAATTATCGTGCCATGGTTATTAAACGCATCTTCACTGCTGCTGAAAAAGATCGTCGAAGCTCTGTTTTTCTCTCGTGAAGATCGTCCACGTGTATAAAAAATAATTCAAGAAAATAAACGAGGGTCGATTGCGAATTACGATAACGCACATTAACGATCGTCTTAATAGTTGCGTTTGCGTGTCTGATCGCGTCAACCGGACCAAATGGGGAATAACGTCTTTAATTAGCGATCCGGTTATCAGGTCGAATGGCCAGTACCGACCGTCAAACTGGTAACGAGTCTGCCAGCGGAAGGGGCATCCCAGATCATTTAAATTGACCTGCATAACCGCGGGAAGTACGCCACTGCCGGCGTCCGTAGTGGAAAGCTGGTAAAAACATGCATCTATTTCCATATAACAGGTTTATATATTAGGCCGTCACCGGCAGCACATAGTTACATTTGAATACGATGTCCTAAAGCCGAGAGCTACTGGCGGTTCACGCCAGGGCACAAATTAGCTCCGACGAGAGCACCGCGCACGCGCGATTGCAAAATGCAATTTGGCACTAAGCGAATGATTTTGGTCAATTGTGCGCGTTAAAGTAATATAATGAAACGTAATTGAATACTGGCTGTTTAACCAATTTAGAATCATTATGATGTATAATATTAAAATTAATGGAATTTACATACACGATGTATAAGATCCCATTTTTACTACGTCATGCTTTTTGCTTTATCAAATGCGTTATGCCGTTTATTAAATCGTTTATTTTAATAAACTCAAAAATTAAATTTTACTTTACACTAAATTCATTTTCAAATTCATTGCTTTTATAATTAAATTGAAATCGAGAATATAATCTTTTTAAATCTTAGCGGAGCAATAAGATTTGTATATACATATATTTAGAATTTGTGAAAATTGCAAAAGTAAATTATCCGTATAACTGCAGTACGGTTTTATGCGAATGCTACCTACGCTGAGTAACGCGAGCATCAAAATATGTTTCACGAAAAACTACTCTCTTTTAGCTAGGTTCAGTGCATGATCTCATGATGTACTGATACAGACTGACATTTTAATCACGTTACAAGCGAAGCGTAAGCACGGCTCCTTTTGCTTAAAGAGGAACTGCTCTCGTCTCGGCGATTGTGGAATCACGGTAACGAATAAAGTCAGGTATGTCGAATGTTCGTTGCTATGAGCGTCTCTTGATGTTTTCACGCATCAAGGATCACACGAACTAGATGGAAAATCTAGAAGGAATCGCTCTTGCGTTATTTCTCCCTGCAGATTTACTTGACGCTTCGACTCAGAATAACGAGAGAATTTAATATTTTTTACGAAATACAATTCAATAAAAACTTTACAAATTTTTTAAATTTACATACTTAATATTTAAATGTCAGTTTAAATAATGAGAAATTACTTAAGACATTTTTAAAAAGTACGGAATATTTCAACATTCTTATCTCTTATAAATTATAATTATGTCTAATTTATCATATTTTTGTATAAATACATCATAATTTTTTAAAAATAATATTGCACAATTTTTTTTACTCCATTCTTTCTCACCTCTTCTTTTTCTTTCTTTTCTTCCTTTTTATAGCTCGTTTAACGATATCTGGTTCTTAACCGTAGCAGATTATACTTTTGCGAATGAAACTTGAGCAATTAAGATTAGTTGATTGCCTATCAAGCTCACACGCCATCGTACAGAATAAATTTAATAAATTAATATTCATATTTTTATGTGACGTATACATTATCAAACACAAAGAAAAATTTTTTGCAAATCAAAATTGACTATGAACTTTATGTATTATTATTTGATACTAATAAGAACCCATTTTTTACAAAAAATCTTCTACATCATCTTTTTAGTATTATTTTCGTTCTCATTATATATTATATATATATATATATATCATTTCATACTATTACCTGCAAAATATTTGATTATCTTAAGTTGACATATATTACCTGCAAAATATTTGATTATCTCAAGTTGACATATATTTTAAATATTACTGTTAACGCGTGAAACTATATAGGAAAAATATAGTGCAAAATCATTATGAAAGTAAAATTAGCCAAAAAGCTCTTGGAATAATTCTTTTACACACTTTTTTAGAAAAAGCAAAATTGCGTGCGTGCGATGATCATCTTGTGGATGCATGTTGCATGTCGAGATCATCAAGAAAAATGCTGCCTTCTTAACAATGAATGAAGTAGAAACTTTTTGAATCCATATTTATACGTTAATGACTGAAACTAATGCTTTTCCTGTTATAAGTAAAACTCACTGCTGCAAGAAATAATGCTAATTCTATATAATTACTTCTTTTTAAAGACTATCCTTGCAGCACACGCGTAATGAGTTGGCTAATGTTTCACGAACTGTAACGAAAAAAAAAAAAAAAGAAAAAATAAACGAAAACAACTTATCTTAAAAGCAAAATCGCGCAACGATACTTGTGCTTTGCAATACGTTTAAAAAATGATAAATATCCTCAGTTTGTGAGAAAATCTTTTATTTGATAATCTCGCAATCAATTTTTAAAAAATAAAATTTATATATATGAGGCTCTTTCAACTTTTCAGTATTAAATATCTTTATAATTAATGAATTATCACACAATAATCTTTCTCTTAATTTGAAAAATTTCGAGTACTATTTTGGAAATGTCTATTTCCAATACACGCAATGAAAAACAGTTAGATAAATATGAATTTTTAAATATACGTACTATGAAATGATAAGTCTCTCTCTCTTTATACTTCAAACTTTGACGATCTGCTCCATTTTGCTCCGCCGTACGATACGATATAAGAATAGACGCTCGGCATAATAGAAACATATAACGCACACACAGACGCGCTATAATTGCACGGTTCGATTCAAATGTCCATAGACGATTGCAATAACGTTTACACGTTATCTGCGCGCTATATAATTCTCAAGCCGGCAGCCAGAATAAGGCACCGTAAACCGTACTGACGATCTTTTTTGCGAGCTTTACTTCCCGTTTGTAACGGCGGAAGCGACGATCGATGATGGGCGCACACACAGCGTGCGCCGCGCGAATCGTTACGGTCAATTACAAACAATGTAAGACTGGCTGGTGCTCGTAGATACAGGCGTGCCGGTCGAACGGCCGGCTGTACAGCTACCCGTAAATTAATTATTATCAGAAATCGCTTTATCTAACCGTCTTATCGAAACCGTGATTAAACACTTAGGACGAATACACGTGGAGGATATACCGCAAGAAAGAAAAAAAAGAAGCGAGACCCGAGGAGCGAGGGATGGCGCGTTTTGCGTCTATTAGCGTTAAAACAAACGGCCACAACGTAATTATCGTGGCTGCGGCGCGCCTAACGAACGGGGACGGCGTGGTAAATATTCCTAAAACGAAAAGAAAAGGGAGGATAAAAGAGAGTCACCAAGAGATGGAACGATACAGCAAAACGGGAGGAAAAGCAAGAGAGAGAGAGAGAGTGAGGGAAACCTTTGTCAGCGAATTCGAACGTCGTCGCAATGTGAGCTATGCGACATACCAGGGGTTGTATATAGTATACACTATGTGTGGTTAAAGTTTGCACGGGGCTTGCTTATCGTTTATCTCTGAATCAAAGCGGCGTCGTGCATGGATAGAGAATTGCACGTATGTGGGGTGGTTAGCTTCGAGTTTTTCGTTTCGGGGAAATGTCGTGTGGAACGTTGGAGAGATTCGAGAGATTTATTGTTTCAAGAATGGTATCTCACGCAATATCATGTTACAAAAGTCGACCCCTCTTATAATACCGTGCAGTTTTCTTTGAAAAATGCCACGCTACATATACATAAACGTGAACTAGTAAAACGCAAACTCGTATAACGTAACGTCGTACGTTGCGTGGGACATGCTTATTTATACATCTCATTTTTTTTCTGTGAATTAATATTTAATTCAAAACTTGTTGGGAGATATCAGATAGTGAAATATTATGTCACATACACAATTTCGCAAAATAATATACATACCTATACATGTATGTGTATGTATACTAATTTGTAATTTGCGATATTTTGTGTATCATCATAAAGTATCGATCATTGAAGATTATGCAACTGACAGCACATAATGGAGCATGCTAATAGGTTTCAGCGTCGACACAGCGAATGTATTAAAGAAATCGATCACTCCTCCTCCTCAAGACGCATATCAGGAAGGATAAGGAAGAAAACTCCTCGCGCAGCTTCGTTGGGCGCAAAAAGGCGAAACCGACGATCACGGCCCCAGGTGCAACATAACAGTTTGAGGCACGTTAATTTTCCGAGGCTTCTCCGCGGCGATAACAATCTCGTTCATTGAAATGTATTCCTGCGATGGAATCTGCTTTTCTCTCCCTCTCTCCCCCTTTCTCTTTGAAAACACCAACTACGGTAATTATTCCCGTAGCGCACTTAGAGACGCTAGACTCTCGACTATAGGCTCGCGCGATTTACATAGGCATAAATAACTCAAACGCATCTATATTTAGCGCATTCTGATCGCGCTCCTAAGAGCGTAAAAGACAACGGGACAATCGGCATGAAGCGATGAGCGCGGTTCGTTAAGATAGATGCCACAGAGACGATCATTATACATATACCGTCCTTCGCTTTATGCCGATCGCGTATTTATTCGACGTCACGTCGAACCTGCGCCACATCTCCCCTTTCGATCCATCCTATCAATCGCGATCCATACTCATTCGATTAAACCGAACGCGCGCGTTCCAGCTTTAATGAACCTCTACTCTACCATCCTCTGATTCCAAATAATGAATTATACGAGCGAATGTTTCCTCTCGCTTCTCTCCGCGTCGTGACAAATCTAGTCGGGGGATATCGACTCGGTGGCTGAGGTCGATAACGTGCGATACGATAGCAGGTAGGATACGTATAGAGTGTATCTTGCATATACCCGGCATCATAGACGCCGAAAAACAAAAGCATCGAGAGACGCGCGATGATCCACGACCGAGAGGCGCCTTTCGACGATAACGAGTCCCGAGGGTATTCGAATTATCCCGAGACTCGTTATGATGTTCGGAAAATTAACGATAGGCGGGTATATTACGTGACGAGTCGTGCGAACGTTCCACGGTTGTATCAGTGTTAGGTAACCGCGAGTTAACGTGGACGACGAGAGAGCGACGTATAGGTATACTATATACAGGACGCGCAGGACCGCGAGGCAGGATCGAGAAGGACGAATGGAATAGAGCGTATATGCGTGTGTATATATATATATTTGCCTATATATATATAGGCAAAAGGAGAAAGAAGAAAGTAGCCGAGAGAAGACTTTAACTATGAACGATCCGCGCAGCGGGAGTAGAGATAGGAATAGAGGTAGTTCTCTCTTCTCTCCCGTTCTCCGAATAAGAATCGATAGATCAAGAGGCTCTCCGGCGTGTCCCTCTTTCATTTTCTCCCACCTCCGTCTCGTCTCTCCTCTCTTCTCTTCGGGGTCCACTCGTGTCCTCCGCGAAGGTAACCGCACTCGTGTCCACGAGGAGCTACTCGCGCTTGTAAAAGCGAGCCTCTCCAAACGAATTGCATAACATTACACGCGACTGCCAATGTTATGCATCGCGTAAAGTTGCAGCGAGCGACTCGTTGAAAAGTCACTTTATCATTGCAACGCACGCTCTCTCTCTCTCTTTCTTTCTCTCGTTCGTTGCATGATCGAGCCGAGCAAAGGAACGAGATTAGAGCACACGGCGTTCCTCGTAACCTGTTTTCCACTTATTCGCTTCTTATTAACGTGATATTAAGGCACGCATGCACGTTGCTCGGAGATGAAGTTGAAGCGCAACGTACGTGAATGGCTTTTCAGTCGTGCTTCGCCAGCGAATTTATTACAGGCCGCGATATACATCAAGATTCTGTGCGGTTTTAATGTGAATTCGCACTCTCTCACCCGTCAGTTCAACGTCAGATATTACAATTTGTATGATCGATAGAATATAATCGGAGCTTCGCGAGCGTTACGCAATCATTCGAGTCCGCGCGATGTCCGCGGCAACTATCCCATTTCAAATATCATTTGACGTCTCTTCCCCCTGGAGAAAGAAGCCACCCGTTTCCGCTTATCAGGGGATTGAAGGAAAATTAAAAAAAGGAAAAAAATTTTTAAAAAACGTATTATATAGCAAACGGCAGAATTCCGCACACGTATCTCTCCCGACTTGATTAGAGACACTCTTGCCCACTCTGTTGCCACATAAGTTTTATCTTTCGCCTCTTGACCGAGAACAATGAGCTCGTAGAGCTTCCGCGCTTCGACAAAGATATTGATTCGAAAAAGATACCGAAAAGAAGAGGAAACTCGCACCCTTAACCTTTGATAAAGTTCTCCGACTTGAAAGTGACATAACGCGTGTTCATATTTACAGGATTAATGTCGAGAATATTTCATTGCGTGGTTCTTCATAATGTAAATCATCGAGATTTATTTGTAAGAGCGCGCAAAAAAGTCCAGGGGAGAGATAATCCCGAAATGAATGTTTATTCTAAAGCAACTTTGGAATAAATTCAGGTGACGCGTTCCCTTCTTCCTCAAAGCGAGGAAGCTTGATAACTGGATGTAAACGAACGAGAGTTGGCTTGAACGGTACGGGCTCGAATTAGTTATGTAACACGAGAGAGAAAAAGACGCGCCGCCGCTGATTTACGCATTCCGCTTTTGCTGCCGGCTAGCACAACAATGGACAGGGTGACGTGTCCGAATACATACTTCCTCTTTCTACTTGGCTTTCTGTCTTTCGCGCTCTGTGCGGTCCCTTCCCACCCTCCCTTTCCCGGGAAAGGGATTCCATCTCGCGCTCCGTCACTCCCACTCTGCCAGCACTTCCTCTTCTTCTGGCCGGTTTCTCGCGGCTGCGGTGCGGCCTTGCAATGCTGCAGGCACGGCCGTAGAATCCCCTTCACCCTACCAACACTGTGTGCCGCTGCTGTTGCACCGTTGCAGCTGCAGCAGAGACGGCGACGGCAACGGCCGACGCACACACCATCGCAGCAGCGACAGGCAGCGAGGTAACTACAAGGTAGTTGCAGCGACGCTGGTTTACCTCGTAGTACGAGGACGAGACATTGGCCTACCACGCTCGACCTTGCCAGTTCGTTACTCTTTCCCCGTTTCTCTTATGCATTATACACGGCTATCCGCCTCGGCCTGTGTGTCGTCGTTTCTCTTCTAGCCCCCTTTCCGCCTCGTTTTCCCTCTTTCTCTTAGCGTTCTTCTATCGTTTTCTGCCTCTTCCTTCCTCTCTTTTCTTTTCTTTTCTACGTGTCTCTCAGCACTTCCCTTTCAATCTATCTTCCTTTTCGCCTATTTTCCCTGGTCCATCTCGTTTCTGCCGGCTTACTCATCGCGCGATGGTTCTCTCTCTTTCTCTCGTTCTGCGAAGACGCCGACGCGGCGCGGATAAGGCGCATCGTCATCATACGATCTCATTTATCGTACCTGGCCCCCCTCGAATCCAGGGATGCAGCGATGGCACGGCCAGGAGAGAAGAAAGCGATTGCAAACGGGAGCAGGTGGTAATGATAGGATAACGATAGCAATAGCGACGATGCTGCTGTCGTCAATGCCGGCTAGACACGCCCGGTTGTAATCATCTCCCTCAGTATTAATAATTAATTATAACTAATTCGAATAATATATCGATCGTGTGTACGACGACGTATATACATATATGTAAATGTGTAAAATAAGTTATGCATAAATACGTTGTCCGGTATACCATTGGGGCTTCGTTAACGCGGTGCTTCGTGACATTGCAGCTCGGGGGACTATAAATTTCACAAATTATCCCTATCGAATCGCGAAGCAGAACTTATACTTAAGCGAGAAATTGCGGGAGACGCGGTGGCCTGAATTCATTTTAGTAGCGCGAAAAAAATTGCAAAAAAATGTCAAAGTCGCTAATTATTTAAATATTTTGACACTTTCGCGTGTCTTTGTAGACATTACAAGATGCTCTATCGTCTCTCGAGAGAAACGACGAGTTTGATCAATTTCGTTTTTCTTTCCGCACGATCAATTAAAGAGAAAATTCGCCTTCGAAGATACGCCAATGAGGCAGCTTCCTCATTAATTGGTCTCAACCGGAAAATGACAGGGAGAGACATTGCGGGACAAACCCGGGACGGTCACGATCGTCGCGCGTTTGATGAAAGAGAGAAAGAGGAAATATCTTATTAGCGTGATCGTTTTTCTTCTCGTTATCGTTTTCACTCGCGACTCGGCGTTATCATTACAAGGGAGAAGGGAAAAGGCAAGAAAGAGGGCGGAGGTGGCACAATGTTTGTCCAACTGAAATTGCTTTCGCCACGACGTATTTTCTTATAAAACAGTCCGTGCTCGGCGTCGCGATAAGATTTCAATATAGAGTGGCGTATTGTACAAAGTATTCGAAATAAAGAGAAAGAAAGAGAAACCCGACGCGTCGTGTGACTACGAGATGCTTTTTGCCGAGTGATAATAGGATATGCGCAATTCTCTAAAACGTTGCGAAACCGCAATCTACGCGTTTCGTAATCTACGTCGGTCAGATCACTGCTGTGCTCTTCTTTTTAGAGCGGTTTCAGGCTTGCCGATAAAAAAAAAAAGAAAAAAAAGAAAAAACAAAAAATTAATGGAACGCGCATTACACCGCGTCGATGATTTTCTGCTTCAGATGCTGCAGGAATTCCACGTTGCTATTGCACGCACACTGAGAGTGAATATAAGCTTCAACAAGTAACTACGCACGGCGCAAAGCGCACGTGCTCGAGTTTCATTCGCGAGATTAATTCCTATGTTACGTAATTATAATGTTCGATAGCATTTAAGCGTCGTAACCGTGCTCTTGCGAGAAACCGCTAAATCAAATATCGCATATACCTAGGCGGCGGCGCCGAAGCGTTAATTGAAATCATTAGCAACATCAAGCGCGTTTCTCTTCGCGCTTATTGCTTTCATCCAAATTGTCTGTCTCGCATGCGAGCAAAACCCCGCATGCAACTGCGGCGAAAATCCAGTTGCTCGCGAACAATCGCGCTAAAGTCGTAGTGCTTTTCGAGGATTCAAACACCGGTGGGTCCTCGCCGCAGAGATGATCGAGATGAATGTTTCGTTTAAGACCACCGCCGATCAAATTCCTGCGAAAAGAGAGGAAGAAGAAGGGAAAAGGAGACAGACGGGAGAAGAACGGTCTCTTCTGCGGTGAACGATCGAAATCTTTCTCTCTCTCTCTCTCTCTCTCTCTCTCTCTCTCTCTCTCTCTCTCGCTCTTTCTTTCCGCGGACTTAACGGTGGCAGGTACCTAGTCCGTGTCAAATCGTAAGTCGATATCCTGCCGCACCTTCCATCACGCGCCGTCCATTGCAGCCGATATCCTTGGACGCGGAGGATGGATGTCGAGATTCGCGTTCTCTACTGCTAGTCTCTCGCGCGCGGGTGCATTGAACCCGCACTCTTCTCTCTCGCCGTAACGCCGAACGCACATCCTATGCTTATAAACCGTAACGACACGTGAAACTAACGGACTTGGCTCACGGCGCGTCTACACCCGCGGGAGTCCCGTGCTACGATTTCCATCGAGCTCGTTTGGAATTACGCACGAAATACGCACGCTAAGATATAGGTAAAGAAAAAACGATAAAGAGAGAGAGAGAGACCGTCAAGACTCGACGGACGACTTTGCTTCGCGCAAAAAGATACGCGCGATATAAAAAGATCCCCGATGATGAATCCCCGCGCGAAACGCCGCGCCGCGGCGAGTGCGTCATTCAAAAGAGATAATTACTAGCTCCTAGTACTCAACAGTGCGATAGAGTGCAATATCTTGAACGGCCCCTTCAACAGGAAAGGTGTTCCACACTCGTATATTACGTGCTGTAATTTCGAGTCATAATTATACCAGACAGGAACTCTAATTAAAACTTTTCATCACAGCCCTAAACGAGTATAACACTTTGTAATTTAAAACGATATGGTATAGTATGTAATAGTTGTTGAAAAAAAAAGAAACGCGTTTCTCTCCGCTAATCGTAAATTAGATAACAAGCACACGTAACGCTAAATCTAAAATCTTTATAAATGTAATAAAATATTTTCTTTTCTTTACGTTTCGATTGAACAAACACCTGATTCTCTACGCGTAAATAACGAATTTAAGATATCTATATTAACGGTAAATATAACGTAACGTCAGTCATCTTAAAAGGACACAGTCGTAACAAGGTATGTAATAATATTACACGCAAAATGCTGCCGGCTGTTAGCGGGATTCGCACAAATTATCCCGGTAGCGATCGACGATATATACAGTGACAAGTGAGCCATGTCGTCAATTCGATTCGCTGGATCGCGAAAGTTTCGCCGACCAATATTAAGTAAATAAAGCGAGAGGTGCCGTTGCTCGCGTCGCTTCCAAACGAGCACTTTGACCAATCGAAGTGTATACAGTCGAACGCTTCTGTATCGCGCCGCGTGCATCCCCTTCCATCATCCCTCCGACCCTTTCTCCAGCCCACCTTTGACACACAATAGATTCAAAGTAGTTTTCCAATAGGTGCATTTGCAATTCGAATTCCAATTTGAAATCGAAGCCTGCCGCAACCTAGATATATAGCCGACATCATTACGCGATATGATCGCCACCATAAGGCAAATTCCACGTGAGATTTTCTCCTTCTTTTAGCTTTTTTTCTCTCTCCTCTTCCACCTTTTTTTTTTTTGCGGACGATATAATTTCGTCAGACTGATTTCACAGTTCTCGCCTCTGGGGCCCCAGCCGTCTTCCGACACGAACGTTTTCTCGAGCCGATGGCAGTTCGTGTAATCGATCAAGTACCCGCCGAACTTCTATAATTTCTAACCATCTCGACGTGCCGCTGCTCGATACATATTATAGAGGAAAATGATACTCGCGATAGCGCCGCGCCGATAATTTTCAAACTGGCACGTACGATATCATCGTATATAGGCTTAGTCACGAAGCCGAACGAGGCCCCGTTCACAAAAGGCAGGAAATCGATCGTTCGATTCTCTCTGTCGCGAAATTAAGTCTTTTCCTACTGCAAAGGAAGCGCTGACTTCGATGATAACTACATATATAAATGCGATAGCCGATAGTCGAATATATATATACAATGTATAAATATGAATTCTAATGGTAGAATCAAGCAAAATCTTTCTTTCTGTTCCTTTCGATTATTAACATTCACGGTGAATAAAAAAGAAGGTTATATAGAAGTTAACAATTGCATGTGTTTGAAAAGAGAAAAATGTCAAAAAGTCATATTGTAGAAAGAAAAGTCATAATGTTCAAAATATTATAAAATACTTTGAAATAATTTATAAAAAATATAAGAGAGAAGGAGAAAAAAATATATTTCGCATATGTTACATTTGCGCTGATATATGACAGCAGCGTTATTAACTATTACACACGTTGCTGTTTCCACACATAAATATCAATAATATTTAATTTAGGAAAAATTCATCGCGATCAACAGATGAATTTAAATCGCAATTTTTTATATAAGCACCTTGAGAATTTTATCATAAAACGAGCTCATAAAACTGTAGTTGATTTTTATGACAAATCTATAAACTGCTACCTATTAATGTAATTTATTATAATTGAATTACATTATCGCTTTTTTGTACGTCATAAAATTTGCAAGTAGTATTGTCAATTTCATGGCTGGCGCGCGTGCGGTTGCAAATATTTAATTATTTAAAAACCAAGAGTAGTATTACGCATGTTTCCTTTTAATATTGTTTTCTGTTCGGTGTTAATTGAAAATGAGAGAGAACGATGATATTGGATTTAAATGCAATCTATTAATTTGATACATTTCAAAATTTCGCACACGGGAAAGATCAATATAGATATTTCTCATCAAAATTTTTATATAACATTGAATATTTGTAAAATAAACTTATCTCTATCCCATTTCCACTCTAGAGTTTTCAACGAATGCGTCGCGCTATTTATAGCAAATGATATAAATAGCACCTGTTGTTAATCGCAGGTTTGAGACGAGACGGTTAATCAGATGAGATGAGACAACTAAACGCGTAGTCAATTTATTGCGGCTAAAGGCGAACCTAACGGAAATTAAACGTAATATTGCCGGCGAACAATAACTTTATGGTCAAACGTATTACGACATTTTGATCCTGCCCACGTTGCGGTCAAAAGTAAATATTCCACGCGTGACGTTAAATCGTTAATACGTGTACTACCGAAGCCATTTGGGGAGTAGAAACGTGGTTTGCGTAACTGTACAACCTGTCGACTGAAATTCCCTGTTCGATCGTCAAACTAAATTTGATATGTACAACATCGTATCGCGACGCTGAGAGTCTCATCGATATACGATCAGATGGATGTCGAAAGGATTCGCTGTATCACAAAACGAATGAGATGCAAGAGTTGATTAGTTGTAAAATTATTCATTAACTTATATATGCATATATAATTAATAGTAAAAATTAAAATGATTAAATTACATAATTTGCATTTTAAATAAATCAGTAATTTTTATATCGCTAATTATTTCTTCAATGCATTTTACAGTGAAAAATATTACAAAACGATAAGAAATATCAAGATAGAATGTGTACGTAATGTTACAACGATAATTTACACAGGAATTTAATCTATTACTTGTTTGTTCTAATAATATCAAAAATAAAAATTCTAATTTAGTGTAAAAGTATGTATGTTTTCTATATTATTACATATTATGAAGCAAAAGAGAAATGTGCAAAAAAGTGAAAATTTAGAGATTATATATACAAACTTCTTTTTTACAGATATAATGCAACTTGAAATGTTTGAACTATCTTCACTAGTTTATACAGCGTTGAAGATGGAAGATAGAATGGATCGGCAAAGATAGGAGCTTCCAGCGACCTGAATTTTTCACGAGCCATTTCCCTGCGTCTTTACATTTCGTTGGCTATCAAGATCCGAATTAACGGTGGATCTTCCTTAACGTTCAAGTCTACAACACAACTATTACCATATCGCGCGATACTGCACGGAACGTTGAACATACAAATGGTTTTATTTCCGGTTGCTATATTTTTCAGTAACAGGTAATAAACGTTAGCCTTTATCGTTCCATTTTAAACACCCTGTGGCTAGAATGTAAATGGCACTTTAATCACTTCGGTCCGCCTATCAGCGTCGCTCATAGCAAAAATTTCACTTCCATGCACCAAATTATAATACGTAGGCGAGAATCGCGATTATCACGAATTACGACTATTTTTCTGCTGTTTAATCAGAGACAGGAATTGGAAACGAGTAAGATATTATTTACAATAACGCGTCGTATAACTATCGAGACGAAGGATCAATTTATAACAATACGCGCCGATATAATGAATATTAACGAGCTTTAATCGATCAATAACGGATAATGCATTCGCGAGCGATAACATGTCATGGCGCTGCGTTAATCTCCGGCGTTGTCGTGATGAAGGCCCGCCCCGGCACGTTTCGCCGATTATTAAACTGCGGTGTAAGTTAGGAAACGGGCAGGCAGCTCGTATCAAGACCGAAACTCCAGGGACGATCGAAAATATTTTCCGAGCGTGCTTATCCGCACGTGCGCCGCATTCGCCTTGCGTTTTTTCGCGTTTCTTCCAACGTTTTACGGCACCGTTCCAACGTGAAAGATGCAATGACCCAAGACCGACGAGGAACGAAGCTCTCGTCTGAAGAGCACGTGTCGACGGCGAGATGTGGAAGAGGAAGCATGGTAGATCAGTCACGATCGAAAGAAGAACATCGCTACTCTCTCCCGAGAAAATAATACCGCGAGGCTGCTCGTAAGAAAAGTTATTATTGTACGAAAAAAAGGCGGGTGGCATTAAATTTAATTTCTCGCTTTAGAGAAATCGCGTATCTACGCGCTTGCAAGCGATACGGAAGAAATTTTGGACGGATGTTCAGCTATCTCGTGTATCAGATATAATTCATCGATTCGTAATTTGGTTAATGATCAAAATTTTTTTTAAATACTTTATACTGTACACTATCATGACACGCGATAAAAGGATACTTGGCGATTATTATATACGATTATTATTTCAAAGCGTTAATTTAATTAATGAATGAAATTGATTATATATATATGTTTTGCATTTATCATGTCATGGTTTCATTGTTAATTAGATATAATTATTATGCGGTAACAATTATTACGTGATTGTTCACTCATTTCATTTCGCGTATGTTACGCTTAAATTGCTATTCACACATGATAATTGCCCCCCATCGTTTGATGCTACAACGCTAATTATCTTTGAACAAACCAGCCTTATTATATTGGTACCGTATTTTCTATAATAATGTACAAAATACTCAAGAGAGAAATTAAAATATAAGAAGCAACAACACACAGACACGCACACACACATAGAATATATTCCATAGATTTACTCCGCGTCGAACAATGGAACATTTTATCTGCTCACGAGCAGGTATAAGACGAGTGAAAGCAGAAAATTTAATAAGCCGCCCCATGCGAACAACGTTTTCTCCTCGGGGCCAAGATCGACTATTATCCAATCACCGCAGCGTTCCTCTCATGCATACAAGTTATGACTTAATCCGCTGGTTGCGAACGCTAAGTACCAAATCGCACGAGGTAATGATCCTCCCGATGGACGATGATCCACTTCCAGACCGCGACGGGTAGGCGAGGCGCGTGTATAATGTACGATGACGAGAGAGTTGGCCATAAACAGGGATACGTTACGTAAAATACGTGCGGCCGACGATATCGATCTTTCGGCTCGATCGAATCTCGAAACAAGGCCCTGAGTAACGAGACTCGTCCCGATCACGTGCGGACGAACGCGAAAGTGCGCGAGCGCACGCGGATCTCCCGAGCAAATCGGAGCTTCACGCTCACGTGGCCGCTGGCTAGGAGACTCGCTAAACTCATCCCGACGTAATTCGACGATTGACGGATAAGGGATCGAGAGTAAATCCGCGTCCAGACTTGGCGCGCGGTTCGCTCAACCTCACTCTGAGACGCTCCTAGCTCTTTTTCCTTTTTCTCGTAAATGTTCAATGTCAGGTCCTTGGGGGTTTCTCCCAGGAGAGGCTCGCGAGAAAAACACGCCTTTTTCCGTCACATCGAAAGTTTATATGGATATCACGCGGCTGATATTTAAAAGAAATGTCAGGATCCATCGTTTTATCCGCGATATATGATATCGGCTGATTTCAGAAATGATGACCGAGACGAAATCGGACATAGAGAGGGAGATCAGGCGCTATATTATCTCGCGATTATGTCGTCCCGCTGATTTGTACGCTCCTACGATTTTTCATCGTTCGATTATCCTCACGAAGTTATTCATAGGGTATTCGCGAGGCACCCCACCGGACAATAAAATTATAGATAATCACTATCGGCGCATACAACGCAAGGAAAACGAAGATCCTCCGTAAATGAAGAAATAAACTATCGTGAGACTGACAGTTCAAGGATAAATCTCTCTCTCCTCCCAGATGTTATTAACCCCTGTAAGGGACAAAATTATACTAAATTCTCCGAAATAAAAAATGCTGATTGCGCAGAAATGAGATGCAATTGACCCCAAGAATTTCCCAAATGATTATGTTTCGTGTTAAACAGACGTCTTTCTCAACGTACGTATATACATACGTAGAGACCCGATTTCGCGCAAACTATAATAAATTGTCTAATAAATAAAACCGGTTTACGCGCGCTTGATTGCTTCGCGTGAAATGACACGCGGTGCCGTAGGTCTAATCGCTCAACCACCGCTCATTACCGCGACGCTGCGGGGTTATTACCGTCGGGAAAACTTCATCGGGGCTTATATCCCGCTTCACGACTCGGAATGTCAAATGCGACACATGTGCGCGCGTATTTGCCGTATTTATCTATTCGCGATGCGTGAGGCGACTGAATGACGGTCGGCGATGACCGCATGCAGTCGTAAGCATTCGGAAACAATTTAACTGTAGCTGTGAGTCGATCTCGAGGCGCTTGAATCGCGCGCGAAGGTGGTACATGTCCGACACGCATGCATCCAAGCGCTATGGGGTGTTCGGGAATGGGAATGAAATGAGTACGGTCATTACGGGTGCAGTGCTGTATCAAGCGCTGTCGAGTCGTTACGGGACCGTGTACGGACTTTCGTCATTTTTCTTTTCGAAGCTTTTCAACTTATTTCCTCTCATCGAATTCTCGAAATTCTTACAATTTAAAAGCAAATAGAAATTTAATTCTTACTTTTTTATGAAATGTTTTTCTTGCATTCATACCAGCAAACCAATTCGAAATTAGCGATTCCTTATCGCAGATTGTAATCATACCTGAAACATAAAGAAAAGGATAATTTAATTGACGCGTAAATTAATGTGTCAATGAGATTGGTGATAAAAATAGCTAATTGCTTATTCTCAAGTCTGTGGTTAAGAAAGCCGCAATTTTTATATTTAATTTTAGCGTAAAAATATTTTGCAACTAAAACTTGCATGATTTTCACAAAAACCATTAAGATAATAATCCATTATTGTTGTATATAATATATAATAATACCAGTAATGTATATGTGCACTTGAAATACATCGCGTAAAGAAACTTGCGATTATTTTTCATATCATCAAATTTGGATTGAAGATTAGTTTGTATAAAGAGATAAGTAAATGCACACGAAAAACAAAGAACTACATTTTTGTATCGCAATTTCGAAAGAATTTTTACTATCCATATTGTTTCTTCTTGTTGCAAAAAAAAGGTGCAAAAGTATACTTCGAGCGAAAAATATTATACAATTAGTTGCAGACGGCGAATAGCACACATATTCTGACCATATTTATGCTCCTGTGAAGTATAATGCAAGGACTTGGTCGCTGTGGGAAATGCAAGAATGGGAAGCCAGATGAGTAAAGTCATTACAGAATTCCGCGCTCTTGTAACCAGTGCGCACGGTAATGTCACAATGTCTCTGCTATTCTACATTCTAGAAATGTCCAGTAGAATCGGTGCTATACATTCAGCAGGAACTTACTCTCCCTATTCAGTAGCATACATTGCGCGCCGGTGCGACGATGTAGATTCTTTAGCAAATGAAACGATGAATGAAATCTTGAAGTTGAGAATTTGTCGGAATTCGTGTTAAATATTTTCGCAATAAGATATTTCGTCTCAACATCTTTTTTGTCAAAATTTATAATTTGTTCAAAAAATTTATCATTCGTACATCATATCATTAATTTCCTAAAAACAGATGTTCCATGTATTACATAAATAGTGTAAAATTTTTAAATACAATGCATCAAGCGCTAATATTTTTAATAAAATTTTATTTTTGTAATTTGTTAAGGGGTACTTGGAAAAACTTTATACATCGCTGCTCGTATCTTCCAGCACGATTTCTTCAACTCCCAAGGCTGGGGCAAAGTCTCGTTTGCGTATACGTAAGTGAAAATCTCGTCTTGAGCGTGACAAAAACGATCGTCCATCGGAGACCGTTCATATTGCCGATCATTAGAGACGGCCATAAAGGTCGATTCGTATTATATAGATAAGACAGTCGGCGTGGATACCTCAGGGGGTTCACGGCATCGTGGAGAATTGCGGCATTCTGTTGGGCGAAGGATGAGCTCTATCTATGCATAGAATTTTCTTATATATGGCATAAATGCGATATACATATAAATTCTATCTGTATATACCTCAAGAAAAAAGTTTTGTAAAAGATATAAACCACTTATTTGCTCATACAGAGATTTATGATGAGATATGTTGAAGATGTGACTATAAGCACGCATTTAACATAAAACAAGTTAATAAATTGTGTTTCATAAAAATGCATAAGTTTTTTCTCTCGGAAACAAAAAAATAGTAAAAGAGTTCAAATGGAAAATAAAATGTTGCATATACGTATGGAAGATAATAAAATTTGATAAAACCACAGCGAAAAGTATCACTACATTTTTACGAGAATTTACCGACTCCGTTATATTTTCTACGTGCTTTTCCGAACGCGCAGAGAATTTTCGCGTTTCCCATCGAGGTCGCAAGGCCCATTGCTTCCCCAGCCAGTGCGTGGGATCCGTGAGTTACACATAGCTTGCGACTATAAATTTTCGTGAGTGAACGAGAGCCGGAGCCAAGTAACGAACGATCGAGAGCACTTAGTGAAATAAATAACGCGGAGCGACCTCTTTGTCGCCAATTGTCGAACTTCCCAATGGAAAGTAAATGTTGGGAGCAAGCACTTCACCCCCTTCGATTTAGAGGAATGTTTTCAATCTCAGTACTTTCTACGTGCACTTGGAAGGACAAAAATGTGTGGTGCATGCTTCTACCGAGTTTCTAATTGATTATTGTTAATTAAATAAATCATTTGTATTTGTGTATTAATGTGTATAAAAATTATATTTTAAAATCTCAAAAAGTTATATATAATATTTAAAAAATTACATAGCTTACAAGTAACGCTACCCAAATGTAAATCACCGATTTTGATAATTTTTGAATATGTATTAAATTTATCCTGAAGTAATAGTAAACAGTTTCATTTATCGTCAAATTAATTAATATTTACAAGTTAGTCTGATCAACCCTTCAATTCTATAAAGGTGTGAGGGAAAACCTTTTCTTGTAAATATTAATTAATATTAATTAATTTGACAATAAATGAAACTGTTTACCATTACTTCGGGATAAATATAAATGTTACGTAAGAAATTCGATAAAAGGGTAGTTTACTCTTTAAAATTTTCTAAAAAAATTTCCAAACAGATTAATTTTGTTTTGGATGTGAGTGTAACATATATTCTACTTTTTCAAAATTTTTGGATATTTTTGGAATTTGCAATTTTCCGGACATTTTTTTACATTTTTGTTTTAAATACAGGGGTGGTTTACCTCTTAAAAATGATCGAATCAAGTCGAAAATTTTTCATTTTTCATATCGCTTGGTGATGCAACTATTTTATTTGATTCAAAAATACTAAATCCTTATATACAAAACAATTAAATCGACCACAGACACCCCTAAATTCAAAGGGGTATTTCACTCCCTAAATATGTTTTTCCGCCGATAAAAAAAATACGTATGTTTTATTTTTACGTCTACTATAACATATTCAAAAATTATCAAAATCGGCGATTTACATTTGGGTAGTGTTATTTGTTAGTTAATTATCGATTCATTCTTCTATACAATTTTTAACACACCTAAGTACATTTTTAACAACAATTAAATATCAAGAACAAAATTTTCGAATTATAAACAAGTGAGAATATATACATATATAAGAAGTTATGCTATTATCTTGTTTGAATATTTGTGTTTACACGACAAACTAATGGCAATGTGTGTCATGTGTATTAAAGGTTTCCTGAGGGATATACAAACTTTTGCTATGTAATATTTTTGTGGTCATGTAATAAAGTCACGCCATATCGCAATCTGAATAAATCTGAACGGATAACGAGAACGTGTCATAAACGCAAGACGATGGAGAAGATAGCAGCCTATAACGAGAGACACGTGACACGCGACTAGATCGAGGTTGTATGCATTCACCCACTCAGGCCAATGCAGGGTTCGCTCATCTGTGCATTAATGCGCGAATCGCACGCATCCATTTGCAAGCCCCATGTAATGCCACATGCATGCTCATAACTGCGAGAGCTAGCATAGATCATATTTTGCAGAACGCAGAAGATTTTCGAACTACAACAGACTACGTGAATGTTTACGTAACGAGATTCTGGAAATAATGGATTGCGTGGTCTGTATGTTAAAAGTTACATGATAATAAACATATACCCTATAAATGTATTACAGAAATTATGGTACAGAAGGTTTTGTAGACAGCAATTACAAAGTATTTTGCAACAACGAAAAAATGTCAAATTTTTATTTAATATGGTACGTAATGGCAGAACGAGGTATTTCATTCTTACGAATTCAAAGCGTAGTTTAAAAAAACTAATATTTAACAGTAAAGTAAAATATTCACTTAAAATTGTTAGAAGTAAATATCTTGCTTTGTTAGTCATTGAAAATGCGCAATGTAATCAGAGAAACAATTTCTCACTTTATACAATATATACATATACTTAATATTTCTTTGCAACAATTGCTATGGTAATAAATAAAAATGTCATCTGAATTTATTATTTATTAAAATAAGGTATAAATTTATCTGTGTATTAATATTTTATATAATAATTTCTTCAATCTTTTATATAATAATTTAAATTATACAAATTATTTTAATTTGTTAAATTTTATATCGATACTATTCTGTATTATCATATTTATGAAATGTATTTAGAATTTTAATAATAATTACAAAATAATATAAAAATCTAGTCTCTATCTGACAAAATGCAATGTTAATTGTACATAGATATATGTGTTTTTTCTACATAATTAACAACCATATATAGTTAAGTTGAAAAAAAAAAGAAATCTTAAATCATAGAAATATAGAATAATTTTAGCTTCTTGTAAAAACTACAATTAATTTATATTTCTCTGATTTAAGGTAATTACGAAAAAGGTAGCATGCGTTTTTTTTGCGAAAGTAACTTAATAAAAATTTCAAGAGATTCTTTTAATCTCGAGACATCTCCATATTTTATTCTACATCACTGAGAACGCAAAGCACGTAAGAATATTAAAATTTTAGTCCGCTGCAATTTGCGCCGGACGAACGCAAGAGGAAAAGAAACTGGAGCAATGACGGCACAATGAAAATACGGCAAAACTTCATAGACAACATACTGTGCTTACGCCGAAAAAAGTTACGGGAGCATACGATTTGAATGCACAGTCAAGTATATGAGTACGCACAATCTGCAAAATGTGCTTACAATTTGTATGTGTTTTGCATTTATTAATTTTTATGATAGGCACGAGTGTGCCTACATTTCGTGAGATAAATTGCACATAAAGTTTACTAAATACAGCAGTAACGTTATATGATTTCATTTATATCTGCATACGATGCGTATGCAATACATATGACGCATGGCATGTTTGTTATTAGTAATGTAATGTATGTACAAATTGTCACGTTCATGCTTAAATGTCTAATATCCATGCCAGAGGATTGAAAATACCTGATTATTAAATGAGATTTGTATTCCGATAAGTTCTTTTGATCAAACACAGATGTTGCTTTACATAATACAATAATTTCCACACGGAGCTAGAATAATAATAGATTTCATACAATAATAGATATCATGCTTATTCTGTTCCTGATAGATTCTAAATGAACTAAAACTTGATCCTATTCAACAGGATTCCTAATCAATCTGATATTACCAGTTTGTTAGTAAATCATCGCATTGTGTCACTCGCAAAGATCTTATAGATGTTACGGTTGTAGAAACATCATAAGAAATAAATTACAGAAAATTGATACTTAAATTCAACAAAATTACTACCAACCAAGATTACGTCAGCATATCGTTTCTTCATGTGAATTTAACGATCGTTACATCGGGCTTCTTAAAAGAACGATCGCCTTTAAAGCGATTATCTTGCTCGTCATGCGCGTTAAAGTTGAACCTAATTACAAAACTTTGATGATCTTCTGGTTATAGACCTCTCCGTTGGTATACTCGACGCTGGCATATATCTGCGTATTAATGTCGCTAATTAATTCGCAGTTGCGAGCCGCAAGTAATGGGCAGCGTGCGCGCTCGTAACTGCACACGTGTCCGATATTTCACGCCAGCCAGCTCGAGTGTGGCCGCGGTGGCTTCGGTATGAGACACACGAGTCAATTTGCGCAACGTGTGTAACATGCGTGAAAAAAACAAGGGGAGCGTCGGCCGCCCGCGATGCAGAAGAGGCGGAAAAGCCAACCACACATGCATATATACGGGCTTGATTCGTGTTCTGGACGTGCGTCCAGCACCCTCGAGATTCTCCCTCTCTCTCTTTCACTCTCGCTCTCTCTCTCCCTGAGAGGGAGAACGGATTTCAACAGTCGCGCGTGCGACACGTATGAGGAATAAATTCGAGAAAGGGGCAGGCGTTGAGATGATATCGATTTATTGCGTCTCCGGTGCGCGCCGCGGCGGCTTCAGCAGATAGAAAAGTCCTTAAATATTCAAGAGAAACGATATCGAGGAGATGTATGGTGAGGATATGTCGCAGTTCGTGCCATCATGATGTATCATGACTTATGGAGATGAAATTCACGTACATAAACTGGTAGCGACGCCGCGCAAATTATGTAAATACCGCACTCGGTTGGGATAACGATTTTGAGTTATTATACGACGCGATAATTTCAAGAATATGCACATATATGTATGCGTTGCTGCAAATATTTTTTCACCGACATGACAGAAATGACTTGAAAATATCAGAATAGAAAGTGGCCACTTTGTTTCGAATTTTTAATAATACGTAATTATTGTTTAATCGAAGGAAAAATATATGCACGCACATTTGCATGCTATTAAGCGCTCCAGAGCTGTTGAAATAATGTCTAAATATACTGCTGGACGCGAAACTTACTCGCACATATATACCGAAATATATAGTTGGATAAATTCCATCGGGTATTTTTAAATAAAGAAATTTCCAAAGAGAGAGATATGGAGAGATCGCGCAAGATGCAATGCATAGTATAGCATATTACGTTTAACGAGCGTAAACCGGGGCGCGCGTTTAAATCTTTTCGGAGGATGAGAGAGAATTTCCGGCATTCGGCGAAAGTTAATAACGCTTCAACCACCGGTACTGCAGCGGCAGATTCGTCTGGTAGAGATTTCAGCATTTAAGCAGCGCATCTTCCGTCGTCTTAACACGATGATCTCTCGAATAAAAGAAAAAGAGGAAGGTTTCTGCGCGTAAGAAACTTGTGAGATACAAGAGAGTAAAAATTTTCAATTTGACATTATTTAATAACCAGATTATTCCATTTAATATTTTCACTAATCAATGAATTCGACCGTATTTGCGCGCGGTGATCGATCGTGAAATAACATAGTCGTCGAAAACTCTGACGCGTAATCTTAAATTTCGCAGATTTAAATTTCCAATGCCACATTGCGGTAACGCGTTTAAACCGTAGAAATCAATTTCGGAAAGAGTACAAATATTTTTACTGTCCTGACGGCGTCCAATTTCTACTTTCCCGCCAGCAACCCTGTGACCTGTCCAAGGATTTCTTGCGCATACAAATGTAGGTCATTGACGATGGCGGAGATTTTTACGAACATCGATCGCTAGGAGCTATAGGAATCGTTTATGGAATCGTATCGGCGTAGAGCTCTTGTGACCCTTCTTCGCTTTTAGCTCGACGGAAATTCACCGCCATTCTCGAGAACCCCCGCTGATATATAGGTACTCGAGAAGACGATGAGGGAGGGGCAGGGATGGGTTCCCGGGAAGAAAACGCGAGGAAGAAAAAAGTCCAGGGCACCCGAGATTATCTCAGGCTGAGGTTTTATATTATAGGTTCGCGCCAATAGGACACGTCGGCGATGGCGTATCTATACACGCGACTCTATCGCTCGTGTAAGATGCCTTTTCACACCGCGCCGAGCATCTGTCATACTTTCAACCGAACGTAGAAATCATTACCTTCTCGCGAGAGAGAGAGAGAGAGAGAGAGAGAGAGAGAGAGAGAGAGAGAGAGAGAGAGAGAGAGAGAGAGAGAGAGAGGTCGTGTCACGACACACCGCTTGCATCGGGACTGACAACACCGTTGCAGTTGCACCGATAACCAGATCCCGAACAGATATCTCAAAGCGGATGTCTCTCTCTCGTTTCGATATTTTACCTGATTTTTCAGACTGCATCCGCCGAGATTACTTTTCAATAAGATAAACTGTGTTTGAGAAAACGATGTTATATAATGTGCGCTTATACGACGATTGCATTCGACGCATTTTCTTGGAGCAATGTCCGTCACTAATGGAGAAATTGATGGGTTGACGATTATATGCGAGCGAAGAGAAAGATATTATATAATTGTAGATCTGCAAACGGCAGAAAAAGTAACTACCTGTTCCAGCGGACAACTCTTCTTATTCACAAAGCAGCTATTTCCGAGGTTCAAAGATTCTACTCCGCAGCTATTTCCACGCGGTTGTTTGGAAGCGGGTCGTAAAACACGGCAGGGTACGGTAAACATGTCGGAGTGTCCGGCGGTCGTACAACTACCTTAACAAACACCGTATTAACCGGCTCATTGCATTTGCAGTGGACTCAACCGCGGACCGGAGCTGCACTTAAAGACTTTTCACGGAAGAATATGACGTTGTGGAGCTGTAGCCGACAGCTCGTTTAAGACAATCGGATTTCATGATGCACTTAAGATCGTACTTTACATAACGCGCGGAGGTTAGTGAAAACACGTCAACGTTATTAAAGCTGCAGACACGTGACTAAAGGCAAGTATATATTATTTAAAATTATACACATTATATATCTTATTCAAATTTGATATTAAATCATAAAGAGGAATTTGAGGAAAGTAGCAAAGATCAATAGTTACTATTCAATTAAGAAAAGAAAACGCCGCATAATTATATAATAACAACGTAGTAAAAAATAAATTGCATAGTACAAAATAATTATATACATCTCTTTATGTACACACGTATGCTATAAAAAGAAATGATATATTGAAATGTTAAAGTTTGTTAGAGCCCGCTGTGCAGTTTACGATTTTGCTAAAACATTTACAGTTCTTGGATTAACGCGAGAGATTGTCGCGCTATGTAATTTATAATCCGACGTAAATTCGAATTTACGAAGCATTAAAGAAGTAATTCGCGCACTCCAAAATTATCATTAAAGTTTCATCTCCGGTTTTAAATCAATCTGAAAGAATATTTTTTAGATCAATCAAACATTTTCGATTCTAGTAAAGAAAAACACTTTATATAACATGTATTATTAATAATAACGTAAAAACAATAAAACCCCATAAATGTGAGAACTGTCATAAATATTCTATGCTTGGTTTGGATTAAACGTCATTTAATAAACATATAAATTAAACATGAGAGAATTATGACCGATATGTGTGTCAATAAATGATTAATATTTGAATGTGTCCAACTTCTCTATACATCATTTATATACGGCTTTACAGGTATGTGCAATAATTCATGGAAGACTGAACACTAATTCTGAACACACGGCGATGTACCTAATAAATTCCAAATATCATAGTATAATCAGATTCCTTACGTCTTTCATCATACCCATGTTTATGACTTTCTTGGAAGACGCTCGTAACAAAGTTTGTTCCGTATGTGGACCTTTGCAAAACCTCGCCAAGCTTCGTAATTTACGATATCCGCGGATCCTCACACATTAAAGTTCAGTTACATCTCTGCGGCTGCTAAGCGGCCGCGTTCCTAATGCCGCAACCTTACGGTTGGCTAGTAACTTTCTCACTTCGTGGATTAGCTCTTTAGGCAGTCGCTGGAGGCGTGGATAATCGTGTACGACCCGTCGCGCGGTCGTATAAAAACCGCCGAGCATTACCGTCCGTATATATCGTTTTATATGTATCCCCGACTCAGGAGAAGCAATTTATGTTTACAAATGATAAAGCCCATTTGCGTAAATAGTACCGGAATGTTAAGATTTAATGTAACGCGACGCGGGTTCATCAATTCCCGCGTGCGATTTAAAATCCAACATTTTCGCGAACACGACTGCGCTTTGGGAATTATTATACATTCAGCGTGAAACGCAAATCCTGATTGCGTCGCGCTGGCTGAAATGGATTCAAAAACAATAACGCTTTTTGAATTAACAATTCATCGTGGAATATAAACGTCACGTAGGAAAAAATCACGCAGGTTTCTGCTTGCATGTTTCGCGCTTCGTAAAGCTTCAAGATTTATTTCGCTCGCTGCGCAATAATGGTTCATCGATAGTCCTGTGCTATTTGACCCGCATGTCCTATTGAGTGCCGAGCATGAAAAGGTGTTCCTCGCAAAAAAAAAGTGTCAAATGCGACACCTTCGATCCTAAACGGCGATTTTATTAGGTCGAACTGTCCGCGTCGAGCCGTCAAAAATCGCTATTTAACCTGACAAATAACGATGCTCGGACGCGGATGACGAAACGTTTTCAACGTACTATGGTTTGCGTGAGCATACATCGCGGAGAGTCGGCACCGTCATAGATCACGTCAGGAGAGAGAGAGAGAGAGAGAGGACACACACGTTGGGGACCGCATTCGAAAAAAAAAACCGCCGGACGGGAATACATTGGACAGGGGACGCCGTGTCGAGGGCTTGGGCGCGCGAAAATTATGTGGTCAGCCTGATATATTTCCCATTCGCCTTGAATTAATGTATCGCCAATATTACGACGATGCATCAAAAGCCACGTAAAAATTGCCGTCGTTGATGTATTGGAGCATCCCGCGAATACTCTGCCGTGCGCGGAGAAATGTGTTGTACCGATAGTGATGATGATGGTGGTAGACTTTCACGCAGCTGTGGTGCAACGTATATCATTTTTTTTTCGTTGCACTCCCGAATGCCGATAGGCATTCAATGTCTATATACCTGTATTACCTCTGCTAACGCGCAATCCTTGCACCGATAAAATTTTAATCGATTGTTGAAAAAAAAAATCGCGCGACTCTGACGAACCTAGGAAACGAAATTAAAATGAACTAGACTCTAAAAGAAACGTCGACCAGGATAAACCATAAATATTCATAATGCTATTCTCTAGCAGAGATTCTAGATTCCGATATATCTTGTAACCAGCTTAAAGTAGACGGAGCACGCTTTTACCAAATTGATAAATGCGATAATAGGCTTCTCTTTAAGTGTAATATCTTGAGTTATTTATGTCAGATTTATCTCTATCTACTGCAGTGTGCGTGTTGGTTTGCGAGGCATTGAAAATTAATAATCTGACCTTATGCGAAAGATCAAGCCGCGAGGTATATGACGATACGGCGCGATTGGATTCACATGATATATTTTATACGACGGTGCAACGGCTTCTGAATATATCTCATTAACACCCAGAGCTCGTATATCGGTTGCTCGCACGGGAATTCTTATTCCGACGGAAGTAAAGATAAAGTCTGACGCAAAACGAATATGATAATTTATTATTCGAAACAAAACGTGGAAAGAACGTATTGGTCATCGAAGCAATGCGTTTTTTCAAGTTCTGCGCGAAATGTTGCATTTCCTAGTACAAAGGTAATTTAATCGAACGGACGTTTTCCCGGCCGTGAAAGGTGAGAAACGCGGGTAGTATTTTTCCGCATCGGACAACCCGCACCATGGGCCAGTTGCCATGGTTCCCATGCAATTAAAGAAATGGCACTACGAATCAGGTAGATATATAGTCTCGAAGCTTTCGCGTTTGCGTTAGGTAAAGGAAACTGTCGCTTGCTTTTCTTTCTCTTTCACAGTCTAATTCTCTTGCGTTTTATTTTGCAGCGTTGCATATTTATGAGTTTTAACAAATAGTTAACGAAAGGTTCCGCGCGTTGGCGCATCTTATAAAAAAAAAAACAGGACAATTAGAGATACTAACTCGTCGTTAACTCGTCTTCTATCTATTGCTGATAATACCGAGCAGTGTTTTATTGTCACTGCTATCAATAGTAATTTGTTGCTTCCCTGATACGAGTCTTTAATCGTGTATATTTAAATCGTAATATTCTTCAAAGAAAAATCTTTTTTCCTCTTCAAATCTAGTTCTCTCTCTTTATTTATTTCTATCGCGATAAATGTATCAATGAAAGTCGTGTGAAAGCGAGATTAATTTCATCATAAACTTGATCATTGTTTCTGTACATATTGCATTTTGCAATGTATACATGACAAAGTAGTTGTATCGTCTAGCATCATTTATACAAATTAACCTTTTATTTTCAAATATTATTGATATCAATCTCTCTGTATTTTTTAATTCTTTTTAATATATATAATAAAAGGAAAATTGATAAAAAACATTTAGTTTTCTGTCTGCTACAAATATGCACTTAACCAGTTTCGCTCGAACATTGACTACTCCAGCGCACGTGCATTGCGCTATAACGGACACATGTGCCAGGCGTTGAGCGAGTTTTCATTAAAACTTTACGACATTCGCACCGACAAAAAAAATATGCCCCGTCATTTTCCTATAAATAAATGCACTACCATCGTATACGTTGCCGCGACGAATTTATCTTTGTTCGGAAAGTCGTAAGAGTTTCGCGCCGTATCCGATTAATTAAAATGCAACTAGCCACGCGCGATAAATCACGTACCTTGACGTCCTTGAGTCGTGACGTCGCCGCGTTTGCGTATGCGCTAATTCGCGTCACGATGCGTGATCATTCGTCCGAAAGAAAACTCAATAACGCATACCTATGCATAAATGCATACCTACAAACGCATAACCGCGCTTCTAGTGTACATATACCGCGCGGAGCACCAAAAGCGCCGAAAAAAAAAAGAAAAATCACCACCAGATCGAATAATCCCGCCGATACGTACTCAACGTTACCATTCATATCGAATTATAACCGCGCATCAACGACGGATCGAGCGGGACATATTGAATATACGCTGCTTTTGCCGCTTGCATCGTCATCGAGAATCGGTCGAAGCGAATATCGAAGGGAGACACCATAAAGGGGTGATAATGACAGGGAGGGAGAAAGAGAGAGAAATCGGGGGAGGATGTAGAGGTGGAGGACGAAAAGCGAGCTGGTCAGGTAGAGCTTGGGGAATAATCAGCGCGAGGCCAACGCAGCCGATGTTCCATGGAATTGACCCCTTTCTGGACTGACCGAAAATGCAAACAATGATGAAACCTCCGCCGAGGGCCGATCGATTATATGCTCCCTGCGTTTCGCGCAACGTTAATATCAACGGGGATGCTTAACGTGGCTCTGATATTCGTCGATCACTATTGTGATGAGCGCCGAACGGCCGTTTATTACAAGCTGCTTCGCGAATAGTCGCGCGCGTGTACCGACTTTCTCATATACTACCACTGCATTCAGTGTATCAAATGCACGCGATGTGCGCGTTGGAAATCGATTCGAGGAGGTGTTGAAAGGAACGTGAACCTTGCGCGCTCGACACACATCGTTCTTTACTTACGGTTTACTTACGTGCGGATTATCGAGCCGCATCGCACGAGCGAATCACGGTGAGAATTATACGCGTGAAAAGGCACGCGGATAACACAGAAAATGCACGCGCGCGCGCGAACAAACATGTACGTGATTATCTGAACCCCCGTAATGCGCTTAGCGCGATTAAAAGCGTAATTAATGAAACGACGGGGTTTTATGAAAAAACATAGCGCGGCACAAATGCAAATGCCGCGCTGATACATTTATTTATTAACTAAGGAAGGTTATATGATAAGTTATTAAGCTAGAAATACGAAATGAAATATATTGCGCATAATTACGTGGTAACAAATATATGCAGGCTGTTTGTGAACATTTCTCGTAAAATGTGTCACTGCACAATACACAAATTGTATGCATTATAATTAAATATCGGAAAATAGTTTTAAAACATGAAGTTATTCGTGCCTACGCGTAATAATCATCGTTTTATTTCCCCGATAACATGTGTGCATACACATAAACTGTGTTTACGTGCACTGTGCGGTCTCAGGTGTCCAATGGTATATAATTACTATAGGATCATATAACAAATGTAAAATTCCGTTACATTATTTCATTAAATGTTTATCGCACAATCCAATATTTCTTATACATGTGTAATTATTTAATTTTGTATGGGATCGCCGTATTGCACAAACAACATTAACTACATTACATATTATTCATATTAACATAAAATAAACGTGCTGTTTTTCACGCTAAAGCAGCAATCAAGATTTCAAAGTTTCATGTAAATATTTCCTTTAATTAAATTCTCGTATTAATATCATTAAAGTTCCATTATTTGCTTTTCCATAAACATGTGTTATTTGTTTAAAAAAGTAGAATGGAGGAAAACGAGTTTGTTTTTTTCTTCCTCTTCTTTCCGATATATAATATTTCAAAATAAATAAGGCAACGAATGCAATTGATTAATTTTTATTACGCGGAAAAACGTTATTGAATTTTTGTCACTTTCCAAGCACGTGTCGGTATTAATATTCACTCTGAATTATATAGTTATTCAGCATGGACCAGGAAGAGCCGTATCTCCTGCTCGCGGTATGGGAAGCAGCGCGCGGCAGCGGAGCCTAATTCTTATTCATGTAACGTAAACCGATCTCTTTAATCGGTACTCCGGCCGGAATTTAGGATTTCTCAAACTGCCTTTTTCGGTCCCAGCTAGTTTCCGTTGCCAGCGGCATCTTAACGATTTCAAACTGCTTTACCCATTCCTCGTCTGCGACGATCGCCAGTAGTCTGGACATTTCGATTCTTCTCCGCCTTTGAACGCCTTCGATCGCTATTAAGAACTTGGTGATCAAGGAAAGGAATTAGGATCTGAGAAATAGTGGAACGCTTTCTCATTAGCGGATTTCGATAGCATCTAACGAGAAAAGACAGGGGATCTTCGCGTCGAAGCGAGAGTGGGAAGCGGAAGCGCATCCGGCTAGGGCGCGGCGGAAACTGCAAAATGGAACAAAGTTGCAGTAGAGAATTCGAGCGTCCGTAGTTTATTCCCGTACTTTAATTACCTAGTTATCCCGGCGCGATTTACATAATGTAGCTCTCGCCTCCCATCGCGCGCGGCATTGACTCCGCAGGCGAGGATTTCCAATCGGTTCGACTCTCTCGCGGATACCTAATAGAGCCAGGGGAGGGATTCGCGAGGAATGGAGCAACTCTAAGGCTATTAATTCCTTTAGGCTCCGGATCGTTATAACCCATTGTTCCCTACGGTACCTGCGATGGGCCGCTCGTATACCTATGAAATGTAGATCGGAGACACATGCATGCGAGTTTGCTTGCTGACAATATTCCCAAAAGTGCTATATTCGGAAAACGCGTACAGACGTATGGCAATTAAAAGGAACGAGTAAATTTATTGTATAAATGTACATCTTATGTGCTGACGATTTTAGGCTGATTTTATTTGTCATTAAAAATATAGGGTATCTCAAAAAATTGATACACTAATTAGAATAAAGTAAAAATTTGTTATAAAGAAAAAATGTAGAAATTTTAAAAATTTTGAAATATCAATTTAAAACAATTAGCAATGGAATAAAAATAATTACAATAATTTTAGAATATAATGTTATATGTACAAGGAAAAAATGGTTATTATACGTTACATTAAACAAAGCATAATAGAAAGAAATCAAAACATATTATTTATAACATAAAATTAATTAAGAATTATAAACCAATTAAAATTTAAAACAATGTAAGCTCACATAAAAGACGCAATATACATACATACATATTATATTATAATATATGCGAATTATTAAATTACTAATTTACATTGTTATTTAATAACTCGTATTTTTGTATTAACTACAATACAAATGCTAATTGTCTGTTACTTAATACAGAGTTCATTCTCAGTCTATTACATGTTATCTAGCGAATACCTTGTATTATATACCACATCACATGTGATAGATATGTGACATTATGTAGATATCGAATGGGTACATCAAAATAGATATTGTATATACATGGTACTATGTGTCACGCGAAGTACGCCCATAGCACTGAGATGCATCTTACTATGCACAGCTAATGATGGCAGACAACCGCCAGTATCTTAATGTAGTTTCACACAAGAACGTTTCTATGGCAATTAAAACAAGACTGTGAGATCATATTGTCAACTATACAAATAAATATAATGCATAAAATATTTAATTAATAAATAAGTGTTACACACTTTAATGTCATTTTTGAGCAAAAAAAGTATAATGTTTTATCAAGCTTTATATTTCATTAGATTTTTTCTATTTAATTTTCAAAATATCGCTCGAAAAAAAAAGAAAAGATTTTCCGTAAAATAACTTTTCGTGTCAAGTTATAATTAAACTGCTTTTCAAACTGTTTGCGTTAATAAAATGTAATATGCGGGTCTCATAATTATTGTCTAGAGAAGAAAAGGAAGAAAATATGAGGAAGGACAAAAGAAACTTGTTGAATAAGTTCTAAATACGATTATAAACTTTATATTTTTGCGTAATATAATTCAAGTAAGAAACATTTATTTTTCTTCGTCCATATAAAATATGTAGAATAATTCGAAAGTTTATAGTCTAAAGATTTCATGTTTTTATCGTATTATTTTCACTGAAAATCTTGTTTATAACTAATTTATAATTATTTTCCCCTTCTTTCTCCCTCTCGCGCGGCAGTATATATCAACTATATACATAGTTAAAAAAAGTGATGACACAAATTGCTGAGTATCTCGTATAATATCTTTTTTCTTTTATTTTTTTTTTGCCAACAGATTATGGTCGTGCGACACGGGCACTGAAATCCCACGGTAATGTATTAACGAACGCAGCACACCTTCATAGTACAAAGTTGGGGTCGTTTATGCTCTTTTTGCTCGCGCGCAAAAACCGAGGTGAGATTACGGTTGGTGCAGGAATGCTTTTAACGATAAACTCTCGCATTATGTATAAGTCTCTTTTGGCGTGTGCGCGGCTATTTCTATGAATTTCAAACCACGCTCTCGCGGCTCGTAGATAGACTCTATCTCCGAACGCGCGTGTATGTACGTAGACGAGTTTTATATATGCTCGCGGAATCGAAGATAAGCGCACGCGTATCCGCTCTCGCAAGATTTCGCGCGGTTTTCGCATTCGTTCGAGGCGGCCGGATTCAGGTATACGCTAAGATCCCACGGAGGCCGCGCAGAAGAAACGTGACTAGACGATCATAACTCGAAAGTAGCCGGCCGAACAACCGCCAAGGGGCGGGTTAACGAGGCCGCCCTGCGAGGGTTAATGGGTTAACAGGACAGCGAAGGCCTGTTGTATCGTGGTCGCGTCGTCCCTAATTCACAGCGCGCGTGGGAGCCGGCTTAAGGGGGATACAAGGCTTCTCTCGAGTCTTGATAAAGTGGCTTTTCTTCTCTCTCTCTTCCAGGAACATCGCGATTAAACAAACGCAAATGTAGAACTATTCCATACGAACGCTCATCTCGTTACAAGCAGATATACACGCGTGGGCGTGCCGTGATAATTATAAATGCTTCCAGGTTTCATTAAGATTCTCTGATGTGTACTTTGTTACTTGACTTATTATTTTAATTTAATTTTCTCGGTGTAAGAAGGAAGAGAAATTGAAATAAAATAAAGAACATGAAATAAAATAAAGAATAGTTGAACATTAAATTATATCAAGCAAATTTTCTTTAGTAAATTATAATTGAAAACGTTTTTAATATAATTGAAAAATAAAAAAAATGAGATGCGAATATACATACAAAAAATACAAACATGTTTAGGTGGATTTTTAAAAGCTTTTAAAATCCTCTGAAATCCGAGTTGGAGATGAACGAAAATTCTGTGTCGTTACGCTACGAGAGATGCAAAAATAGAATTTTTTCAGAATATATACCGAGCGTTGTGCTATCTGCGCCCTTGAGAACAAGTCTGGATGAGTGCGTGCATTCGTTTATTCACACGTAGTACTTCGCAGTTGTTACCCATGCATACTCGTACCTCGGGAGAAGGCGCGAAGGACCTTGTCCTAGCACAAGGTAAACGCGAAAGGCGGAAAATTGCGAGCGAGAGAAAGAGAGAACAGGAGGAGAGAAAGAGGGAAGAGAGGGATGAAGAGACGCAGAGTAGAGCGTAAAAGAAATGAGAGAGAGAGAGAGAGAGAGGCAGTCCAGATACGAAACGAAGCATGTCGTGGGTTGAGTCTACTCAAATCGAGTCGAGAGCCTCGGGAATAAGGGAGGTGACACAACTGACACCTCGTAATACCGAGGACTTGGGCCGCTGCCAGTTTGCATAAGAACTGCACATCCTGTGCGCGCGCGTTCCAATGCGCCTGCATCGAGAGCTAGCAACCTCCGCAGCTCTTCGGTGTATCTATTCGATAGTCAATACGACGTGACACAACACGTCGCTACGTGCGCATCCTCGATTTGACATTCTCAACCTCCGTTATACAAACTAATAGAATATCATCGTCGGGGATTCGAGTATCTCGCGATGTTATCTTGGAAATAGATATTCTGGATTTTCCCGGTGTAGATCGGAAAATATATTGTGCAAAATGAACGAATGAAAATTGTCCCGTCTCAAATGTTTTTTGAGAAGAATTCTGATCACGTCTTAAGAAAAGTTGTCTCAAAAATTGAAAATATGAAATTAAACAAAATATACACAGAGGAAATTTTCTCTTAGAATTGAATATCATGATAATCGTGAGACAATATCGTATAAAATCAAAATATTGATCACAATAAGATATAAAATATGTTCGATTAATTTTACTATATATGTACATATGAATATTTTTTATTGTGATAAATATTTAATCAGAGAAACTCTTATAAAATTCTTCCAATATTGTCTCATGATTACCTTAAATTTCAGAGTAAATTCTAAGAGAAAATTCTCTCCATGTATAGATATATAAGTCTCTCTTGATTATAGAGCAAATATGTAAAATTCAAACTATAGTGTATGCAACAAAAAATAGAAATATGTGTGTGTGTGTACGATTGAAAATTATTTATTTGATTTATAATATTACTAGAATATAAAATAAATCAACCATTAAACCTACTATAAAAAATCCTGAATTTTTCAAATAGATTATATCTCTTCGTTCTTATATAATGCCATATGTGTTGTTGTACTGACAAGTATTATAGGATTTGAAACTTGTTACTCTCTAAATGTTCATGCAGTAATCCAAGTATTCCGTACCGTGTTCTCTCGAAATTTCGTGGTTTCTCAATCCGTGCGAGACGAAATTGCTAGAAGTGCAAAGTAAAGGTCCGCAAACATATATGACGAACACCTATCGCAGAGAGTACGCAGACTGTATTTATCTCTCACGTCGCCTATCTCTACGGCCGTCCGACTTTAAGCCGTATACAGTGTATACCGTCGATTACAGAATTTACGGAGCATGTTATTTATCGACTATTGAATTTCAGATCGTCGATTTTACCCTCTAATATCCGTGCAAGCGGCTTATCGTGGATACAAATCCATGCGCGAGATCACGCACGTCGCGATTATCATAAGAGATCGCCCCATATACGTTCCGCCCGTGTAAAACGCCCGTGTGATCTTATCTTTCCGCCACTGTTACTCAGCGATGTCATCCATTTGTTATCCTCCGCCGATTGGTACTGCCACTCGCGATTTTACGGCGCGCGCTATACAATTTTCGCTCCTTCCGTAACTCGGAGCAACATTTGAACAAAGTAGCGGGAATCTTGCGCTACACTTCTCTATGATAATCTCCGCCGGACTCTCTCTCGCGTGATTCTTATTTGCGAGACGATTCTCTGAAGTTACCGGTTTCATTAATCTTCGCACGCACGATCTGATACTAAATCGTATCCCCGATAACGTATTTACGGCGCCTTTTTTTATAATCCGCCTCTTATACGATTCGCAACATAATTGCCTGGAATTGCTCATACAGAACGTAATCGTAAAAAGGCGAATTAAACGCGTAATATATCTTTCTAGCGAGGGTATACAAAATATAATGTACATTTACATCACGTGATATTAATATGTATCGAAACGGGAAATTATTGTAACGATAGTCGTTAGAATGTATACGCATTTACGCGTCATCTTATTATATTTCTCATTATTATATATATCTTATCTCGGAAGAGTACACCGGGTGTATATACTCGACATTAGACATCATCAACTTTCTAAGTAAAATAATATGTAAATTTCCGTCGTTCTTGGTCAGAGAGCGACGCGCCATCAGCCATGTTATTATTCGCGAGATCTGATTCACGAAGACATAATATTATCTGTCATTTTGGCAAAGAAACGCTGGGCGATAATCGCTTAAACGATACGTTTCGTTCAAACGGATATGATATGTCGATGTACCCCTATTTTATCGCGTTCAGCGATTCATGGATTCAGGTCAGATGTGCCCGTCATTGTATGACAAAATGCTTCACTTTGGAATGTCGCTATCTCTCTTCTTGGTACACAACTCCATCAATTACATTAGTTTTTATCTAAACGGAGAGTTCGACTTCTTGCCCGTTCGAGCCAAAAACCTCGTTCGACGACCTTCGTTCTCGTTGTCGTGGGAAAAAGCGTAGTAATTACATCGATTTGAAACCTCTCGGATTCGAAGTTAGATTCCATTAAATTCCACGATTTCCTGCTGGCTTCTACCACGTTCATATATCTCGATGACGCACCTAAGAGTCGATTGAAGACTCGTCCTGTTTGACAAGTGCTCGTAAAAAACTTAACTAGCCATACGAAATGTGTTCCATCGAAACCGATCAATAATTCCTCGAAGCTATCAGTGAAACTGCGATTTTATAATGTCACTTCGATAGTCAGTTAATTGAACGAGAAGACAAAAACGATAAGAAGCAGAGAACTAGCTAATTCTCAGCTCGTCCGTTCAAATTTTATAGCTTTTATTGTGTAGAGAGATTCATAGTCTAATTAATGCAGAAAAGTTACTAATTAAGAAAATTAATGATTCTCTTAAATTTCTTTTTGAAATGAAAATCTGTAAATTATGCGAGATACAACGCATTCCTTTTGAAAGAACATTATTACATATAATTTGTATTTTAATTACATCTTTACGTTTTTTAACGTATCATAGTGTTGTCTATCTTTATGCTGACTAAGAACGTACGTCTATAGTCAATGTCTGATTTTATCTATATACATCGACGTTATTACCAATCAAAGAATTTTACCCCTCCCTTCCCTTCTCTTTGAACAACGTGAGATACTATTTTCAACTGTCTGTGACTACATGAAATTTTACAAGGACTTTTTTCGATAGTCATCCTTACGTGTATATACAGATCGAAATTCTATATTGGACTGGAGTTTGATGAATATCAATTCGCAATTAGATTCATTGTCAATATATGTATATGCGTAAATTGCATGTTTGCTGATGTTTGAATTTTAGTGATTATAATATTGTCGCAGTAATGAAATATGCCGAGCATTTCAATTTTTCATTACATCAGAGATTTTAGCTGCAAATATTTTAAAGTCGATAAAAATACGGGGAAGCGACCACGATTGCCAGCTATTCAATCTTCAGTATTATATACGTATATATTCGTAGAACTTGAGTTTTAAATTAAAATTCTCATTTCAAATTAATTTAAGTTTTTGAGATATAACTTTGCCATATAAAATTGCTAATCAGAAAACAAAAATTTATCAAATATTTTTCCATTTAAATTTCTTCGATATAATTTTATTTTGATGCCTTCATAATTTCATCGAGCAAAAATTCAAATTGATAACCTGTCATTAAAGTTAATACGATTGCATCGGATAGAGCCCGTATGGGCATGTTATGAGAATAAACGAGTGAATGGCAACGATGATGGAAATTCTCTTGCAAGACTGCAATATGGTATACCTAATTAATCGTAACGAAATTTTCAAATCTTATTAGGTATAACTCGGCTTTATAAAAATTGCGTTAAACTAGATGAATTTGCGAAATCAACGAAACTTTGTCTCGCTACCTTGTTACGCAGTGAGAATAACGCGTAAAAAAGAAAGAAAAAAAGAGGGAACCCTGTAATAGGGTGACACCTCGAGAGCTTCTGTCTCGAGGAGACAAGGAAATTCCACTCGGCATCCGGCGCGCCGCCCGCCGTTTTCTCTACGGAAATTTTATTATGCTTCCGTAAAGAGTTCCTTCGCGCGGAGGAACGAGCGAGAGTTGAACAAGATGAGAAAGAAGATGACGAGATGAAGAGAGGAAGAGAAAGAACGGGACGAGATATCTCGAGTCTCTCTTCTTTTCGCGCCAACAACGTACTTTAAATTTTGAACGTTGAATTGTCTTGTAATATCCATGGCTCCGATGAAACGCAGACTGATAAATATTTTTTAGAGACTGCTCTCGCAATACGACGGGCGCATGTTGCACTCCCGCGAAATTACCGAATGCATTAAAAAAGAAGCAGTCAGCTTTTTGTCCAAAAAAATCCACGGCCACGTCCGTGAAATAGCGGTCTATCGTTTTTAATCGCGTGATTCGATACTTTTGGTAAAAAGAGATATTAAGTGAACGAGAGGTGAAGTAATGCCATTAACCACTGCGTAATACTGTCGAACATTATCTCGCGCGGGTATCACTCTTTTAATCAATATTTCAATACTTCATTAATCGAATTATGCAAGTTTAATGATATGTGTTAAGTGAAATATTGTGCTACATATGGAAAGCGATTTGAATCATGTTTCCGAATGGATCATTATATCTCGTGATATTCCGAAATTTCGCAGAGAGATTTATCGATTGCATTTTCATCAAGATGCAATAACGAACCGACCATGCATAACAGGAGGGGAGCATTTAATTTCAATGACTAGCCATTGGCATGAATATACGTATAAATCTGTTCGAGGTAGATTATCCTTGAAATGTCGCGCAATCTTTGTTGAAAATCTCTGGCTTTGCAAAGAAAAAAGACAGTCTCTGATAAGAGGGCTTCTCAGTAAAGTGAGAATTTCATCCAAGTTCTCACTATCGACTTTGAAAAACTGTTGAGATCGCCTTCGTTCTTTGCCGCCGAGTGAGGCTTTTCGTGAGTTTCGCAACATACACTCTTACGTATTTCACATACGTAAGGTGCAGATCAAAGTAATGGAAATTTCTTCATCATTTCGCCGTCTTGTGAGAAGCTTTCATTACGCGGACTTCACGCGCGCTTGCCTTGACTGGAACGTTTCGCAGAGAATATTACTTTAGAATTTCCATAAGAACGCTTAACTCAAACGATCACTTCACCCTTATCCTAGCCCTCTCTCGTCTCCCTTTCCTTCTGCCATCCCGCTTTCTCTTTCTCTCTCTCTCTCTCTCTCTCTCTCCTGTCTTATCTCCATTGAACTATGGTTCAAACATATTTTCCAGCGTCTTTTATCACTCAACATTCTGAGTAAGTGCTTCTCTTTTATATCCCGCTGTGCTAACGCGGATTCATCCAAACCAATATCTAATTCAATACCAACCCGTCTTTTCTCCCACCGCATTTTCTTCACGAGCTCGTGGGGTGTTCGAGTTTACGGAAATCCCGGTAGTGAGTTGTGCCGCGTATTCATGAATCGCATTTTCCGTAAAATAGATCCGCCAAACCGCCGTCCGCCACGGCACGCTGCCTTCTCGACAGAATCTATTGTGGAGTCGACAGCGCCCGTCACTTCGTTGCGTATCTCCTGGATTGGAGACATTTTAAGGTGACAAGCAACAGTTCAAACGACACGATAGGAAAATGTTGCCTATGCGACCGATAAAAAGAAAGGATCAAATTGAAATAAAGGTAACGTTATCAGATCTTTCATGTTAAAAAATACTAGCGCATCTGTTTTTTTAAATTCAAAAATGTGAATATTAAATATAATAGTTTGAAAAAAAAATGCAGCTTTAAAATTTATATAGTTAATTATAACAAAATCTATCGAAAACAAGCTTCTACAGTTATCTCCATACATAAAAAACAGTAGTATTAATGTTTTTTCATCTCTATTATCTACGTATCATTTATATATGATATATTATTTTTTAAATCCGCTTTCATAATCTTCTTTACGTTAAGATCAAAAATAATACCTCGCTAATAAGCTGCTTTTAAAAAGCTACTTTCTTTAGTTATTAAACAACGAATGAAGCCATGGCAAGTCTATTTTTACAACACTGTACAAAAGTTTAAAAACAAGATTGTAAAAGAACCCCACATTCTTTTTCAGTAGCGGTAATTTTACTTTGCCAAGTTAATTAAAGCCTCATTCCCGATAGTACCAGAAACTGAGCCCTGTAACCTGTAAGTAAGCAATAGAGGGAGAAAACCGTGCTTACGATCTCTTGTTGATCTTTCCGAAAGAAATTATCGCGTCACATTTTTTAATCAGCGTGTCGCGTTATAACGAATTTTGAGATTTTTTTTACATCCTAAGATTTATGTCTCTATCATATATTTAATAATTTCACAAATTTTAAATTATTTTTAGAAATAATATTATCATCTTGATCACACACAATATACACATTTTTACATTCGCGCGTCGTCAATTTGTAAAATTGTTATTGAAAAATATTTTTTATTATCTTCTTTTGCTCTAGCATACCAATGTTTTTATATTACTCGACAATAAGATTAAAGACGCCACAGTATTATATTTTCTGAGCCATTTTCCAGCAATTTAATGCAATCTCGCTGCGTCAAGCAACGAAACCGAGAGTCGCCGAGTATCATGTTCATACCGTAGATTAAATTAAGGCAAGATTGTAATTATGCACACAAATTTTGTGTTCGCGTTGAAACATAATCAGTGCCACGAATTGCACGAAGGAAATTCTTCGGAAATCCTATTGCATCTTTGAGAGGAGAAGACAAAGACGAGATGTACATGAACGAAGCTTTGAAAATGTATCGTGTTTGCGAGAGCCGCGATAAAGATTAAACTGGCGTATATATATATTGTAGTATATAGACGGGAAAAGCCTGGAAATTCCTAACGCGCGTTTCATTCCGCCTATCAGACGCGCGGACAGCGCGCGCATCATGATTATGATATTCATTAGGAATTTAAGGAATTATCAAATTACGAATACCGCGGGGCTACTCGAGCGCGTCCTTCACAAATCCATCGAAATTTCATTAGACTAGAGTGCATCTTTTCATACCGGCTGCAAGTGAAAAGTTGACTTAAGAAACTTTAAAGCCCGGAGAGCACTTTATGGATCAATTATTAGTTGGACGAAGTAACTTGCACCGACTTTGGTAATGCACCATCCCCACCAGTTTAAGGTATGGGCGCGTTATGTAGCCTAAGGATTATACACATAGCGACGTACGAAGTCGAACATGAATTAAATTAATGATGTAGCATCTATGTTAACTGTATGAAGTAGTTAGCTAATGGTATACGTTAGCAACAAAGGGCGGTCTTGCATAATTTCATGTGTATGCTGCTTGAAATTCATGTTTGCCTTATACTAATTTACGTGACGTCATATATTATAAAATAACACGTTTGCCATGATAATTATATAACACGTTTCTTTCATGTTAATTATAATTTATTTTATCTCTACTGATAAACTTTCTCACGATATATTAATACTAATTTAACGTAATAATTCGAGTTTAATAAGCCAATACTGATCTGTAATCTGTATGTGTGTGCACAAGCGTGCGAACGTGTGTGTAAAAAATAATGATATGTAAATTTTATCTTTTATACATATATGAAAAAGATGTAAATTATTAATGAAAAAAAAAAAAAATATAAATTATAAATATCAATGATTACCTGTAATTAAACTACATGTAGTGATAATTATTAGAGAGTTTATGCAAAACTATTTCTGTTACATGCAAACGCCGCTACTCATGTTATAGTTAATACAGAGTGGTCAAATGATCACTGATTTATTAATGTAATGGTTATGAAAGCCATTTCGCCTTAATTAAGAGCGAAATTTATAGTACTGTTTAAATTACATACGCATATTTAATATCAACATTACTATAACAAAACTAAGATAAATAGTGCATATTATATTCCCGATTATACATACAAAAGAGAAAAACGCGTTGCGCGAACGGCATAACGATATTTTAATTTTTCCTTTAAATCGCTTCTCTTAAGTGGTATAAGGCGGATTCTGATCAATATATCACAGTTATCATAAATAGGCACTTATAACTAATAAATAAAGTAAAGGAAAAGCAATATATAAGTTATATCTCACAAGCCTATCGTATATACGCAGCCATAACCGTGGCTAAAAGCTTTTAGTATGTAAAGTACGGGATGACCACCGTCCATCGCTACGGTATTATCGATGAAATACGAAACGGAAGGTAGACAGAGACGGAGGGAAAAAGGGGGAGCAGAGGAAAGAAGGAGAGAGACGGTTGAAAAATAGAAAAACGGGAAAGATCAGCGGAGTATGTGATTTCACGTAGGATCGAAAAGACGAGGGGTCCTCTTCCGCGACCATTAGAGAGACCACACACACATATATATATATATAGGTACTACACATATTTATACTGCGCCAACCAGTCTTCAAATGGCCAACGGAAGCGTGAAATTCCCAATTTCTTTTCCCACCCGGCGAGAATATCCTAGCTCCAGCGGTTCCTGCTCGTCCTCTATCCTTGTTACTCACATATGTATACGTATTATGTGTACACGTATATACGTACCTACATATATGCATTTTGTGTGTGTAGATACATACATATAAAATATATAGATCGTTCTTTACATATATGTTCGCACGTATATACATGCATACATATATACTTATGCGCGAGTGTCCTTCCAAAGGACTCTTGTCTCCTTTCGTAGACGACACGAATCACGAATCTCGAATTGGACGGATAGCGGTAAAAGGAGCAATGAAAGGGCAAGGTGCGCGGCGAGAGGGTTACACCCTAGGAAATACCCGCCGTAATTTCTGCTATCCGTCTCTAACTCTCGAGATGGTCCTTGTACACGTCCTGTGGGAGACACCTGTTTCTCGATATCGGTCCGAATTCCTCTAACTCGAGGTGGCTGCACTCCGCGGATCGATAACAGAGACTGCCTGTGGAATCGCTCATCGCGTCCACGGAGATAGAGAGAGAGAGAGAGGGATAGAGAAAGAGAGAGATAGGGAGAGGCCGGAAACGTTAGCATCTCCAGATAAATACATCCTTCACTCAATTATACAAGATAAACAATTCTTAGTAATGTCGCCCGCGACCAGACGGAAACGCACCGACTGGCAATTTCTCCGGCGGAATGACAATTAAATGCAAGCTTAAAGACGTGCGGTAAACATTATTCCGTTTCTCTTGGAAAATATTTATTCTTATATTAAATGCGCGACAACTAAAATTATAATAAAATTCAAGATGCAACGTTATTACGTACAGCATATATGTATACGAACGTTTTTCTTGACTCATATATTCATGACCGACGATTGATTCTCAATGCTATCAAAATTATTCCATCGTAACGCTGTATTTATGTTTTCTTCAAAATAATTGCTGAATTCGTCTATTTACAAGAAAGTTCAAACTGGATAGAAATATATTATACTATTACAACGCGAAAAATTTACTTGACAAAGTCGCAAACGTGATATATAAAACCTAATCAATTTATTGGAAGACAAATCGTTTTATTCATTTTACTGCGTTCTATTTTAAGACATATTTTCTCTATGAAATTTCAACAAAGATTTTTCGAAACATAGTCACGCGTTTCCTCGAGAGGAAAAAAGTGGCAGTCAGGAGCAATCTCCGCCAATCGATATCCTGGATATCGTTCCGCGTCTTGTGAAACATTTCCTTCCGGCTGAGATCTTAGCGACCTCCAAGGAGTTGAATATCGGTATTCGGATCAGGATCGGTGGACCTCGAAGACTCTCGCGGCTCCGATTGAAATGTTCTCTGCGGCGAACGTACCAGCTGCCGAAGCCGCTTTGGCTTGCGGTAACCATGAACTTCCGCCTCTGTTCTGTTCCGCGCGCTTTCCTGCGCGCACACATACACATATGTATATACACATTTCAACGGAACGCTCGAGGAAGAGAGAGGAAGAAGGAACCTCGCAGGTCCCAGAACACTTATATACATATATATATATATATACATACCCATCTATGGGTATACATTTATATAAGCACACACACGTCGAGCTCCGCGAGCGTGACCGCGTGTGCGAAGGTATGCGTGCACCTCGGTAAGCCACAAGTGTAAAAAAGGTCGTTCGATACTGGCGAGGCAACGGAGCATGGAGCTAAGGGTACCTACAAGGTACCGAACGCGGCAGTGAAAGGTGAAGACAGAAAGAAAGGAAAGTGACCGAGAATTTAGAATTAGGGGACACGGATCGGAGAAGAGAAAAGTAGAGTAAATGGGGTTTATTGGGGTCATGGGATATTGCGAGATCAGGCTTGCGGAGACTGCTCCAATCAAATACTCTTCGTCTCACGACACGTGTCAATTTACGAACCATTTTTTCTCGTAATGTATATACAATGTTGTTATTTTAAGTGGATAACTCGACGCTATATACTACGTACACGCTTCCGTTACATTCTTTAATGTTCTGAGCTGAAGCACCGATTGCTTTGAACGTCCTGGCGGCGAATATAAAATGGAAAGGCGTGAAGTAAAGATATCTCGTGAAAATATAGTCGCCGTTACTTATTAACACTGACGGATCCTGCCTCGTGTATACATATATATGTGCGTGCAAATAGACGTTTGTTCTGATGTACATGCTGAACAGCAGCAGTACATGTCTAAATCGTATAGGGGAAAATGGTAAAGCAGCTGAATAATGCCCGGTTAATATCGATTACACCGGCAGTCGAGGAACCTGGCCGCTCGCGGCCAAGTAGGAAATGATTTCGCAACGCAAGCTTATAGCCCCTATCGGAGCCTCCTGGAGGGAAGAGAAAAGGGGACGCGAAGCACCTCCGTTAAGGCAACGTATTAATATCCTCTCTACTTAGCGAAGCGTTTACTGCTTACGCGCCGCTCAACGATAGTCAGGACGTGCCACGCTGGCGGACATAATTAACCATAACACTCGAAGCCGAAGGAAGCTGTGCTCCACCGTCCCCTTTTCACTGGGTCTCCTCTCTCTGCACACGACAATGTAGAATCGCGCATCGCTCGTCAAATTAAAGGTCAAACTTCATTGCGCGATGTATCATTCATTCTCGATTTTCGACGTGCAGACAGCGACCAGAAAGAAAATGCGCGGTGTAGACACGAGGAATAGTTAATGTCGGTATGTCGACTAACGGTTGTTTACGGATACGCGAAATGCTGCTTTGTTCACTGTCATCAATTTCGAATGCATGCATAGAATATTAATTCGTTATGGAACTTATATAGCAGGAACATTATATTTCTGATACTTTTATTATATTGTTATTTATGACTAATTAATAAAGTATATTTTTTATACCAAACAAATAAATATCAATTTTGTTGTACATATAGTACATGAATGAATAGAACGCATATTTTTATGCTCTATGGCTTTTGTTTTATTATTAAAACAATGTGGGATTAAAAATTTTTATATTAATTTTTTATTACACCTGGACTGCATTTATATATTGCCGTATGAGTATAGCGTCCGTACTGATTAATTTGAATAAAAAATATAAAAATTCATATATATGTATAAAATTGTACTGTGCGCGATCAAGATAAACGCATACATTTCTGCATCTTCAAAAGAACATTAAACACGGGTGACATATACAAGATTCACCATTCCTTCACTCTTCACTCACGTGGCTGTACAGAACGTTGCGCGTAACAAAATAATTAACTGTCATGCAAAATCTTGTATCTCGTTACCCTTCTCGTCGAATCGGCCGCTCTTTGCGACCCGGCAATCTTCTTCGTTCACCGATGCGGAATGTGAACGAGCCAATCGGCAATCACCCTCTCTTTTTTTCCTGTTTTTTTTTTAATATGCCAGTCGCATGAATATATGTCAAACGCGGAGAAAAGACGTGAGACAGGAGACAACGAAGGTAAGTTAAATGATAACATAGACGAGATAGATCGATAGATGGCCTGCATCGCGAATCCGATAAGGAGAATTAGTAGCATCGTGAACTATGCGGTAGCTCGCAGACTATGTCAGTTTCATGACTCGAAACTGGGATAACCTGATGCACTCATACATATACACACTGATGTATACATACACGCGTCATATATATATATATATGTATATTCGAATATGCAATTTATCAACCGACAAGCTTACTACGATAAGTAAATATAAAATATGTCAAAAGTTTCATGTAGACGCGACGTCTATATGAAGCTAAGAACGTTATATCAAGTTACTTCTGCGAGGAGAAATGCAATTTTGTCCACTTGAATGTATGTGTGAGTGTGTACGCGTATATTTTGATTGCATCGACATTCGCAACGTTTTAATTGAAATTTAATTTTCTCTCTCAATAAATACTTGATATCTTCCGCAAATTTGCCAACGTGGATAGGTAATTTAAACGGATGACAAATGTTATTAAACAATTTGTTTGTCCATTGATATGAGAAAAGTCATTATATGTGCAATGTAAAAAATCTCGAAACCATTTTCATCGGATAAAACTATGCAAGCGTGCTAAACACGTCGCGTGAGCGATGCCGTAATTTAAAAAGTTTACGAGCTTCTTCTCGACCTTAATATTCGAAACAAATAAAAATGACTATTTGTGTCAGCGATGTAGTTTGCATGAGAAAACCGCGCGGCGCGCACAAGTAGATTCATATCATCACTCGTTGTTGCATAAAATCCGTATTACGAAAACGATACCGCTTTATGCGAGAATCCGCGCGCGCTGAAGGTTTGCGGAATACCAGTTATTATACTAAAGACCATTGGGTCAGAGATTAACATCCGTGTATACGACGGCGCGCTAATTTTCACCAGCACGACCGACGAGATCCGAATAACCGCATGAAACCGTCGGATCAGATTTTCCACGGGACGGCTAAGTCGCGGACGGCTAAGTGCATTAATTCTCTTTAAGCCCGGCGCGTTTATATTAATAGGGTGCAATTAATAACGGTTAAAGGGCATTCGTTCGCGGCGAGATTGTCGTCGACGGTGAACCTAGTTGCGGTAGCCAACATCGCGCGAAGGAGAAAGGTATATATATGGGAAACAGAGACGGAAAGCCAGGAAGGCGTTAAATTACACTTAGCCCGCTTCGCTTTTGGGATTCTCCCGGAAGAGTGGCGACGGACGGACGGAATTATTGCGGAAAAGACGCGACCGTGCGCCGAGAGAAAGAGAGAGAGAGAGAGAGAGAGAGAGCGCGAGATGCCATACCACTCCCCGAGTCTCTGAGAATTTCGAATGCTCGGCGCAGAGATATGCAACCCGCTATATAAATGGGCCTGCGGGTACTGATGTAAGATGAAATGCGCGATACCGACCTCGTAATCCAGTCTGCATCTGATATCGAGGTTAGCGTATAAACAGACATTCGAGATCGCCTTTGATATCACGGCCACTTTACTCTCCTGACTCTCTTCTATACATCTTTACAAATAGAAGAAACCCGTGACTGCTTACTCTCGCGCCGGTTGGTCTTGCAAGAGACGATGATAACGTAAGCGTGATGAATGCGCTCGGCGCATCGCAAAAAAACTTTTCACATCTTATTTATAGAATATACATATATGTTTCAAAGCAAAATTTTCAAAGTTTGAAAATTTTTAAGTATGCGTTGGCGCGTTCCTTCCTTGTTACTTTAATCATTTTATGCTAATTTGATACTTTAAGAAAAAAAAAGTTTTAACAAAGGATTTAAAATTATCCGAAAGCAGTTTACACAAAATAACGTAAAGCAAGAGGGTGCGATGTTACGTCGTGCTACCAATTTGTTCCCGTTACGCAAGCTGTCAGCGACAGATGCTGTCGATTGGTAGTGCACATTTTTTGAATGTGTAATCCATATATATATATATATATATATATATATATATACTATGTGTATATATATTGTATATATATGTGTGCATGTGCGTATGGTATTCTTTTCATTACGATACTTTACGTACGTTTGGAGAATTTCTACATTTCCAACGCATGCGAAATTATATTGAACATCAATTGCAATTTTATATGCGCATATTTCGCTCACTCTTTTAATATCTTTCAGCCATTCAAATGTATAGATATGAATTTTTATCCAGTAAAGAGGAGATTTCATAAAAAGGCGGAACGACGTATGCAATATATGAGAATGTTACAGCATCATAGGCAAATGAATTATACATTACAATATAATACTGTGACTGATTTAATATAAAAGATAATATTAGCAAATAAATATTGTATAACAAAAGAGAGTATTTACGCACATATAACTCTTAACAATTAATTTAAAATTAAAACTCTTGCAGTTTATTACAATTTTAATCAATGATATTAAAAAGTTATCAAATTAATAAATATATATCGATGTACGTGTTAATAATGCAATAGTTATGTATAAGAAAGTATCTTTTAATGCACTTTAAATAATAATGCTTCTTGGATGCATTTTATTTAAATATATAATACATTAACAAATAAATTATTCTTGCAATTATTTTTACAAGTTTGCAAATCTCATTAATTACTTATTATCTGTAAAACATTTGCTGTACACTCTGTAAATAAAAACGCGTAATTAAGAATTAATGTAGATTTAATTTTGCCGTTTTTGTTTTATAAATCTATATAGATAATCAAGTTAATAAAAAATAATATAATCTTTTATATTTTAGAAGTCTGTATCTGTCTCAAAATTTATAAAATCCATTAGATTGATAAAATATTCTGCAAATTACAGTAATGGAATGTTGAGACATTTTCACAATTCATTTGTGATAATATTTTTCATATGTACAAAAACTCTACACACATCATAAAAAAATTCACATCATAGAAAGATAAGAAATTTCCCTATTATCTTCATAAGAGCTTCAAACTAAATATAAAATTTCCTAACCAAAGGAAATCTTTATTTTGTAATTTTTGAAAATTTTATTTTGCCGATGTGTATAAACGTGCATATGTGTATATGTGTGTATCCATCGTTCAGAAATGCATACATATATATATATATGCCTTGTGACGATTTTTATTCTGATTGCTTGGTTGGCACGTAGAATCGACCTGACGACCGTCGTCGGTAATCACTGTCGACTTGCGTTAGCAAGGATTTTAAAGAGCTGACGAAGCTAAACGACCCCCTCATTACGCGTCGCTAGAGATTTACATGCGATGGACATAGCGTCATAAAATGATCGCCGTCGCTGTCATTCGACAATGCGTCCACGCGTCGTCAGATTTGCATTCGGTCATGTCCAGCTGTAATAACATTCCGTGTTTGTGCTAATACGCACGTGTGTTGTACATGCATATATATTGTATGTTATAAGCAGAGACATACGTCATCGCAGACACTTTTTAAAGTTGACAGAAAACCGAAAAATTAAGCGAAGCACAATACAAGTCTTTACTCGAGACTTGATGTCGTGCGGGACAAAATAAAATTTAGAGTAATAATATAGTCTCGAATAAATGTTGATGTAATAATGATATGCAGCAGTCAGCTGATCAATTCTTAATGTCGTCGTAAAATATTATATTTATCATATAATTATACAATTTATTATGACAGAAATTAATGAAATAAATCAACGGATACTGCGTGTCATGCTTATCTCAGAAAACAATGTAACACGTAGCTCGTACCCAATTACATAAACTTCGCTTTGCGTATACTTGGAAGTTAACAATAACGGCTACGAATTTTCAGCTTTACCTAAAACCGCAGCTGTTAATTATTACGATAAAGTAAACAAAGTTAAGTCTAACTCTGCGGAAACATGTCATAGGAGTTACCAGGCTACAGGTATGACATATGACAGCGAGCTTTTACAAATAATACGCAACGCGAGTAAGGAGTGATTATTTCTGCACAAATGCTATTAGAAAATATTAAATGCTGATGAAAATAATTTGATGCGTCTTGGAAAAAAAATTGTAAATTTTTAAGTCTAAATAATTCTGTGCGTAATGATGTGCATTAAACATTTTTAATAATAAATAATAATATATAATAAATAAATAATATATAAATTATTTCTAACCGATTAATAATAGTAGTAGTAAATATGTGATTCGAATCATTAATTGTATACATTAATTATCACGTAAAGTAATGTTAAATTATATATTTTCAATATTATCATAGCAGAATTCAGTCTGTAATCTCGTACATATATTGATGTATTTCATGTTCTTCAAACATAGAAACATGATTTTAACGCGCAAGATTAAAATCAACAGCACTGTATTTTCGAGGAAAAAAGTGAATTAATTTATATTTAAAGAGGAACTATAATTTTGCGATTCATGAAACACATATTTCATTTTTGAAATTTTAATTAATATATCGCGCGATATTTTTAATACCTAGACATATAATACGTTTTTACCAAAGCAAACATTCACGCTTACTATTGCTATAAAGTGCTACAAGACCCACCACGCAGTAATCTCCAGATCGTACGTTAGATACTTGCACTTGCGTCCTTCTGATTAATCGAATCACGTGGGTTCTAATACAAACGCGCCATGTACATGCAAAAGATACATGAATCGATAGAGTGTGCGGCACGAGCTCAACGCTTCAATCGTTATTTATACGGACGCTTAAAAAGCTGCGATGGAACGCAGCGGTTTTTTCGACCGCATTAATCCAATTGCACGCTTCAGTTTTGCGAATTCAAATAACGTGTTAAATTAAATTTTCATTTATGATGATTCTTATCATTACGTTATTAGATCATGATTTTTAAAAATATTTTTTGTTTAAATTATAAATTTTTTAATTTAATAATTAATGGAAAAAATTAATTTAATGAAAAAAAAAAAATTTATATCGCAGAAAGAGAATAATTGTTAAAATGTTATAAATCATGATTAATAAAAAAATATAAAAAATTATATATTGGCAAATGGTACAATAAAACATAATGTTTATCAAATTAAAATTTTGTAATATAAATCATCTTATTAAAAAAATTACTATATGTATAATATTCCAAATTAATATTTATATTTACATATCTCCCTAAAGATTAAAGTGCCATAAATTATTTGAATATTTTAATAAAATCTTCTTAGTCTTCAACTCTTCTATCATTATATTCCAAACAAAGTTAGAAATTCAATTACCGTACTTTTAATTACTTGCAATTCTATTAAAATAAAGGTATAAGTATATTAGGTTTCATGACATTTATTAAGAAATATCTAAATATTTGATCATCAGTTACAAATTAAAAGTATTTTATTCTGCACTTCTCTGCTTCTTCAAGTCTTCATCAATTATGTCTGAATAATATCCAATTAAAAACAGAATAGACGGATATTTTAGCGATAATTAATTTCATGTCAAAAACGGAGCATCTTATTAGACGAGGGATATTTTCACAACTACGTCCGCAAAGTGATCTCTAGTTATTTATATAGGGAGCATTAATTGTACAATATCGTGGCTAAAACTTCCTAATTCCAAAATGGACATTAATTAACAGAGCTTCAAACTCTAATTCCAAGTGCAAATACATTACGGAGAACATAGATGGTTAGGTGTACGTGTAGAATCGCCTGAATTGCGCGGGAAATTGCAACCACAGAATGCATGGATCCGCTGTGCTCCTGGAGAAACACGACTTTCAGATTGACCCAAGGGAAACTCGGAGGAAAAACTATAGAAGAGTGGTAACCGATGGAAAGAGAAAAAAAATGTAGGAAAAGAATGGAAGAAAGGGCGAGAGAACGTGGACGGTCGACTGCGGGAGAGAAAGACAAAAAAAGGGGATGAGAAAAGAGTGAACCTATATACGTGTGCGAAAGAGAAAGAAAGATATATGGATAGAAAAACGAAGGGGAGGGAGAGACAGAGAGAGAGAGAAGGAATGCGTGGTCCAGTTAAGCGTTAGTCTTCAATTCCGCGCCGTCGTGCGCCGGTGTACCTCGGCCATTTGCATATGAATCAGGATCAGGGGAGCGCACCGAGGGTCCCGAAACGTGTATGTGGCGGCCATGATACGAGGACAAACAATCGCTCGCAATTATGCAAATCCCGTTACGGTGGCGCGATGTCTTAAAAAAAAAAAAATAAAAAAAAGGAGAAAGAGAACCGCGAAAGATAGAAGAGGACCTCTCCTCTCGTAAAAGTGCGCGTGCGGATAATCCGGTTAATGCGCTCAAAAAGCGCGTTGCGGTAACGTGAAATTTCGAAAATCTCGTGAATTATTACAGGTTACGATAGAACGAATTCGAGATTCTCGATTCAATCGTGACTCGACCGCTGATTCGCATAGCATAGCGTCGCACATGGACCGTTACTCGTAGCGTGAATCAATCAAAATCATTGAGCCGCATCACGTGCCGAATAAAAACTCAATTACTTCAAGTGTCCACGACCGCATACCTACGCGTTCGCACATGAACCGACCGCAAAGCCTCCTCCTCCGTTCTACTCTCCCTTTCGCGATTTGCATATGAATCTGAATCGGGGACTGGAGATGCACCAAAAGCTATATATAGCCCGACGAAAGACAGGCAGGCAAAAAGAAAGAGGGAGAGACCAAAATAAAAAAGATGAGCGATAAAGTGTGAGACAAAAAAAGGAAGAAGGAATGCAAAATAAGAAAAAGAAAAAAAAACGATGATAACGAGAGATGCGAGAAAAAACGGGGAAATAAATGCACTCAGAGAGACTCGAGGGAAAAAACGAGATGTAAAAAAAAAAAAAATAAAATGATAAAATGAAAAAAGGAAAGAAATTAAACTCTATAAATGTCAGCAAATATCTGGCGAAGCGTCGCGTCGCGTCGCGTCGCGTCGCTGGACGGATAATCAGTAGTAAGAATCAACTATATAGGCGACCGCGTCACCGATCGACGAGACGGCAACGCAGGCGCATCTATACAAGGTATCTCGTTCTCCGAGAGACGTTTAATTCACCACAAACAGCACCGTAAAGAGGTTTAATTATATTTCTTACATCGGTTTTTAATAAATCCCCCTTTATGCGTGTCATAATGTGTGACTTCCTCGGCAAATAAGCTTGCTGTCCTCCGTACAACGAGGGAACGGGAAGGAATGCGAGCTCCTCTTTTTATTCTTTTCTCGAGCAAATAATAAACTGTTGCCGCGTGTATTCAACATGCGGATGGTAGTTCGCATGTAAATCGATGCAATTTACTAAACGCTTTCCAGAACTCCGTGTCGATACATTGTAATTTATGCATATTTAGCAGAACACGTATGAGAAAATTATAATGCAAACCGTGTATAGATTACGTCATCGTAAGGATCGCCTGGTAAATGTAATCGCTAATGTCAATAACGTCGCCCGTTTTCACAGCTTCTCGCTGCGAGAAAATTGATCCTTTTGAATTCTCCCCATTCTATCATCGCTCCACCGTACGCGACAGATTGCCACCTTTATTTCGATTATCGTGTTCTATTCACGTAGACGACAAAATCGTGAGTGAAATATCGTCGTGTTTTAAACACGTTTTTTAAATGTCAAAGTGTATGTGTTCAACACATATGCAAAAAAGTATATTTTATAGAGAATATTGCTCGGAATTCACCTGCAAAATAACTGCGCATATAAGCACATTTAATTTATTTTAAATGCTATTTCTTTTTGCTCGTTAAAAAATATATTCGGCTAGATTATTGTTAAAATAATCATTTTAGAATTACATTATTTTGCACGTAAGAGCAAGCTTACAGTGGTTTTACAATGAGATTTTTTTCCCGCAAAATAAGTCTGTGTAGGAATGCGACTCTCGGAGATGGAGAATTCTTTCGAGACATTTGTGTGATACTGCTTGTATATCTGTAAGAACGATATCTGAACAGCACCAAGCCTGTCGCTCGGTACGGAACAGCCGTCCACTCGATTTCACACAGCGACTATACCCAAGCTTCTTCTTTCCCCGTCTTCGAGAATTACTTACAGCGAGGAATGTAGCGCCATAGCTGGCTTCTGTGTTCGGAAGGTGAAATCCTTTTCGCAAAATGTCTCGCACCCATATGTGTTTACTATGTCCATCCGTATGTACTATACCCCAACTATGAACTGTCCGTGCGAAATAACGAAATAGAAAGCCGAAAGGAACACACATACACATACAGATAGTACACGACGTGGCGTGCTATACAAAAGTATAGATATGTAATCGTATATCTCCGAATGAAAATTCATTTTGCAGTGAAATTCAGTTAAGCGTAAAAACAAACGGCGTGGATATTAATAATTGAATCTTACATCTATTTTGTATCATAACTCGAACGTTTCAACAATTTTTTAATTCATCACGTTGCATGTTTTTTGAAAAATTGAATATAGTATTATTTTACAACTTTGTTAATGTACAATATATACATCTATATATTGTACTATATACATATATATATATCGTACTATATATTTTTTATATTGCACTATATATTTGTAATATATGCATATTTTTAATATATTAAATATTAAATAATAATCAATTTCATCATCAAATGAAATTCTGTTGATATGCAAATATACGGTTAATATTAATAAAAATGTTTTATTTATTTAATCCAAAATTTGTAAGTCTTACGTGCAAACAATTTAGGTACGTATAAAAGTCGTGAGAGAAAAAGATTTTTCTACAATTGTAATAATGATTTTCTTAATATTTATTACTTGGAGTGGTTATCGCACAGCTTTTATATCGGATCGAATAAATTTCTTTGCTGGTAAAGCCGTCTAGAGCCACACTATTTGATTTCCCAAGAGTGCATCACACCTTGCAACATTCTGTGAAACGTCCACGCGGGCAAATATGGATGTTTGCGCGTCACGATGGACAGCACAAACAAAAGACTAAGAGAAAGAGAAAGACTTTAATGAAATTGGAAGAAGAATAAAGCTACAATATTCTTGCAATACGATGATCTTGGGACTAATAATTTAAACTTTCGAATATTTATGCACAGAGGACAATAACCGTTTAATATGTAATATTATGCTATATCATACTGTAATATAATAGATGAATTATGATCTATATATGGTCTGTATGTAATTATGTGGTCAATTATTAATACTAAAATAATCAATATGTCGATATCGTAGCGTATAGAGCTATTTACACATATATGTGTATATTAATTAATCATTCCATATATATTGTATATATATATATATATATATATATATATATATATATATAAAATTACGTAGCATACTTTTGCGTACAATCATGTACACTTTTAATAGCAATGTTAACTCTATTAAATGTGTATATGTCAAAATATCATACAAAAACATGATAAAATAGTAAAAATTATTCGAGTAAATCGCTTGTACAAGTTATACAAATGGACGCAGGAAAAAACCAATATAAACAATTAAAAAAAGAGTAGCAGCAAAAATAAAAATTATGAAATTGATGCATCATAGCAATGCAATGTGGTGCTAAATATTATGTACGCCTTTTAAATTAATGAAAGCGAAATTATATGTCACGAGTCGCAAATGTAGATTACTCGAGCGCGATATTCAAACACACGGACGGATAAAGATTTCAGATGCAAAAGAAGACGACGAACGTAAAACAGAAGCTGCAATGAGGACGAATAAGTTACAAAGATAAAGAGAAAATAAGATAACGCGTGGAGAATGCGCGGATAACATCGCGAGAAAAACGTTTGCCAGGTTGCGCTACATTAAGTATAATTATAGTGACAGCGAGAAGCGCGAGCACAGGTTGAAACTTATGATAATACGGTACACGGTGGTTTGTGCGCGATCTAACCGGCGTGGAACGTATGTAGATGCGATGCAATGTATATGCAACGTAAAGCACTCGTGTGTACTCGGCGCGTTCTCTTGACGTCGCAAGGGACTCTCGCGTATATTTCCTGGATGCTCCAACAATACTTTGCGTTTTCCTCGCTTCTATCATGCTCTCTATCCTTTTACCGTGTCTTTTAGCAGCGTCCTCTTCAGTACCAGTTGAAAAGATCAGTAATGTGCATTTTCTCGGTCTTGCATTTTTTATTTCCTATATTTTTTGCAGTTCCACTCAACTCGTTCGTAAGTTTTGTTTTTTTTCTGTCTCTTATTTGTTCTCTCATTGCGAATATGCATTATTATGTTACGTCGTAATACGTTTCCTGTCACGCATTATTACGTTAAATGGTCAACATATTGCGTGTCAATGATGCTCATCCGTCCTTATTCCACACACGTTTGTCTAAACGACCGTAAAACTTGGAATGTGCGTGTTGAGGGCTAAAAAACCATCTTTCAGAGAAAGCTGCTGTAGGAAAAATTGATTGCACGCGACTGCCACTGATGGCGATCGATGTCTGCTCGTTATCTTAAGATTTGTTGCTGGCGTCATGTGCGTCGCTTGTTCACAGGTTTTTTTAACAACGCAAATATCTTAAATTTGAAAGAATATGAAAGAATATCTCAAACTTTCTTCAAGAATTTCTTATTCAAGCATAAATCAGTTTTTTTTTTAATAAAGTTGTAAGATATTGTAATAATATGTTAATTGTATTATAATTCATAAAAATAAATCCAAGATAAAATTGAAAATATAACAAAAATTGAAGTCTACATGTTGAATAAATTTCATGAAAGCTAACAATTGTTTATATTAAAGAATTCAACTTTATATGTTATCCATTAATTATAATATTTATATTCAATATCCAAAAACAAAATTATTCTATAAAATTACAAATTTCCTAGTTAATTTAATCAACGAGTAAGTGAGATAAAAATGATACGTCTCTCCGGGGGACGTTCATGTATAACTAATTGTAAGGTAAAAAATAACGAGTGCAGATATAAATATATTTAACAAAAATAATAATTTTTTTTTTATATATAAAGCTATACAGATGAGATAAAATTTAAAATAGAATAAGATGTAACAAGTGACGTCAAATGACGAACGGACTGATAATAATCTATCCACGCGGAAAGGTTGTTCGAATTCAAAGTTATTGTAAGCATTATCAGTACAGATCCTTGAAAAGCTTACTAAGAGATGGAAAGGGTTTGCCTTCGAAATTGATGGGCGATCTTCGCGCCGACGAACCGAGAGTCAAGTTGATGGACCGAGCGACGATAAGGTTACAGAGAAGAGTGATCCAGGGGAACGGTCGGAACGGAATACAAATTTTCTCCCAGATGACGGATGTCGAGGAGTTTCCACTTCGTTATTCACTCTAGCGGATCCTTCTTCCTATCGCCCCATGTCTCGAACCCTATGTCGTTAGGACGCCCAGCTTCCCGTTACCCTTACCCATACGAGCAGAAATGCATACGCAAAATTCGCTTCTTTCTTTGAAAAAACGATCGATAAAGTATTTGCGAGAATGATGAAATCATAAATCAACATATGGTGAATCTAAAAGATATCTTTTGTAGAAGAAACGTAATGACATTTCCTCACAATTGCAATATATAAGTTTGTATTATGTATGCACATATGTTAAATATTAACTGGTTATATTGAAATATATTTTTATATATAATAAACTTTTATAATATATGATTTTCATATGATAAATTTAGGATTATAATACTAACAATAAACTGTATAAAATAGATTTTGCAAACCAAAAACGCGGGTAAAATTATAAATCATTACTGCAATTTAATATTCTTTTCCCTGTACAATTATACAATTTATTTCTTGATATATTAAATGTTCTATTGAATTATCGTAATTACGATTTAAGACTATCGCACAAAGCTTTTAATTACAATAATTATGTTAAAAATTTATTAATATTATTTCCAAAGAATAATGATATTATATATATATAACAAACAAATGATATTATATAACTTTCAGTGTAAAGATGGAATATTAAATTCTTATAGTTTATAAAATTTTAAAAAATTCAAGTTTTTTTTAATAAAAATGTATTTTTATAAAGTCTACGACATTCTATAAATTTCTTTTTGATAATGTATTCTCGGCACATCATATAATATTGAGTTGATTAATAATATCAAATATTGCTGGCTAATATAAATCCCAATTGCGGTAGGCATCAAGCCACAATGCAACTTAATGAAGATGTACGGATAGTACAAGGAAACCGCAATACACATGGTAGATACGCATATAATCAGCAATATTGGCATTTCATTGAACACAATATCGTACGTCTGCAAATTATTGTTAGTTAGAATAGGATGTTTTACAATCGAAGATAATTCGATTACAATTGTATCTAAATTAATTATATTTTTCATATGTCTATCTTCATTTTATTTCATGTTTTACAATAAAAAAATGATATTTTTACTCTTTTTAAATTAAATATTAATTAATTAATTTAACTGGAAGATTAATCAAATTAAATAAATTATAACAGTTTTATACGAGCTCTCATATTTTTACTAAGATACAAGCTACATTGCATAGACTTCAATAAAATGCCAGAATTTCCAAGAAAATATCACGTTATAAATAAGCTATGTAAAATTGTAAGACAATTAAGATACAACAAGAGTATTTTGTACAAATCAGAGATTGTTAATATTATTTATGTATAATTGTCACATGTTTCTTCTATTTTTTGCAAAGAATAAATTATATAATATATACGATAACGATATAGAATATTCAATAATACACAACTGACTTTGTGCGATAACTAAACATTCTGACACAATTTACGAGTGGCATATTGAAACGAGGGAAAAATAAGTCTATATTTCCGAAGAGCAATAAGAACACACTCTTTTTTTAGTTTACTTCATTTTTATGGGCCGAGACCGCGTATTGCCAAATGTGTTTTCCGTTTTTCTTAAGTATATCAATAATGACAATTTCGCGTGTTCTGTATTTTTTTTATATATTTTTTTCACAAAATTGTTTCATTATTTTCATCAAAACTTTGCTATCAAAAATACGTTCTTTACGTTTAAAAGAAGCTTGGATATAGTCACATCAAACGCGCACAGAAGATAAAATAAAACACATTGTATAAAATCAATGTCAATGCTGTCCTGTCATTTTTTCCGTACTGCATTAGATATTTTGTACATAGGTACATATGATTTGCGACAAGCATACGATAAAGTCTTATAACGGCAATATTTATGCGCTGCCGAGGCAATAAAGACTATCTTATCAAATATGGAAGGAGTTTTACAATATCCGAAAGTTTGATCCTGCCCGGGATATTTTATAAATTCCTCAAACTTTTCGCGCGATCTAATGGAACGTAAGCTATATTATTGAATGCGCCATATCCGAGGTCCATTATCCCTCGCGACGCTACATAATTTGTCTTAACTGCACAAAGTCCGTACGAGTTGATTTGTTATACGAAACTTTAATCACGCCTTCACATGTATTGCATATGTAATGGAATTAAGTAAAGTTCAAAATATATTTGATATTCAACAAATTATTTTCTCTCTTGTTAGTATGTAGCTTGGTATAAAACGATAAAAAATAGAACACTGCCAGACGTTTTAAAAATGCGAAATTCGACAATTAATTTAACTCGTATACGTTACTATTATGTTTTAAAACTATAATTATAGAATCTAGTTAAACTTTTTTTCTCAGAAAAAAAATTTTTTTAATGAAACAAAAAATTTGTATAGCAAGAAATTTGGCTTGTTAGTGCACAAAGGATATGACGGTTGATGAGGTTTTTTATTATTAATAATAAAATCTCATCAACCATCCTTAATCGAATAACAAATTTTAATATGTCCCATCGATTTTGCATGTTTGTGAAAAACCCGCATCCCTAAAATTTATAGCGGCGTTGATGTAAATTGCTGCGTATTTCAGGTCGATGGAAAACTGCATAGAATGTCGAACAAAATTGCGGAAACAATATATTCGACGAGCGACTGGATGAATAAATGGCCGTGACTATCGATTTTCACGGATCGATAGGTAGCCACGGTTTCGTTTGCCTTCAACTCTCTCGGGGACCAGAATCCTCTTGTCCGTCATCGCCTATTGGACCCAAATATCGTTTATTGCTTTCGGCCTAAAAACAATGCCTTTATACGCAGCCGTCGTTCTGAACGCAATGGACGTATATATACTCGCCGAAATTGCGATAGAAGGTCACAACGAATCGCTGCGGTCGTTAATCGATCGCCCGTAGTTTCATTACAATGTTGACACGAAGCGGAACAACGATGGGTATAGGTACATCAATCCATACGCACGAAAAAAATAAGATATTTCAAAGTGTACGGAATTCAACTCATTCATAATGTAAAATTTCCGTAGTTATTAAAACTCATTGTTTCATGCCGCATAAGTACAATTAGATAGAAATGTAACTCATATTTAAAATTCAACTGTTACAAAAAGTATACCATATTTTGTTTTATAAAAAGAATTTTTATATTTTGTAATATAACTTTTAACTGCTGTACAGAGTGCGGTGCGTATAAATTTCGAAGGTATATACGTTCTATTATAATATTGAGTAAACTTTGAGTTTCAAAGATTGAATTGCATACAGATGCGGGAATTAAAATTGTGAAGAATTCCGTAGAAATCACAGTGTCAGTGACAAGCTTTCAATTTACATGGATTTTTCCTTCGCACAAAAATATCTGGAGATCGAGATAAATTTTAACAGAAAAACACATGTTACTCGATAGTTTTTGCATGTTGCGTTTTGGATGCAAAGAAGAAGAAAAAAAATTAAACCCGAAGCATACATTTTTAGTCTTTTAAACACATAAAGATATTTATGTAAAATATAGTTATATAGTTTCTGTTATATATATAAATTTGTTATATAACCTGCAAATTTTCTATTTAAAGAGATAGCATAAGTTGTTATCATTTTCAATTGTTTTTGTTTCACTCTCACTACCTATATATTTTCTCTAATTAAGCGTAGGTTTAATTTCAACTAATCCACGTCGACGAGAATCGGGGCTCGACAACATTATACCCGATTGAGATTAAAAATTAATTCCCAATTATTCTACCAGTGAAAATGGCTTGCGGAAGAGAGACTATATATAGGTCATGAATAGCCGTTAAACAAGTATAAACTGTTGAACGCCATGCCGAGACGGGGAAACATGTGGATAAAACATTACGTAATTTCGCAATAATTGTAATGCTCTCCAATTGTGACAATCCAGGTTCACTTCAGATACAATTTGTTTTGATTACTGTTAACGTGTGCGTGAGAGGAAAAAATTCAACATGTGTGCGAGGATGATGTTACATGTTCCGATCGAATATTTGTAACAGAGATTATTTTGCACCGTTATGGAAATTGAAGTGGAGAAATACGTCAGCCGCAAAGGGAGTAACGGCGAATCTCTTAAAAAAGAATGAGTAGAATTAGTACAGAGAGAAAGAGAGACGTATGTATATACCTATAGATATGTCACTCGTGGCCGGAATAGAATGGAACAACATAAACCAGCGAGCGGTGAAAGATGGAGGATAGGATTCACAAACGGGGTAGGATGCAAGTACCAACCACTCTCAGACTCCCCCGGGATGGCGAGAGAACCGGTATTGGCTATTCTATTGCTCATCACGACATACCAGAGCAAGCCTGAACAAAGCTTTGGAGCAATGCTTTTCTTATAGTTCCCTAATCTGGCTTAGAGAGTGAGTGCAGTATACCGTTCCCTTGCTCACTTCCATCTGTCCAATTTACGTTAGTAAAAGCCCTGTCTTTCTAGAACGGAACGATATCTCGAATAACACGCGCAATTTCAGTCGATGCGACCTACCTACGTATGATCAGCATTGTACGTCGATTTCCGTGAAAACAAAACGAGAGTCGGAATATGAAGTCAAGCGAAAAATACATACAAATATGTAATATTCTAATTGAAAAATATTGGAGATGGGAATACGACTTTCCGCTTCATTGAATTTGATCGGTGGTAATTGTTTGAATGAAGCCACTCAGCCAGAAAGAACGCGAATAAACATTACACAGAATGACAAATTTGGACACCGAATGTTACAGAATCATTTAAAAATTTGTTAAAATAAAAATAGCAACGCAAAAAAAATTATATGAATACTGATGCCAAAGATAAACAAAAATCCTATAATAATAATTTATCATTGAACAATGTGTGATTATATTAATATTATAGATCCCCTGAAATTCAATGATTAAAAAGAAAGTATTATATTGAATATTAAATAGGCAGTGACATTTTTGTGCGTTCTATATTAATTTTTTGAACGCAATATGTAGTTAAAAAATGATTTGAAAGTGTTATTGCGAATGAGTGAATTATACTCGCCTCGATTTCCATTATTCATTCCACATAAAAAAAATTTTATGAAAATTTCAGCGAAACGATTTCTCCCCCTACGGTAATACAATTTCATTCGTATTCCGCACTAATCCGGAAACGCCGAACACGCTGACAAATCACCAATTTCCCGGTGAAGGTACGTGTTTTATTGGTGAACACGTGTCGGCGCGTTGTAACACGCACGACGGAAGCTCGTATTACACTGCAGCAACTAATGCAGGCGCGTGTCATTCGTAACGCGGGATAATTTTAATTAGCTCGGTTGAAATCAAGCTTGCGCCAAACGAACCGAATAATCCAATCAAAGAAATGGCGACGCACACAGGAACATCCGGATCGCTTCCTCTCTCTCTCTCTCTCGCAATTGCCGCACAAGACATAAAATCATCATTCGAGTTCAGTCTAGCTTACTGACTTTTGTCATGTGTGATATATATATATATATATATATATATATAATAAGGAGATAAAGAGATATTATGTGGCGTATATATATTGTATATACATAACTACTGCCAAATCTATGACGCTAGAGGAGATTTGATCAGATTCCTGTCTCGTTCGCCAGAAGAAAGGTAGAAAACAATGAGTGTGAGATAGTGAGGGAAAAAAAGACAGAAAGAGAGAGAGAGAGAGAGAGAGAGAGAGAGAGAGAAAGCACGAACGGGGAAAAATAGTTTACCTTTTTCCATCCCAACCACCGCCTATTTTTTCCAGGTTTTGCTCCCTTTCATCACCCGCTCGGCGAAATAGACGGGGGCGCGTCGTGAAGAGAAGAGAAAGAGAGGAACCCGAGGTATCCGTCTGTTTAACTTGAAAAAGGCACTTTCCGCGGCAGCACAATAACCAGGACTGGTTAGGTACGTGCCTGAAATAAAACGGGACGTTCGTTCTTAAATCTCCTCTCGCGCTGAAGCGCGCGCGATCGCCGTGTTTGGATAACGAATATGGCTGGACCGTAACACGCGAATTCCTCACGCGAATATATATGAATGCGATGTTGTTTTTCAATATACGACTTTCCTCGATATGAAACATCCTCGGGTATTAATTTCCGCCCATCGAAAAAAATAAGATCGAAAAGGAAAGATAACTAATGCATGTTATACCGTAAAACGCAATTAAGATGGACATGTCATTACATTTTGTTCGCGTTTGCACGACGCGACGGCTGTGTATAAACATGATATCTCCGCGTCTCTCTGTTTCCATTAATATTTTTTTTCATAATAAACCATGACACCCTTATATATACCCAAATTTCAAAATACGCTCGAAAGTACTGTTTTATATCAGTTTTTTGTTGAAAACATAATGTATTGCTATAGAAATGGATGTAAGGGACTTTATTAAAACTAACGTTTTCGTGAAAGTAGAAAGAATATGAATAATTAAAAGCAGAAAGTATAAAAAGACTGCGGTTACCATAAATTTCAATAACGATTCAAATAACGCGCTGAACAATAACGCGACCGCGAAACAATGACAGATTTTAACACAACGTAGCATCCTCCGGGAATCGAGTCGCTAACAAATTGGCTGGTACCTCAGAATTATGATTAATAGGTCGCATCCCTCGAGGGAATTAAAATGAAACTTTACTTCGTGTGTGCTCATGTACACGGGCATTATTATCCTTTATTGTCCGCGCGCAGCGCAAAGAAAGAGAGAGAGAGAGAGAGAGAGCGTCGGAGGAATCACCCGTGTCAGAATCTTTGACATGCGCATCTCATTCCATTAGACTCCACTCGTAGATTGAATTAAATTGAATTCTGCCCACGAGCAAATTAATTTCCCAGAGCGGAGGAATAGGAAAAGAATCAGCCACGTAGAGGCGCTCGATAAGGCTTACTCGTTAAATCCGTTACACATGGAAGCGAGACCGCGCGAGGGATATGTACAAGAAGCCCCCCTAACAAGAAGTGCATCCAATTTCAAGCCGTATTTAATGTGCCGTATATCATACGCGACACGCTTGTAGTGGTGGTGGTGCGCGAATGTCTCAGGCCCCCGTGTTTCTTCTATATTTCCCGTGTCCAGTTCCCTCGGCTTCGAGAGAAGATATGCTTTATAGAACGGTAAGAACGACGGAAGGAGGCGCGGTGCGGCGTTTGTCACTTTCTTCTTGTAACATACGTATACACGCACACGCGGCGTGTCCTATATATGCGGCGAAATCATTTATCTACTTCCGAAGACAGGAAGCGAGGGAACTCGCTCGCTTAAAAGCGCGCCCGCGCTTTATGCGCAAGTCACGCCTGGCCTGGCTCCGGCCTGGCAAAACCGAGGGGATATGGAGCGATTTTTTTCGATGATCCCTGTAGATAATTTAGTGCATCATATACGCGCGCGCCCTTTTGCTCTCCCGCGAGAACAACATTTCATCTCGGCTCGATTTCCTTCCTGCGCGGCCTCGTTCCCAAGTCTCCTCCGATATTTCGCCATTGATCCGTATACAAAAGGTGAGAAAGAGAGAGAGCACACCACGACGATGGCGCGACTGTAAAACGCGACCCGACATTACGCGTCTTTTAATATGAAAATAAAGTAAGCATGTTTATTGTGTAGAGGAGACACAACGGGCTATTTAACACAGCGATGATGAAAAGCTTATTAGCATAACAATGAATTGTGGAGAAAAAGGCTGGCTGATGGGCTTCTCGTGTTGTGTACAGCGAACGAGTCTGATTGCTTTAATGCATTTAAACGATATATCGTGTTATGATAATCTATGACGACGTTGTCAACGTTACTTTATCGATAATGAATGTCCTTATTCGTCATGCATCGATGCCGGATGCACACAATATCATAGAAATTCTATTAAAGTTGAGTAATGGTTATCGATTTTTCATTTTACTCGTATAATGTTATAATTATAAAGGGAAATACACGTTATGAATTTATATATTAAATCAATTGCCATCACATTGCCAGCAAATAATGTCAAATAAATCTAATAACATAATATATATTAATTCATTAATTAATTTCATATAATAGACATAGATTTATAGAACCGAATTATAGAGTTATTATCATAATCGGAATCATCGTATTATTTCATGTTTTATTCACTATAGCATTTGTTGATGCCAAATTCTGGTAATAAATAAGATTGTCATTAAAAGCGATAAAAAGTCGAATTAAAAAATCTCAACATTATATAACAAGTCTAATTAAGAATAATTTTGTTTCGTGTACGCGCAACTCTTTTTTCCCAGGAAAAAACATCGCATAAGTAACGTTTATAATGCTTAACTCTGGCAAACTTAACCAGTAATTGTGTATATAAAAAACCTCAACCCCACAAGAAATTCGAATAAAAAACTCGAAAAATAAAGATTATTTTTGCAGAAAAAATTCCTATGGTCACGCCGTAAAAGAATGATGCGTAAACGCGGATTATCAGTAGTAAAGTAAATCATTCGTAGATCATACAAATTCTAAAAGTAGTGTTTAGCGTATAAGTCGCTTATTATGTCTATACGTATTCCCGCACGTAGTGTATACGTGTCGTTTTGTACGACTATCTTGCGTACACATTCCGCGTAAGTCGCATTACTGTGCACTCGTGTTCGCGATAGGGAAAAGCTCTTTCTCCTTCCGAATGTCTGGGTCGGAAGCTTCCTCGAGCCGTCACGCTACGTTTACTCGTGAAAGAGCGACGAAGATAATCGGAGAATATCCGCGCGGACAACCTTCCCTTAAATACAGTCGGCAGGAATGACGGCCCTTCGGTAACGACCTGACCCTTTCTTGCTTCGTGTCGCGGTCGAATCTTAAAAAAAAAACCTACGACGTCTGATGTTAAAAAGGAAAGGTGAAAGAATCGTTATCCGTCTATCTATTGAATTTCTAGACTGCTACAGATTTCAAAAGAACATGTGTTTTTTCTGTCTGTACTATACTCTCTCTCTCTTTTTCTCTTTCTCTCATCCCCTCTTTTGATTCGACCTCTCGAATTCCCTTTTCGAATCTCGTTACTATACTGAAGAATCTCCGGGAAGTACGCAACCCCCGGGCGTACCTTTGTCCTAAATGATAAACTTTGTCCACGGGACTTCGCCGCGGAAAAGTTTCCTTGTCCGCCAATAAGGAAAGCATTTCGTAACTTCGGTACTTGTTTCGCGTTAGCCCCCGTTGTCTCCGCTATTGTTCTTTAAATGCGGTAAAATATAATGCTTCCGCGATATAGTTGTAGCACGCGAGTGCGTCTCTTTTATTTTGCGAATGAATCATTTCTTCAATGTTGATTTATACATGTTTTTCAGCAAATTAACAGAATAAAACTTATAACTATCCGTAATAACAAGTTTTACAAATAACAACAAATTTTTACTTTGAAGACTAAATAAAATAGATCTGCGCAATAAATCTTATAGAAATTCTTAATCTGTAATAGAAAAGATAAAAACAGTTCTTAATATTACTTTTGTAATATTTTTTTATACGTCTTTATTTATTTCCCTTCTGAGGTTGCAAATTTATTATATTAATAAAGTGGTATGTACAATATGCATAATATAGAGGATATAAACTACAAACAATTAATAAACTTAGCAAATATTAATAGATGAATTTCAGCTATTGCTCCGCGATATTGTTTGACAGCGTTCGAGTATCTTTAGCAGTTGACTGAAATTTATTGATAAGCTTACGCGGTAAACTCAGTGATGGACAACTGGTGCGATTATACATTAACAAGCAGGATGACATGACAGCCTGAGATGTTCGCGAAAACGCAAATACAAAAGCCGTTGATAGATTGATGAGCATATGCGCTCGTTAAATATATAGCTTTTGCGGAAGTATAGATATCGTAAAAAAAAAAAAAAAAAAGATATCACACGAAAGATCCTCTTAGCGTTTCAGTTATTTTCACTTATTGCATTGCGATAAAATTAAACACTAAAATTAGCTAGGAAAGCAAAATTGGTGATTAGTACTTACTTCTGCGAAAAAATTGCAAAAAAAATCCCACCAAAAATTGTTAGACAATATTATTCTACTTCTGCACATAAATAATATAGGTTCTCTTAAATTCAACAAACAAATAATACATAATAATGCTTTTACAACATTTCTTTCGCATCTCTTACAAGATTCTATTCAGTCATATTGCGTCTGTCACCGAAATGTAATTTTCCTAAGAAATAGACATAATAAAAAAATATGTCAAGAAACGTCCTTCGATACATTGAATTAGATAGCTTTGAAATACATTTCCATTGTATCTTTCATGAGATCTATTACCGCTATGAGAACAAAGCCCTTTCATAAGATACTATAATTATCTCTTACGCGTATAGTTTATAATGTATTATCAAAACGTCTAACATCAAAGACATTTAATCTTCAAGAGACTTGTTCGTCGAAACTGTTCTTATTCATCGCAAAGGACGGATAACCCAATTGTGTCGCATATATCCTAACGAAGAATTAGATTTAATTTCCAAGCGAATAAAAGGAAAATTAATTTCCTGGATCTCTCCACACAGAGCCTAAAAAAACGCACACCTTATATATATATTTATTTATTTATTTATTTATTTATTTATGAAAAAATATTTTGTGTCACTAATACATATAAGATATATAGCCAAATATTTCTTATTTGCCAGTGTTTGGCTTTTAGCGAGTATTGCAAGAAATGAAGAAAAAAGTAACGCGGATAGAACGAATTAGCTCAGGTGCTCCGAGTATAGGCGTAAATTGCTCAACGCACATCCATGCGCTTCGTGCACACGAGAGAGGCCAGAGAGAAGCGGAAGCAAACATACGCGGGGTTAAGCACACATATACGCGCGTTGTACGTACGCACACATACAGCGTGTTAGAATACTCTTTAAACTTCTCTTCGTGCGGGGGAGAGAGAGCAAATCAATATGGGCGCGGATAGCATGCGCATTGCAACGCAGCGGACTTTACGAGCTAGCGCGCATAAAATTTATATTTGTGCGTTTTTTAAAGCAGATGCACACGCGCCACGATATTTACCATTCACTGGACCATTCGCTGGTCGATATATATATATATATATATATAGTATTTCTCTAAGAGCATTTGCCTATCGCAACCGCACTCGCTCTAGAACGAATAGCGAACTGCGCGCGTGACAGAATCGAAAGATAAATCGCGGCGTCAAACAAATATCAATACAAAAAAATATCCGCGCGTATACGCTTCGTTAAAAATCCCTGTGTTCTTCACGAGATATTTTGTGCGCGGCAAAATTATACTCGCCAAACCATCCTTTCGGAGACTAATAACGTGATTGATATGGCGATGTAAAAACAAAGATTAAAATTATGTAGGACTTTACTTTGTATATAATATCGCATATACAAATTTTCATTGTATATTTTTTTGTTCATATTTATATATAATAAATTAAATTTGTAATTTAATTAATAATATAAAATGGAACAGAAATACTGGATTTGTATATATTAATGTAATAATTATAAAAGAGATATATATTAATAAATCAGATATTTTTATCAATTTTCTTGTCTCACTACAATATATTCATTATTCAGAAGGAATGCGCGAGAGATCGTGAATTAAACTTTAATGTATAAGTATAGGCTAATTACCGCATTAAAATTCCACGTTCGTTTCGTGTAGGCATATCCGGCGGCAATACGTGGATAGACGTTACGAGTTAGTCATGCTTAAAATTAATTGTGGAAGGATTTGTATTAACATAATTGAATTTCATTGGATTAAAATCTCTTATTAGACTAGCGGGTACTGATATATGCATTTTATGCAGATTCGTAAAATGCTACAGAACGCGGAAAAATATTCAATCATATAGAGGCAGTCAGATCGTGGTGGAAAAAACGAGAAAAAGAAATTCGCGAAGCTCTTTGATTACTCGCCGAGATCTGGTTATTCTGTCTGGATGTAAATCCATTGCTTATAAGTGTGTTACGCCTCCGGCGACAACTTTGACGAAGAGCACACGGCGATTTGCTCAAGCTTTAAGCAAAAAATTATATGAATTAATTGAGATTCGAGTTTAATTGGAATAAAACGGGCAGAGATACGCGTTTCCATTTGTGCGTGTATATATGCATAATGAATGCCGTGATATATTTACAAAAGTATTTAACTACGGGAACGCGATGGAATGTAATAAAAACAACGGCACGGTAGAGATTTAACTATAGAAAACTTTCTACCCAGCTCTCGAAGTATTGCACCAATTACCGGATTATTTCTAATTGCGCTCACCCCGGCTCCACGCGAAAATGGCATACGAAACATGTTTTAACCATTATCAACATCATTGCATTCGTAAAGTTTCACCGGCTTGTTAAACACTATCTCTGAATAAGTAAATAAATACGTAAAAAATATAATTTTATTTTAAAATTACATCAAAACAATAATGGGCAAAGTGAAATTAATTGAGATAGTTGTAGGTCTAGTTCACAATACAAAGCGTAAATACAAAGAAATTGTAAAACTCTTAAACACATATATGTAGATTTTTAAATCATAAGAATATGTTATGTATAAATCAAATTAAAAAGTTTGTTAAATAAATTATTGCGCGTTAATTATGTGGTTAGGCGCTGAACAATATAACATAAAAATATATATTCAAGCGTTGCCGGATTTTAATTAAAATCATCAATTTATGCGTCTGTTTATCGATTTAATAAATGTGTCCTATTCATATATAATTTTCAATATCAAGTGAAACAATGAGTTTACCAAGATTTAACAGAATTAAAAAGTTGACTGATCAATTTAATTTGGATTGATCAGTCTATAATGAGCATGCCATTCATATTGCTTAATAAATCATTTAATGGGATTATAACGAAAATATGCACATTAAAGTCAATCATTCATGTAATTTTTTGTTTTCAATAAATAGCATAAGTGATCTAATAAATAAAATATTCATTATTTCTGATTTATCAAATAGATTAAAATTTTAAGAATTTTTTATAATTTTCTATAGATTTTTATAATTTTGAATATAAAAAACTAAAATTTTATTATGCATATAATGTATATATATATGTATAAATAAAACTAATTAGAATAATTGAATCAACATATGTTCTCAGCATTATACATAAATATTAAAGAATTTTACGTATCAAAGCTATCTTTAAATTTTAATTTCTGATTAAATTATATCACATTCTATATTATTCATAAACTGAAAATAAGGTAATGTGGAAAACACAGCCGATGCAAATAATTAATTAATTATCCTGTACAATGCAATATGATATCATTTATTATAATCAAGTATAAAATAAATGAAAACATGTAACTTATACAGGAATTGAATTGGATTTGATACTTCGTGATTTACTTATTATTAAATGTATTTGTTGCAATGAAAATTAAATCTAGAAAATTAATATGAAATAATCATGCATATGTAAAAGATACACTTGATCAATTCTATAACCATCTTTATACGTAGTCTTTCATTATTTGAAATTGATCTTTTGTATAATAGGAATATCGAAGCATATTAATTATTAAATGATAACTGGTTTAAAGTTCATAAATATATTTCGCCAATTAAACATTGCAAATAGATAAAGATTTGGTTATTTAATTTTATATTTATTTTTTTAATAGAGAAATTAAATTTGCTTTAACAAAATGTTAATTGAGGTAAAGCATATTTATTTAATGCAAACATAAAAATAAAATATAAAAAATGCTTATAATACACATATAATATTTAAAAATTGTAAAAAAAGATATCGTGTTTTATCTAGCAATATCTGTTAGAGCAAAAATTTATCTCGGTATATTTACCGTAGATAAGCAAAAATGTGATTGGTATGATATATTGAAATATATATATATATATATATATATATATATAAATAATATATGTACACCTAATATATTAAAGAGATATGGGTGAATAGTGAATAGTGCAATTGATGGAAGGGACGGTACCCCGTGGTCGCATCTAGAGATCCCCTTGATCACGGTAGCACGTCCTTCACTTATGAGCATATAGTCGTCCGATGGTAGCTTTGAATTTCACAGAAAGCGGTCCACCGTCCGAGCTTTAATTGAATCGGTCGAAATTAATTTCAGCTGTCGCCCTCGGAAACTCGGAAGGTAGGCGAGGACGAACGGGAAGCAAGAGCTTCCGGCCTTCCTAAATCTCAAATGCGTAAATTGCTTGCAGAGATGGACGACGCCAACTCTTACTTAATGTTTCTTGGAAGAAACGAAACGCAAAGACATGCGTATGTGCACATGTACATATATATATATATATATGTAAACATATATAGATTTGTATCTATGTATATATTAACATTCTCGTACATTTAAATACGTATTTAAATACTCTTTGCGCTCTCTCTTTCTCTCTCAAGTGCACTAGTTTAATAGTTTGACATATAAAAAAGAAAAACGAAAACTTATTTTGATTTTACATATGTATATACCTAATGAGAGATTAAATATAAATCTTATTATGAATTTTAAATTTAAAAGAATATCTGAAATTTTATTTGATACTATATATATGTAAAAAGATATAAATTGCTAAATTACACATTAAAGTATAATAAACAAAATAAAAATGTATATATATATAATTATTATGTGCAAAAGTTTTCTCTCTCCCTCTCTTTTTTTTTTTTTACAAAAGTGATATTTTAGCAAGCTTGCTTAGAATATTTTTTAATGAAAAAGGACGGATATTACGGTTGAAATCGCTCAATCCACATCGATAATCAATTCCAATTTGCGGTAGTAATTTATTCTTCTGAACGTCTCCCTTTTTATTTTTCTATGTCACTGTCGTATTTTGCGTACTATTAATATAGCCTTGAGATTTCAAATTCTTATTTACTCTATATATATTTCAAAGCAAATAGATTTACTGGTTAAATTGTCAATTATTGTATTATATGCTTGCGCAAACAATACTCTAGCACTTATCAAAAAAGTTATTTGTCCCATAATATATAATTTTTCTTTAAAAAACATTTTATTATTGTACACGCGATCGCTTATTTATTATTTATTTATTTTAAAATAATATTTTCTGTGCTTTGAGATAATTTTTCTTCGTATACAAAAAAGAAATGTGTATATGTGCGATATTTTTACGATTCTTATTTACAATGTAATAATTATACGAGCGATCGTATGTACAAAAATAAAATATATTTTGAGGAAAAATAAACTCCAAATATATTAATAATTAAATAAAAGATTATTTTGAAACACGTTTTAACAAACAGTATAGGTAAAAAAAATGATAAATAGACTTTATCCATTCACGATCAGCGCGACAACACGAATTAATAAAATAGCAATATATCAGGAAGTCGCATAACGCGATTTATCCCAAAGGATATCCGATGTAATGTGTGATGTGGCTAAATTGTAGCTATAGCGAGCAATACCGGGATCACAATGACAATTCCCGCACGACCACGATGAAGCTCGAATGAGAAGACCGTTTCGACAAACCGGAAGCTGTCGATAGTATGAAGTGAATCGATTCGTATTCTCGTTTATCCCCATGGCACGGCCATGGCACTCGTATCCTGCGTCCAACGCGCGTACGGGATTATGGTACAAAGGATTTCCCGCACATTTACGTGGCTCGAATGCAAATCCTCACCTCGCGATGCATCCCCGACGAGTTCACTATATTTTTTCCCCTCTATGACAATGTGCACGTTTCCACGTGCGTGAAACTTGCGATTGTGTTACGAAAACCGTGCCCGATGTAGAATCTCGTTCAGAGACGGTATGTTTCAAAAAGATTCTCGCGTTGCACAATCATTTTCGATGAAATACGAACGTCCTATACAATATATTTCAAATACGCGATATATTTCAAAAGTTAATTAAAACATTTGAGATAATCATTTACCGATAAAATACACTATTGTAGGAACAGTTTTTATTTTGAAAAATCTATATGTTCAATAAATATTAAAGTTCATTATAAACCAAAGTTATCAGTCAATGATTTAATATAAATTATCAAAATCTCTACATTTTTAATTTAAATAATATTTATTAACTCGAATAAATAAGAATAAAAATTAAATAAATATCATAAATATAAATTAACAATTCTGGATCACATGAATAAAATAATGCAAATTATTAAACAAAATCATATAAATATTATATTACTCTCAAATAGCACGGAGTTATTCATTATTTATATTTGCACAACGTTCAATAAAAATCTTTTATAAATGTAATCCCTTAACTTCCATAAACATAGAGAGATACTCAACTATCTTTATTCATATTCTTCGAAACATTTATCCTATGATAAATAAACACAGAGCACTCGCTCCGCATTATTCATGCAATTCATTACACGTAACTATATTTAAATGCAAGTAAACTCGAGTTTTATTATAGCAAAATCGAGAATGCTATTTATTCAGGTCGTTGCTGATATCGATTCCGAAATTTACAATATCCGCATGACGTTTGCATGTGTCTAGAAAAATGAGAGGATTCAGATGACATCAATGTTTTGTGATATTACATTTGCGATATATCTACAACGGGGGAGATGAGAAATCCCGTGCTATGTCTATTAAATACCTAACGTCAGCTACAGAGTAATAAAACAAAGCAGTAAAAGCATATATATCGGGTTCTGCGCGCTCTATATACATATATAAAGCAGCGTAGAGAATCTACGAAATCTAAGAAAAATAACAACTGAATAGTGTTTGTACTATTTAGAAATAAAATATTTAATAAATTTTTAATAAATAATTAAAACTTTTGAACAAAATTTTAACAACTTTTAAAAGCATAAATAAATAATATAACCATAATCTTCAGATAATCTCAAGTATATTTCAATTTAACAGACATTTAATTAATATTTGATGTTAAACAATAAAATGTTGCAATATTTTTAAAACCATTGTCAGAGAAAAAACTGACATTATTGTATTCACACTGAAGAATTCATTAAACGATAGTGCATACATCCTATGTAAATATAAAGGATTTACATAGAAATAGCCACTGGTATATTTATGTATGTAAGGCTGCATATATACATGTATAGGTGCATAAATGTAGGCGAAACCACAACGATGCGAGTTTTCGCGTGATATCACGAATTCTCTAGCTTTATTTCTTTTCATTCAATCCCCCTTTTACATCCAATATTATTCTCGGTTCTCTTGTCGTAATACAGAGAGACCAACCACCATGTAACAGCAGTGACGAGTCTCTCGGCTAGTAAATTTCATTCGTTCGCGAATGAATTCTTAAAAATTGCAGACGCAGAGGAAACTATATTTCATCGAGACATAATTTAGTATAGTAAAACGTGAACTATTTTAATTATATTTAAATTTATTTGTTATATTGTATGCAAAAAATAAATCAAAATAAAAAATAAGAAATTAAAAACTATTTCTGTTTTACACTTTTATTTTACTATCAGATACGATCGACTGAGAATATTTTTATGTAAGACAAAATATGTATACGCGCACATTTTCGTTCGAAATGTCGGCCGTATTCGACGCGCGTTCGTATAATTGCCACCCCTTCAAGGACCTTACGAAGGTTTCGACCAACGTGTGAGCTCTAATTATCACCTGACAGCATGCTATTTAATGTACAGCTGTTATTATGCTTTTACACGACTTGGCAGCCGCGAATCTTTCGCGGATCAGAAAGGCATAAAATTTCATGTACACTTTGTAAAAAGCGAGTATTTGCAAATAAAATAAAAGCAAATGTTCTTCTTCTCTCTTCCAACCGAATGAATAAATTAGTAATAATTTAATAATGCAACAGTACCGTGTAAATACATTCCATATATGTTCGCCATTCCTCCACTTTATCTGTCAAATATATTATGCTTATTATATGCATAATATATACATTATTACAACTGCATTATATCATGCTGTTACGCATATATTATTGTTATAGTTAAACCTGTCTAATCAGTTAACAATGTTTATGTATGTTTATAATGTTATATACTAAACTCATACGAAATTCACTCGAAATTATATGATAGCAATAGGGATGATAAAGTATCATAGTGTTTAATTACTCCTATAATTATAAAATATACATATTAATGTTTCTTTAAATAGAAGCATCGAAAATGTCCATCAACGTTAATACTATCATGTATGAAAATTTATATATACATGTATAAGTACCACAGATGTTTTATGTGCGATAAGTACTTTAATAAACTTATTTATTTTTTATAAATACATTTAATTTCGCGCAATTAAATTTTTCAACGGAAAAAATATTTATGTTCTAATTAATACTTGCATTTGAAATACCATCTACTTTTAACTTTTAATTCATAATAAAAAAGATTAGCACATTCATAAAACCTGTATCATAGATACAATTTGAAATAATTGATTCTGTGTGTAAGTTGAAATCACATATAAGAGAGAATTGTTAATTAACATATCTGAATAGGTTAACCACTACGAGTGAGAGTATGCTAGATACGAGTTACGACAAATGCTCGAAAGTACTTGATTTGTCCCGAGTCGTCACTTTTTCTTTTACCGAAAAGATGCCAGACATTCCAGGATCCTTTCCAACTCTAATTGCACGAAAGTGCGAAACAGTGGTCAAGAATGAGATGGATTTTTTTTCTCATCCTGCACATTCCGGTGTTAATGTCTCCGCCAAATAGTCCTTTTACGTTTCCAGACGATGTAAAAAGACGCCGACCGTAAACGCGACTAGAGGGAATGTAATAAAAACAAATAAAAATAAAATATATAAAAAATCGCTCGAAATTATCGTCCAAATGTACCCTTTCTTCTGAATTTGCATCAAAGAAGCGCGCGGCCGTTCGCCCATTGTCGTTAAATTGCTTTACTACGACGGATAACGATAAGTGTTCGAACACTTTATTTTCTTCGTGGAGATGTACGAACGTAATTACCGCGAAGCAGCAGTATGCTAGTAGAAATTACATCGAGTTTTCAGAGTGTTACGCCAGCTCGCGCTCTACTACGCGATCTCACGGGGAAGGATGGCCTCCCGTGAGGATGTCACGTGGAATTGGTACTATTATCACCAGCTTATCGTTATCGTCCTGCGCGCGGTAAAAGGAACTCTCCGCGGTTCCGTTAAGGTCCCCGGGGGTAAAGTTCATTTATACCGAAAGCATCTACCAATTCGGGAAGCGATATCACGGGGGAAATGATGACATGAAAATTGCTACAATATATTACGATGTGACAGCGCAATTTCAATTAATATTTCAATCAGCATTTCCATAAGGAAATCTTTTCCATCGCATGTCGGATAGTTTTTATACGCATCCTTGCATTATGTCTCGAAAAAGAAAGACAAATAAAAACATGCCTGCATATCATGCAAAAAATATAAATTTCATATTGTATAATTGTCAAATTAAAATTACTTATCATGCTTCAATGAATTTTAGAAATGTTTCGTTACTTATTCTAGTTACTTGTAAATAAACAAGCATGTTACTGTCATGCTAAATTCATATATTTTTTGCTAAAAAATGTTCTTTCTGCTTCCTTTTCTATTATACATGCATTTTAAATATGCATTATTTAATTGCTTGTAAAGCATACAATCAATAATTTTATTAATTATTAAAAAATCTGGAGAAAGCCCTCATACATGCACTCTTTTATCATACATACATAGCAGTACCCATCATTCCTTCTGACGCGTATCCTTTAGCACCTGAAATCGAGAGAAGCGCCGAATTCGGAAGTAATTTGCATATTTAATCGCGCAATCGAGATACCGTCACGTTCACTCCGACGTTATTTCCATGTTAACACTTAACATTAAAGTGGTGGATAATTATTCCCTTCGTCGCCGAATTCGTCGCGCTACATTATGCTCACGCCGACATGTTAATCCAAACTGTATCGCATACGTAGCGGCGGAGTGTAACCCAGTTATCGAATGGAGTTTCCAGTAGATATGCAGAGAGTCGGGGCGTGGTAATAAAAGTTATCGCTTAAGTAGGTTATAACACGCGTTTCCCAAAACTTAATCGCGCGTTGAACGACACCCGCACTCTCTCGCTGTGGCGCTGTCGAAAGTGCACTTGTCGTTTGCCGCCGACTTATGTCGTTTATTCCGCGACTTCGCGCGAGGATTATTCATTTCGCCTCAACAGCCGTTAAGGGAACTCCGAAAGACGGAGAGCCGCTGAGCAGGGTCGGCGAGGTGGCGAGAGGACGACCAAAGTCGGTACGTACCGCGGTTCCCCGAGTGACTATTTCAGCACTTGAAATCTCGGCTTGCTAATTCCGGACTGTTCGCCGAAGCGTGCCGCGACGTTTCCAAGTGGTTTCTAAATTACTCTCGCTTAAGTCCCCGAGTAAACAAAGTGCTCCGGGCTGCGGCATCTGTATTACAATGAGGTGAATTTTACGTCTTTTAAACAGCAAAAAGCGTTCGCCGCAAGGGACATTTAAAACGCAGCCGGTATAATTCATTCTGTGCGTTTAACGATGACAGTACCGCAAGGCGTTTCGTGATGTGATTTAAATCAGTGTTTTAAAATACCACGAGCTCCAACAAGAAACAAATTAAAATCCTACAAATAATATCACGAAGGTTAAATGTATCATATTATTAAATTATTTATGTGTACGAATGAGATATAAATATAGAAAAAAGTCATTTGTATAATTTTTTTGTTTCCAATTATAACTTGGAAACAAGATATATATATGTATATAACATGTATTTATTAACCGCAATAGCATTAATCTAATGATAACATAGGGATTTCGCATTACACAAGCATTACCATCATCTGCCATCTCTAATCTTCGACTAAGCTACTAAGTCATGATATATGTCTACTCGGACATTGAGACGTCCGACGTAAACGTCGAGCGGCTTTCACGAGGGAAATCCGCATGAACGACGGCGGCTGTTCAAATGTCATAAATGTTCGTTGTTATACAATTGTCTCCGCATGAGCTAGAGAAATTCGCACACGCGGAAGGATTTTGCGAGTCGCGTGCCGTGTGTCGCAATATCACGCGCGAAATACGGTATGCAAAGATGGTATCTGGGAAGTCGAGGAAGCCTCGTAGACGCACGCAGCCATATCGCTTTCAACGGTATCTCTCGTACCCGCAATACACCTGCTCTCGAGATAGCTTTGGAGTATCTCTCCTCTCCGTTGTCCTCCTGCACCCTTACGCCAACCATCCCCTAGCCCATCCTCACGTTCTCGCTCCTTCGTGCGCTCTGTTTCTCGCTATAACCCTCGTTCGCGCGACGCAAAGCAGATTGCCAAATATCCACAGGTTGTTGATTTTGTTGACTGTGTGCGCGGATAGCAAAGCAGTGCTACGTGCGAAGACGAGAGCACATACGAAAACGTGCATATAGTGAGAATGGAGTACGAACTACAGTCTCTCTTATACATTGCCGAGATAATTTATCGAAGTTGATTATAAACAAAGTTGATAACATTACATCTTTTTTGAAATATCAATTAGTCTTTTTCCTCAGAATCTATGAGTCTATTTAAAGCGTTTTAGCGAACGTTTGACTATTATATTTATTTATAAAAATATTGCGGAAAGATAAACTTAATGTGTTTTATCAAATATTTATGAGATAATAATACACATGTGTTATTATCGCAATAGTTAATTCGTTATGAGCTAGTCAAATCCGAATGAATTAAGTGAAACTGGTATGTATTATTGTTAATTACAGTTCGAATATATTATTTCGTTCGTAGAATTGATTTATTAATTATTAACTCTTCTTCACTAAAATCGATTTTTCAATTAAGTTGAATAAATATTGCATAAACATTTCGTTAGATATTAATTGTAGAAATAAATAAAGTGTTATGCGTAGCTAATATCGTAATGAGTCAATATAATTAATTATTACAAATATTCATTCTTATAATATTATAATATGTAAAGTCAACATTAATTATCCAAAAGTCAGAGAGAAATCAAATATATTGCATGTTTAAATCATAAATCGAAATGCAAGTATAATTTAATTCTCAACACAAAGTTCATTTAAATTAGGTAATAATAAAAGTATAGGTAATATTAAATACGAAATTACGACCTCGTATGAAATCTCGTATGAAATATAACGTATTATAAATTTTCTAGTTTGTTAAAGCTTCTTTGCATGTTATTAAAACAAATATCCGTTGTAATTCGTTAAAATAATAAAGATTAAAAATTGAATGAAATGTAATTAAATATGAATTCTGTCCATCATAATGCAAGCATAGTGAAAGAAATTACAAATGCTTGAAATAACCTGTTAGAAAAAGTGATGCGAAAACCTACGTCAATCCAGAACTTTGCTTGTCAATTTTGGAAATTGACAGACAGCGAGTACTCGAAGTTGAGCCCTCTCTCAAGCCCAAACAAGATCACACTTCAAGCGGCCACGGCCAACGACAAAATTCAATCATCGAGATCGCGACTCCGCTAGAATCGACCCGGCCAACGACGACGAGCTCCATCCCATTGGCTTCGGCTGTACAGCCTCTCTGGATCAGCCGCATCTGCTCTCAATGCAGCTCATATCGGAGCCTTACGACGTCGGAGTTTGCGAAGACGATAAACGGTCGAGAAAGAGAAAGAGAGAGAGAGAGAGAGAGAGAGAAGGAGGGAGAACGAGAGAGAGACTTTCCCGAGAATTCCATCGAGGATTCGAGTGATGTTCGGCTTGTCGTGCTAACCAGGAGAGCGGAGGAACTACGAATCGAGCGGTTTCAAGACGAGAGAAGCGAGGTTAGAGATGGAAGTAGGTACTTGGATATGGAAATGGGTTGCTCCGGCGCAAATGCGAAGCTCGAATCTATCAATTTCACTCCACAGGTAAGAGCGATTGGTGGCGGTGATAGAGGAACTAGGCGGCTTCGGTAATTCGCTGATTCGGAGAGTAAACACAAAGGATAGAATAGTGGTGCGATCCCTGGTCGAGAAGAGAAAGAGGGAGGGACGAGATACGGAATGAGAATTAGGCGCGATGAAGCACTCGATGAACCACCGAGATCGACTTCGGAACGAAAAGCAAAGAGAGTCGAAAGAAAGTGAATCGTCAAGTAGAAACCATCATTATACTATATACTATATAAAAGCTAGGTGCATATTCTGCGAAAACGAGATGACGGACATCGTTACAAGTGTAAATTCTATCCCACACTATTCGTCTCCATTCCACGGACGACCAGATTAAACGGAAACGCGGGAGAGATGTTGATTCTCGAGTACATATTTCGCACACATTGTTAGAAAATCGATACGTATGTACGACAACTTGTATGCATAGTTTCTCCATGCAGTTTCTCCAAGTTACCATAACGCTGACGATAGAAACGGTAGCCCGTCAATTAAACGATATTAACTCGAGCCGAAGATGCGCCAGGGTGAGATGATTCTCGTAGGTACATATATATATATATATATATATATATACGCTTGTATCGATCCTTTCCAAATTTCCCAGCTTCATTAGCCCGATCGCTTCGTCTTGCACGCAATTAAATACCGTCTTTGTTCATCGTTTATTGGCACCGGACCCCGCAATATGACACGCATAATACGCAGGCCGCGTGATCACTGTCGTTGATAATGTGACACGCAATAGGCCATGTCGGAGCCACTTGGATATGGCTTGTACCTATTCCCATACACAGCTGCGAGAATCGCTCTATGCGGACTACCACCAATCCAACCGACCGTTCGCTTGACGTTGCCGTGCGCGATAACGTGCTCGCTGATGTATGCACGAGTCGCAGTTTGTCGGTTGCACCTCCGCCACCGCCGCTGAATTGAGGCCGATCCCGTGTCACTAGATTCACAAAAGCTTCCGGTCGATTTACGAGCGCGTAGGGCTTTCCCGTTACCGAGTGTTATGCGACCAAATGGTCATGCCACGTGGATTTCAATGACTTGTAACGTAGTTTTCAGCTGAACGACGCGTATAAACGCCAAGCACGTCGCGTAATTGCCAGGTACGCAATAATTGATAAAAGAGCTAACTAAGCGTGTGTGAGAAAGTCCTTGTTACATCGGAAATAGTATGCTCTTCCTCCTATTCCTTTCTATCTATAAGTGTACACACATGTCTCTCTCTCTCTCTCTCTCTCTCTCTCTCTCTCTCTCTTTCTCAAACTAAATAATTATAAGTAATTATATTTAATCAATTTATATTATATCATTTTTAAGTCTATTAAGAAAAAAATTTTTAATCACGATTAAATACAATTATTCGATGTTATGTTAAATTATTAAAATAAAGTAGTAAAAATAATCCATTCTTTATATTATTTCTATCTTTTATATTTATTGATTGACATTGTAATATATCAAAGAGAGTTCTTCATAAAATTATCAACAAAATCAAAATGGTAATTACAAAATATCTATAATTTTAATTTATTTATAATTATAAAAATTGAAAAACTATTTATAAAGGCTGCTTGCCAAAGTATTCTAGTAACAGACGATATCTTCATCGCTTTATTTTAAACTTAGGTACACGTCGTTTTAACTAAAAATTTCTTCATGCAAAGTGAAAGTCATGAAGATTAATGTATGCGAAAGTGAGGGTAACTGGTTCCCTATTCCCACGATACTAGAACACCAAAGAGGCGGCAAGAAAAAGGCGATAAGGAAAGAAGAGGAAGAGCGCGATCATTTTCTACGGCACGAGCAAAAAAAAAAAAAAAGCAAATCTTGGCAAAAATGAGGCAAGTTGTTTCCTTCTCGTTCACCGAGCAAGCTTACCTACGAAATAGGTAAGATTACCAAAGATGTAGAGTGAGAACAACTTTGCAACATGATGCCCAACTCCTGAGGAATCTTGTACAAATTGATAAGAAAAGTAACGTCTAATAAATTAAGAAAGAAGCGATAAAATAAATATATACACACACATGTATATAATGTTTTCGTATTTTCCTAATAAAATAGCTGTGTAATCAGAAATTGTCATCTTTTCTATTCTCTTCTTCTAAGAGATCTCCTCCATTTTTCCACGTACAATTTTTATTTATATTTACTTAAAGTAACGATAAAATAAAATCTCCTGAAAAGTAAAAATGACTAATAAAAAAGGATTTTTGATATATAAATTCAATGAATTGATGATTCAACGAATCATGTGACGTTTTCTCGAGTTAAGCAAATTAAGCGTCGAAACTTTTGTCTAATGCTGTACAGCATCAAACGAACCGATCACCGGCATGCACACGAACCGCTCGGTCTCGTCGGCGCATGTTGTACGTCGTTGCCGTCGGCACGTTAATTAGCACTCTAAATCAAGCATATAAATCAAGCGAGGTGCACGTTTCCGCGAGGATGATCAGCGGAGGACGCCTACTCGCGTTAACTTCGTCCGGAATATATATCGGTGCACTCCACTTGCAACGCTCATCCGCGATGCGCCGAGCTGGCGAAAACCGCTCGCTCGTTCGCGCAATACTGAAACGCGCACGGAAACGCGACGTGCCCATCATTGGTTAGACTACGCGAATATCTTCATAAGATATATTGCCCGACCGTCGTAGAGAAAGACCCTTTCGGAAATTACTGCGCTATATCCATCCCCGTGGCATATCTCCTCCGGATTGATCCCCTTTACTCCTTGCATTCGTGAGAATCTTCGAACGTAAGAAAACGGAATTAAGGAAGAAAAAAGGGAAGAGAGAAAGAACGTTCCGTTCTACGATTTCACCTCTCTTCGAGGAATCCCGCGCGAGAAATTCCTCCCCGGCTTGTTCATCCCGCTGTCTCGCCGGGGTATAACTATCAATGGCATCCGGCTAGTAATTCTGCGAACGACTGCCGACATACCAGTCCGTTCGATAGATAACGAGTAACGACATTTTAGGCAGATAGTAACGGTCGTTACGTCCGGCTCTTACGCAGATTACGTTTACCCGAGAGCGATCGGCGCGTTATATTTCACAGATTAAAATTAACACACGCGCGCGCGAATCACCATGCAGATAAACGCACGCGTCTAGGATAGATATATACACCGACTATCCGCCCCCGTCCGTGTTGACTGTTTTGCCTCACGGCGTCGCGAGAAATAAACCCTACGTCGTCATCGTGCAGCAACATTCAGCTCGTATACATCTGGTTTCATTTACTCGCTCTCGCAATTAGGATTCCAATTAAAGCGTTATCAAAGCTCCCGTTGTAATTATGCGTATACCTGATGATCATTAATAATTACGTATTTACAGCAGGTATCGATATATAATTTTCATCGCCCGCCTTTATTAAAGTTCAAGTACCAGGAACGTAATCAACTTACAGAGAATTCATTAATCGGCGTTTTTTTATTATTCCTATGGCCTAAATTATACGGTCAAGCAAATAATTATACCGTATGGATTGACTTTTTTTGTCAACGACAAGATTGTGACTAAGTAGTATCTTAACTTTTCTGTTTTCACGAGCTACAGGATCATTAAATTTCGATATTTATGCGCACATGCATATTTATAATACGAATTTTTATTTTTGTTGCGCTAAATTTTAGTAATACTTACTTTGAATCCTCTAAAGAGTAGTGTCTAAAGAAATAAACTAAGAGAGATAAAGGATAAAAAAATAATTTTCTTTAACAATTTTTTGCAATGTCAAGATCATTAATTACGTTTTAAATAGGATCATAGATATTTATTAACTCGATGTAGCTTCTCATCAAGAAGAATAGAACGACTTATAATGAGCTTGAATAACCATGATTAATGATCTTGAAAGAATGCATTTTCGGGCTAATTTCAATGCATCTTGAAGAAGAGGGAGAATAAACATTCGAAAACATTCAGAAACTCATGTGATGAATCAGATTAAAGTTAATCAAGTACTTAAAAATTTCTTTTCAAACAATAATTATATAAATATATTCTGTACATGTATAATGCTCGATAAATTATTCGCACGAATCTGTCAATTATATTAAACATGTAATATATTTTAGCATTATATTAATGTTTAATTAGAAATACGATTTCAAGAAAATAGTTTTTCAGAATGAAGTTTAGTCTTAAGAATTTCATATATGTCATACAAATTCAAAGCAATTTAGTATGCATGTAAAAAGCATAATTAGACAGTCACAAGCTAGAACAGCGGTGTGTCTCGTAAATAATACTGAATGATAATATGCGATCGCAAGGTGACATTTACGTTCAAGTGCTATCCTCATCAACGTACCGTAACCGAACGCGATGAACGCTTCTTTATTCATGCTCAAGATCCACAATGACGGAGCTAGTGTAGTACAGATATTAACTCGCGGGTACTCACACAAGGAAGAGGATATTTGCGGTAACAACGCGGAAACGCTCTCCGGAGTTTCTGCCAAAAACAAGTTACGTAGATTATGGAATTATTCATGAGTGGTCGCAAAAATCGTTCATTAATCCCAGGAACATAGAAAATTTCTGTAACTCATGCTAATTATACCTACCAATTAACGTGATGTCGCACAAACATCATAAAATTACACGCAGAGGATTATCCTGACGAGCTTTCGTTACATACTTCGTCGCGAATTTACGACTCGACTTGGGAAGAAATCGGATGCGTGCAAATTGATTGACACTCGCGAAAGTGTCTAGAACACGATTCGTAATTGGAAGCCGATAGCACTCTCGTGCGGAGCACGTCTAGGAACGAGAGAGAACCCTCTCGGAAAAAAGCCAAACCGAACGCGTCATAAACGACACGACTGAATTATCTATCCCCGGAGAAAATGATTGTCGTATATATTAACTCGCACGCAGAGGCTACGGACGGGAGCGTCGGACGGTCGGGATATGTCATTGTACCTTGAATGAGTTTATCGCGAGTGGACGTGCCTCACTGTCCCGGCTTTGCCACGCAACCGGTCGTTTTTCACATAGCATATACGCCCCTGTGCGCAGCCTCTACCTCCACTCCATTTTTGCGCGCTCTAGGCAACGCTGGTTCAGGTTATGGAAATGGGATGACTAACGACTCGCTTCCTCAGCCAACACATACCAGTACCACTTTCTACTGGTTGATAACGGTAATCCTTAAAATTTAGGCGATTTTTTGGACAAAATAATTGCTCGAAAAAATCGTGTATATGGCTGCATTTCTTCGTAATGACTGTAAAAACTCTCGAGATACATTATATATGTTAACAATCACTTATAATAATTGCATTTTACTTGAAAATTGGCGAAATAAAGTGAGATAATGACACGAATAAATAATATGTATAATATCGATATTTAATATAATCGCTAATCATTAATTAAAAGAATATTTTTATCTCTAACGATTATATATGTTTATATTAGTGGTTAAAACAAAGATAAGTAAAATAGAAAAATGATGATTCCGCACAGAAAGTATAACTGAGTCGCTTATTAAATATTTCATAATTTTATGAGCGATGCACGAGAAAGAAAATGAAGAGAAAAAAGAAGGAATAATGCCTCCTCTAAGCAGATTAAAAATGTGGAGACGCTTGCTTGGGAATAACAGAAAAACGGCGGAGAAAAGAGTCACTTATTCAAAGCGCGGCTTTGATAGAAAGAGTTTCAATGGATAATAAAATTAGAGCAAATTGCGTGCCGTCAAACCTAATTTGTACACAGCATCGCTTGTTAGATCTCTTTTATACACGTATTTAATATCGTTCGCTCGAGGGAAAACAACCTCGAGACGGTCACAAACGAAATCTGTCGTATACAACGACAAGTATAAGAACACGACGATAGATGAGCTCATGAAATGAAATTGAAGCTACCGATAAAGGTTCCAATAAAACGTTAAGCAGCGCGTGTATCGTTAGGCGTTAAAATATTTCATATTATATTTACGATTATACGCGAGAAAGGTACGAGCGCACATTTTTGTTAACATTGGTCCCGCGTCGCGGCGAAAACATCGAAGTTATGAGATACTTTTGGTTTATAGTCTAACAAGCTCAAGACTCGTTTAACACGCGCGTGCACGAGAAACGATTTACTCTTTTTCCCGAATTATATTCTTTTTTCGAAAATTTATTTTTTACTCGATTCTGTGATTAAACCCGAGAAATGTGCCGAACAACAGCTCTACAAAAACCGGAAAAAGGTACGTGTAATATTTTTATCATTTTGCTGTTTGTAGTTTGATTAGTAATAGAATCACATATCTACTGATAATCGTATAATTACGGATCTATACTATTATATTAATGAATTTTATTCTTGATGTCAATAAATAATAGCATGTTAATTCGGATATTTTTTCAATTAGATATTTCTCGAAATACCTAAATTTTGTACAAAAAAAAAATAGATTCTATTATTTTACATAATTATTCATTATTGGTTAAATTAGTCATTTATCTTTGTTTATTAAAAAAATAAAACATGTATTCTAGAAATTCTCTGCATTTTATTAAAAAATATTGGTGAGCTAAAAATATCTTTTATTTCGCTTCCTGTGTGTGAGAGAAACTGAAAATTCACCATACAGATCCATTAACAGTGGATAGTTAGATTGACCGATATGAATCACAAGTTTTAAATCACTATGTCATTGTCATCAATACACGCACATACGTACACACATCCGGTAAAAGATATTTTACTCAACAGTGAAAAATCGACGCAAACAGGTTTGACGAGTACCACATTGTGGCATCACAAGTAGGTAGTAGCATCTGCATCTCTTTCTCTCGCTACTTGCTCTCTTCGTTATAATTTTCTACTTTATATTTACTGTACAGTTAGAATCGTTGAACCGCAAGCTTCGCACGTTTATCAAACATATAATTAACATTTTTTTTATTTGAAGATTCAAATTTTACCTCAGTTTCTCACTCATTTAATAATCATTTCAGTAGCGAAAAATTTAATGTGCAAATATATTTATAAGCTTGTGACTATCGGTATATTTTCTCGATATATTTTTGTCATATAATCAATCGTAATTTAAAAATTAATTTAAATATTAATTTATATATCTATTTAACAAGATGAAATATGACGACTCCATTCAAGGCCTGAATTTTGGATGCCACATGTCTTTTTGCGTAATTGACACGGTAGAAATGATACTTTAATCGTGATTTAAATTTACATTTCTAAATAATTAATTTGAAATTAATAAGGACCAGAACCGATGGTCGAAACGTTGTGCAACTTGTAATCAAATTGATGGTTAGTTTGATCGGAAAAATAATAAAAAATTAATAAAATTAATGAAATTAATAAATTGGATTTTGTAAAATTATAAAGTTGATCAAAGTTGAATGTAAATTTACCTGTTACCTATAGGAATATAAATTTATATCACGATGAAAGTATCATCTCTACCGTGCCAATTACGCAAAAAAAGATATATGTGGCTGTGCATCCTGCCACAATTTCGCCTTAAGTGGAGTCGCCACTCTTCGGGTTGTCAAATAGATATGATTATCGGGTCATTATTGCGGATCGAGCCTACACACTGAAGTATCAATGAATATCGTCGGGGTAATATCGTCTATTTAACTGCACGCAATTTCAATGTCGCCGGCATAAATAAGCCTCGAGTATAACAACAGCAGATGCGTTGTTCGCGAACCAGACGGTGTTGTTCGCGTGTTGACGCAACGACCGACGATTTTCTAGCGTGTGCTTCGTTCTATAGCGAATGCGCATTTCACCCATCCGACAGCTTATCCTCGATTCTCCCTCGAAACGATCGGTCGGCAATCAACCGGATACCGCGGGGCAAAAAGCGGAGAGGGCGGCATCATGCGGTAAGAAATTTGCAGCGTCGCGATAAATCAGAAGAGCGAGCGAGAGATCGTCTCGCGCCTTCGATGGCATATGGAACGTGATACACACACATTTCTCACCATATAAAGCGGACTTTACAAATATACTGACGAGTATTTGCGGAGATCGTGTAGAGAAGGAAATTGAACGATTCTGCCAGTCGCAAATATGAAAAAAGAACAAGAAGACCGTCAACAGTAGTTTCGCGCTGGATCTCGTACTCTGATTCTAGAGTAGTCTCTAACTAATAATGGTAATAATAGTAATATCATACGAAAGAATCGCGCGTTAAATTACTGCTAATCATTATGTACAGTAAAACGAGATTTTTAACGAGGCTTCTGACGCACCCTAAGTCCTGAGTCAAAAGAAAGTAAAAGGAATATCTTGAGGAAATTCGCTTTTTTTTTTAAATAAGAATAAAACATTCGAAATTATTGAATGCTTGAATTGTATCCTAAAATAAGCTGTAAAATGTAATTTTCTGTTCACTTTAACAATGACAATTGTATCAACTTGTTCTAATAAATTCTCTCTTCTCGCAAGTGATATTTCGAGGCAATATACAGACAATTGTGCCAGTTGGTTAGTATGGCGCAGAATGGAGTGATTAGAGAAGCTCGATTCTCGGGACAGATTTCGTGATAAGCGAATGCGCGTTCGTGACACTCGGGATTGCGCAATGGCGTCTCTAGAGCAGTGAGATAGTCGTTTGCATTGCTTGTTTGCACTCGATATAGATGTACGTATGCTACTGACGGTAGGCATTGATGCTGGACACTTGGCCTTCCTAACAGTATCATGAATATTTACGTGGCATCTCTCACGGCGAAATCAATGTATATGCCTGCACCTAAAGATGTTTTGTAATCTAGTCACACCCTTGTCACAAACTCTGCGTAAAGCGACATGGATATCGTCCTTATCGTTCGTTTTCCTTATCGCACATCTAAAAGATTTGTTCGCGCGTAGCTACTTACGTTAATCTGAGAAGAAAACGTTTCCAGAAAATATAAGGACGCGGAAAGTCTCTCTCTTTCTCTCTCTCTTTGAGAAGCGAACGCTCGTTTCTTCGAGACTTAACGCCTAGTATAGCGAAAGTTCATAAGCTTTTCATAAGAATGTTGGTACAAACTTCTCCTTACCGTTTTATATATTACGACTTATAGCGTTACTACCTATTCGAATAACTTATGGAAGTCGCACATGTCAAAAACATTGTTGTGACGATTTTCTATGACTCATGAACGATATAGTATAATAAAATATGTATATTTTTTTTATGCAACTTTTAAATATGTAATTTATACTATTTTTATAGAATTTACCTTTTAAATATTATAAAAAATTTTTTATTTGAAAAAATCGAAACTTGTTCCATATATTTTATGCATATATGTAATTGTCAATATATATGATTATATAAACGTTTTCACATAGTTAAAAATTATATATAAAATTTTCCAAGAATTATAAGTATACTCATACATTATGACACAGTTTAAATAAGCATATACTATATTATCAATACGTATTAAACTGATGGCATAGAATATTATTGGTAAATTGATACTCAAAAAATAATTACGAACCAAATATTCTATGAATGAATCTCGAATCATATAAATAATTAGAATTCGACAACATGATAATTTGATATGTGAGAAAGTGCTGGGGAATGTGTTTCCGTGAATTCAAATTATTCGGCACGGTAATATAAATTTGCACCATCGAAGAATAAAAAATACTATCGTGCCGCGAATAAATATACTCCAAGTACACGTATATAATCTGACGAGCTCCGGCGCGAATACGTGTGAAAAGAGAAGCGTATAGGTATGAAAACGCGAAATAAACTCTTAAATATTTCATGACGAACGAAAGATGTGAATTTACGTCACATAGACTGCAGGAAGATGGTGATGTGTTCGGTGATGGTGGCGTAGCGAGAGGATAGGCACCGGAAGGACGAGGCGAAAGATGCAGAAGGGATGTGCTAGTGGCTTGGTAAGAGCCCGACTCGAATATATGTTGGATGCGGATAGTACGAGCGTGGTGCGGCATATTACGTTGTTAATACAGTGGATATCAGAACGTGAGCGGCTGAGAGAATCACAACCGTTCTAGTTCCCTTCTTTGCTTTTCGTGATCCTCTTGCGCCAACCTCGCTCTTGCGCACATGGTTGATATTAATAATAAATTGGCAAAGTTAATTAATAAATTATCAAGATTGAAAAAGCAAAAATTAGACGACGATGCTCCAATATATTTATCTCTGATCGCATATATTTGAGAAAATAAGAAATATTAATCACACAAAGGATATCTATCTCCTTTTATTCTAAAGAATATTCAAAAACTTGAGTAAATAGTCGATATTCTCTTACTTTAGATTCTTTGAAAATACAGCTTTGTTTCTCGTCGGAGAGAAAATTTCAAAATGGTGAATCTCGAACATGATCTACACTAGTCGCGGTACCGTCCGTTCGCGAACGAGAGAACAAAGTTTGTAAAATCAGCATAATAGAACTAACATTATATAGAACGATTGAGCTCGAAAGTTTATTCCTGCGCAAACACAGGCCAATGTAATCGGTCGGTATAAATTTAAAATTTCTGCATATGTGTATCGGTAACGATAATATAGTGATAGTAGAACAAATTGTACAAAAGAAATATCATGATACCCATCTAGGTACATCTTGAAATCTTGTCGCCATAAAATTCGCGATTTAAGTTTTATAATGTCACAAATCCACGGCTATGAAACGCCCGAAGGGCGCGTCGCGCCCAATAATTGGATGCTCTATTCTCGTAATAAAATTTCCTGGAAAGTCCGCTTAAGGGCACTCATAAATTTCTATAATATAAATTCCTGAATAGTCGTTCAACTACATGCATATGTTTAAAATGTTTTTAACGTTAATATATTTACTCATTTTATTAAGAGAAGCAGAGTTATAAAATTAAAATTATTCTATATAAACGTAAAACGACCCGATTTATATTTGCATAAAATGTCAGAAGCGCAGAGAAAGCACTAGATGATCTTTTCTTAGAAAATGACGTTATTTCTTTTTTTGTCGACTCTTATTAACTATGTTAATAATAAATGAACACTGTAAAATTTAAAACTGTAAAAAAATTATTTAAAACAAGATGTAATTTATAAAAATTTTTTTCTGGCAAAAATGTTAAAGAAACGAAGATTCTAATGAGATGTTAAAGTCGCACAAAATATGAAAATCTACTCAGAAAAGTATGATTAGAATGAATAATTATATGAAGAACTAATATTAAATATTCATAACTTTAAACTTTTAATACGCTCTTCGACAAGTGTAAAGTTTTTTTGGAATTAATTTTCGCGAATTTTCTATTCAAACATATGTATACTTTGTTAATACCATTGAAATAATCAGTTATAATTTTCTAGATATATTGTAGCTTGTAGTTATAAAATACCTTGTTTCCACATCTCTGGACGAAACTAATTTACTCTAATGTAATCGTTAGTCATATTAGTAAAAGCATAATTACGTAATCCTATTAATGGGCAAATGTAAAGATAACACATTATAATTGCTTCAGTAATTATATAAATGAATCATTAGATTTTTAATTATTCAACCCGTACTTATAGATGCGTTAACACGTGCGTTCAGATATTTGATTATATTTGTATCAAATATATATCATATCTGTATTAATGAATTTTATATAATACTGCTTTATATGAAAAAGCCCTTATAAAGAAAATTCTTGGTTCTTATAAAGAAAATTCTTGGAGTAAAAATATTAAATCGCTAATATTTCATATACATATATAGATATATATTTCGCTAATATTTTAAGCAAATCTGCAGTAACAATATAACATTTTGACATATACTCTATTTGGATAGGTCTAAATTTAATTCATCCATTTTGAGACAATAAATTCATCAGATGTTTTTTATTAATTTATTAACATTCTTATAATACATATACGTATAATCTCAACTGGAACATGTTAAATATAATAGTAATCAAAGAAACAAATAATAAATACTTATACAAAGTAAAAAAACTATAACTATAATTGGAATATTAAGAAATATTATTAAGCAATAAGAAATCATATACTAATACATTACCTCAAGTTAAAATAAAAAATAATGCAACACTCACCAATACGATGCGCAACGGCGGAATTGTAGTACCTACGCAAGTTGATCTGTAAGATATAAATATATTCAAATTAAAGTAATGTCCAAAATAAAATAATAAAATATTTAGTTATTATATGGGCAATTGAATTTTTTCATACTTTAAATAAATATTTAATAGAAAAAACAATACATAATTCTTTCAAAAAAATTTCTTTATATAAATATAAACTTTTAAAAAATAACAAAAAATCTAATTCTTATATAAGAAATTTAATTATAAATCTTATGTAATGTTAAAATATATTATACATTATACATATATAAAATATAAATTATTGCAAATAGCATTATAATTATCTTGAATGTTTCAAAAATCTGGAATATTTTATATTACACAATACTGTAAAATGAATTACTTATTGTGAAGACAAGCTAGTAATTAATTTCAAACAAATAATAAACAATAAAATGAATCAAGTTATAAATTGCTCACCCTATGGTTGCTCCGCTGTCACCCGATGTTTTTCCGAGTCACTTGCTTCTCTTTTATTCATTCTTTATTGCTTCTTCATAGCACTCACATCCGTTTACGACATTCACTCGCGAAACATTGTTAATTACGATTGCGCACTAATCAGTAGAACACGATAGCATGACACTTTGTATGACACTTCTCACGTAATAGTATACAATGCACTTTTCCTTATATTGTAACAGAAGAACATAAAAAATATGTTAAACTACGATATCTGCTTAGCACTCAAGAATCACACTGCAAAATTCGTGTATTATTTATCGCGCGATAATACTTTTTCTATTACTAACAAACAATGTTCACTTTATTTCAGAGAAATTTTATTATTTTATATCATAACACAAATTAAGAATAAATATGCACATACAAATTAAATGTCAAAATAAATATTTGCGAATTGTAAAAATATACAAATTTCGTAAAACATATAACTAATAAACGATTCGTGCAATATTCTACAGTCTCTAAAAAAAGTTTAAAGTACATTTATATCGCAGCGAAAAGTTTAAAATATGAGACGAGAAATCATCGCAAAACAAAGTATATTTAATTAAATATTTCGTCTATAAATATCGGAATTAAATAACAATTTATAATTTCTATTATGATTTTATTATTTCTCATATGATTTCAATTTCTCTATATTAAATTACAAGAATATGCAAAATATGTGCTTTGATAACTGTCATTTACGAATTATCGCTAATTGTAAAAATTGATAATAATTAGCGCTTATTCGTGAAAGATAATGCGACAATGCAGCCGTCTGTACGTCGTTCCTACTACTAGCTCGAGCTCATAATCGCAGCGCAAATGAGAACAAGGTGACGGTATGTCAACAATAGACTATACGTCGCTACTAGCGACGATGAATTGACAATGTTTATGTTTGGCTTTCGTTTTGTAGCGTATAGCGTCTAGTATTGTATGTGATCGCTTTGTCATTATTCGCGTGATGAGACTTGATCTAATAAGAACGGCACTGCGCATGTACAATATATCGTCAAACTATCATCTGCAAATAAACGTGAAAAGACGATTTAATTTAACAAATTGACAACTTGTAAGCCGCAATTATTTATCATAATTTGCATATTCTTATTAATTTACTAAAATAACCAAATCATAAAATATAAAAATTCTTTAAATTGTCTTTAAATTATTCTTAAATTCGATATTTATGAACGAGATCTTTACTTGAATATATTTAACTTCAAAGATTTTTTGCGTTAAGAAATCTTTAATTTTTTCGCTGATTTATATATAAATAATATTTTCTAAATGATCTAGTTCTGGAAAACGCAAAGTACACAATTAAAAGATTTAAAAAAGCTATCAAAAAAACCATCGTTTATTAATTACATATGTGTCGTATATATGTATAAGTTATCGATAAACTATATTTTTAAATATTCAAGTTTAAGAATATTCATTTTAATTCTATATTTATTTATTTGACTTTTAAATCAAGATAATAAAATTTCATAAAATGTAAATATTATTTGTTAATGCAACAGTGATAGTATTACCATATAGAGTGACATATGAAATTTTCGCATCACGATTTTCGAGGGCTAAGCATATCAAAGTTTAACATAGCTTTCATTTTCTTGGTCTGCTATTGCAGTACAATAAAGTGCGCATTGCATGCTATTAATGTCGAGTGTACGTGATTGTCGTATTTTGTTAATTAGTGTGTGCACAATCATAATTACCAGTGTAATTAAGTGTTTTTGCGATAAATGTCGTAAATGTGTATGAGTACCATGACGAAGTAGCTAAGAATGAACAAAAAAGGAGGGGAGAAGGAAGTTCAAAGAAACATCGAGGGACAGCGGAGCAACATAGAATGAGCAATTTAATCTAATTAATTTAATATTGTGTTACTTGTATAAAATTTTTTTAATTGTTCGTTTATCTCTATGGTAATAATTTATTTTACATTATTGTGCAATGTAATACTATAAAATATTCTGCATTTTATTTTAAAATACTTAAAACATTCTCTCAATAAAATATTTGCAATAATTCGTATTTTTCCGTAGATATACAATATATTTTAATACTATTTTTTCAAAGATTTATAATAATTTAAATTATAAAAGAATTAAATTTTTATCTTTTTTTTGAAACATTTTTAAATCTACAACAATATATATTTTTTATTAATTACTTATTTAAAGAAAAAGTAAAAAAAAATTTATTGCGCGTAATAACTATATTTTTTAAAAATATTAATTCTTTTGGACATTATTTTAATTTTTAATATATATATATATATATATATATATATATACATATATCTTACAAACAAAGTTGTATGTTATAACTCCGCCGTTGTGCATCGTACCAGTGAGTGCTAAATTATTTTTTATTTTAACTCGAGGTAATGAATTTAAGAGAATTATAACAGAGAAAAAGAAAAAGAAATAAGAAAGAGAGACTGAAAGAGAGAGAGAGAAAAAAGAAGAATTATATTATCAGTGTATAAAGATTTAAATTTGCAATAACAAAAAATAAGGAAAAAATACAATATTCCTTAATATTTTTGTTATATTTATATTAATTTTTTATTATTCCTAAATAATTATCAGTATTCTATTTAAACAAATTAAAAATTAAAATTAAAATTAAAAGTGTAACATGTAATAAGAATATTATATAAATAGATTTTAGATAAATGTCTCTTATACATTGTCTCAAAATGAATGAGTTGAATAGTAAATATATATAGACACACATATACATATATGTACTTATAGATATTTCTGCAGATTTGCATAAAATAATAGCAACTTTTAAATTTTTACTCCAAAAACATTTTAAACTTTAACAAAATAAAAAATTATATAATTCTATTGTCATACATTTGTATCATTCGTAATCATTATTAAGATCAAATGCTTATTTAAAAATGGAAAGCACGCTATGTGTAAACATATTCAAAAGAAGCAATGCAGACGCATAAATAGTTGATGCGCAGATGAAGTTTTCGTAACTGTGAATTGAAGCATGAAAACAATTATTATCGATAGATACAATTGGAGCTCGTTTATAGGATCGAGATATATCCGATGACTTCATTTGCGAGAATATCACAAATAATTATTCGGCGCGATATACAAGCGAGTTTGAGCGCGCGAATGGATTGGTTAGCTTGCTTAATGAGAAACGAGAAATCCAACGTAGATGACGTAGATACCCGAGATATCTGCGACAGTGAAACTTCGAATAAACTATGCGCTGTCCTGAGTTTCGTTGTAAGCCGGTATCCAACAATAAACCGTCAACGCAAGCTAAGTTTTCCCATTATCCATTAACCTAATTAGAACAGATTTTGCAGTATTGGTAAGAACGCGCTTTCTAAGTTAGGGAGCTGTGGACTTATTGGCTCATGTGATCGTACATTTATGTATTATATAAAGCGAACAATAAACGTACATATATTTACACATTACTCTAGCGATATGCTACTTACTGTTTATAAAAACTATAACGTATCATTGAAAAGAAGATATTAGTAATTTTATTATAATATATATATATATATATATGTATAATGTAATATCTGGACTTGAGAGAGATATATATCAATAATTCATATAATACATTTTTTTACAAAAAATAAGCTATGTTTTGTATTTGTAACAACGCTGCATTTTTTCTGATCAAATTTTCATAAAATATTTGTCAAAACACAATTTTATTTTTGTCGATCAATATACGTCATGTCTGTGTCAGCAAAATATTTTCGGAATGTTTGAAAATAAATTAACACACGTTTTTGTATTCCAAACAAAAATCATGTTTTAATTTCACAGTGGATGGAAAATTATAACGGTTCAAGCCGCATGCACGGGTGCACGACACTAAATCCCATCGAATATAAATTACGAATATCGTAGACAATAGAAGCAACAGTAGAAGATTCATATTCACGGCAGACTGTTATACGATAAAAAACAAACATACATTTCCACATTCATACACACGATTGGATGACTTAACGTAAATATTCACATCTTTAAATTTAGCATATTATGTGATATGCAAAAAACGTGAAATGCAAATTGCTGTAATATATGATATATTCAAGAATATCTTTTATCATTTTATTTATATGGTCAAAAAATTTAAAAACTAATTAATTTATAAAAAGGATTGTAATTCAAAATATAAAATATTTCTTTTGTTTTTAATCCTTTCTAAAATCATGTAGAAAAATAAAACATTTTTCGGTAAGTTGACAAATAATCTCAATTCTATAAAAACTTTGTTATTAAAATTATTGAAAAAGTTTAATATATAGTAAAAAAGAAAACTAATAAGTAGTGAGAAAACACATTAAATTTAGTTAGAAAATTGATAAATAAAAATTATAAAAATTAAAAGTTCTAGCATATCGTATCGTAGCGTACAAAGGTACACTCGCGTATACCATATGTGCAATGTGTATGTACACATTTGAAAATTTATATACGTACATAATTTTGTAGAAGTTAAGGATTATGTTTGGACATGAAATATGAATATGAATTGGCATCTACATCGCGCGCTGCCGAACTTGTAAATTATATTGCGATCCGAATGTAATAGACAACCGAGAATGCTTTTGGGACGATTGTTTTGTCATTCGGCTTCTTAATTAACAACTTCCGAAAAGCGAGGAGAGCTCGCCGGAAGGATTGGAACGCAAGGGAAGACGAGACGAGTGTTTCCCGAATCTCTCACGGTGGATGGCGCTAATTAAATCTCAGCGCCAACCCACTAAAGCGGACGCGACGAAAGCGGAGAGGCGGAAGGCAGCTCGCGCACTCTTAAATGCAATCTGCATTTCATTAATTCGTTCACGATTCCGGAGATTTTATTCGTTCGTTTTGACAGGAGAGCTTCATATATATATCTCGCTGCTAAGAACCTGTCCATTCTAAGGCGTTTAATGTCTTTATAAACGTGAAACTGGCAACGTTAGAAATTAATGCATGTTAAAAATATCATTACATTTATTTAACTACTTTTATTATAATTATATTATTAAATAAATGTAATTATATTTTTTCTAATTATCAAATAGATTCAAAGATTTATTTCTTTTTATTGAAATAATTTCAAATCTTTTCTATAAATTATTCATTTATTAACTATCTAATTATTAGTGGAAATAATAGTTTATATCAAAATATTAACTATATTAATGTAACACACGAAAACAACAATTCGGGAAAAGGTTTGACGAACAAGTGCGAAAACTAGGAAAGCTCAGGTTATTATGCATCAATTTTCGAGTTCACTGATCGCATAAATTTCTTCGCATAAATGCATATTTACTAGTGCATCATTTCAACAAGTTCGCTCGGCGACTAAGGCTTTTCACAACTGCAGTAAATCAGATGAGAGTTCGTACTCGCATTAAAACGCGCATAAATATCTAACGAATTGAGAAGCGCGCGCGCTTGAAATGTTTACTGCTTGCTCGGAAGTCAGGTTTTTTTGCGGAATGGTATGTATTGTGAAAATAACGGAAATGCGTTCGACATATGCATGACTTAATCGTGAGAAACGGACGATGCTCTTTTTCAATTCACTAGTCCGCGAAGTCTACGAATGGCGAAAATCGATTAATCGCACAGTTGTATGCGAGACGGGATGAGAAATGGCACCGCACTGGCGCTTGACAGTCGAAAGTAAACCAGATCGTAAAATTCTTGTAAAAGTGACTAGATATATGAATCAAGTATCAGTTGTGCGAGCGACATTTCCATCTCTCGTCGTTTCAAGACGATTAAGAGTTGCGTCCGCGGTTCTCACATATTATACGCTCTCGAAGCCCAACTAGGTGCTTGCGGTCTTATCTATCTTTTGTGTGCCCTCTTTTTCACCACCCACTTGCTAAATTTACCTCCGCGAGCGCGGTCGGTCGTCCCATTAGTATTTTTCATAGAGCCAGCTAACTATGTCCGCGGGAAGCAAACCCCCTATTATGCTTAAATCCCTTATCGTTACTGTCCGTACCATATATTCTTGAAAATCGCTTCCTCGTTTCTACCTTCGACGGCAGTATTAGAATGGAACGGTCCGTTCGTTTCGGTAATATGGACTCGTGGGACGAAAGCTTCACGTTTCGTTCTACGTCGACAATCCTTTCAGATCGTCGATTTAAGCCGCGGGCGACATCACGCCGTTAGTAAACTGCTCCTAGCAGAATTGCCGATAAGAGTTTACGATTCGCTTCAGAAGTAGTCGTTCGTAAGCTAAGAAATGCGCATCGATATTTTTTCAACGCAGGAAAAAAAACGCATTTATTAACATTAAAATATTCTTTCGATCGATTAAGCTTTAATTATAATACTTAATTCACCACAAGTGCTTCATTTCCCCCCTAATATTGAATAACTTTATGATCAAATCTCATTTAAATCTTCTTCGAAAAAGAATGTTTCTTATTAATTATTGATTAATTAAAAAATGTCTAATTAAAATTCACATAATCTAATATATATATATATATCGATTTATAGCATTATATTATATTATAGCATTACATATATTATTAATTATTATACATTTTTTAACAAAAGAAAATGTGATCTAATTTTTGTGAAAAAAATGGTCTTAATCTTAAATAAATCTAATATGAATAAGTGTATATATAAGAGAATTAACTGAATGTAGCCAAGAGCGATATGAGAAATGAGATTTAGAGCCGATATCAGGAAACTCTGAATATTGCACGGCAAGCAAACCAGAATTAACTGCGAGAGGTTTGAACAATCAAAATTTCCAAACATTCCAACCACTGGCGAACTGCTGCGGGACAAACAAGTTTAAATTATCGATTCAGCATCCGCTACATGTAGCAAAGTGTCATGTATTCATTGTTGTTATGAACTAATAGTTTCCATCCGCCTGCCAATCGATCTCGCTTCAATATTCTGCGTGGTATCACTTACGAAAATAATAGAACCGCAAACCTAACTAAAACCCGTCTTTCACCGATAAAAATAGCTCCATTAGGTAAAACCAAACATGATTATCATATAAAACGTTCGTTTTTAGAGATTATTACTCCATAATGTTCATAATATGTTATAAGGAAGATTAAAAATTATTAAATCGATTAAATCTACCACATTACTCTATCATCCAGTAAATACCAAAATTTATTATCAAACATAAACTTTAAGCCGTCTTCAAATGTATAAGATATGCGAATAAGTCCCGAATAAGATCGTATCTCTTGCAAACACCTGCTACGACGATTTGTCATCCATAGCAGAGTTTTCGGATTCGGTATATTCCCGTTGTGCGTTAGAACAGCTTTCAGCAAACACTTTAAAATACAATTTGTCATTCTTACCGGACGATGGCTTTTCTGCACGTTTTAACTGGTTTTCGTGATGTGACTTATTAAGGACATACAATTAATTCTTGTTTTTCTATCAATCTTGAAAGCATAAAATATAAAGAAGTTTAAATAATTATTCTTCTGATAATTGTTATAATAATTAATCCATGTATAATATGCGCTGTCTATAATAAATTAGTAAAGAAGTATCAATTTTTTTAAAGCTTGAAACATTATGCTTTGTGGGATAAAAAAATATTTAAAGTATCATTTGTGATTTGCATGTTTAGATATAAATTATGTAAAAAAAAAAAAAAAGATAAAATTCCAGCAAGAAAGCAGTTTATCATGCTGAAATCCAATGGTCCTGGGAACTACGTCAGCATATACGCGCGAAACGTGGCTAGTAAAATCAATGAGCGTGCAAAAGCAAGTACAAGCGCAAGTTGTATATCTAGAGCGATGGAAGGAGAAAGGAAGCTTTTGCGTTTTGCACAAGGCTCCTCTCCTACTTTCCGCCAATTTGCACCGTTGCAACTTGAAAAAGGGCAAGACACTCTTTCATTCTCTCTTTTTCCTTTTTTGTATCTTTTTCTTTCTGTCCGCAACATTATTGCTGAAATGAGTAGGTGCTTCGTTCAAGGAAACGTGGCTATGGTTACGACGGAGGGGTACATTACTGGGAAAATACCAAAAGAAACTAAAGGAAATGGCGAAGTTGGAAAATCCAACGAGTTTTCCGGCTACCTCGTTCCACACTCTTTCGTCTTCGTCCATGCCTCTACCTTTTCGCTATTTCATCGAGCCGCGGTGCTGTCAAATCATTCGTATGGACGACAAGGGAAGGCACCCGGGGGCCGAGGTACTTTCCGCGAAAAGTTAGTACGCAGCGGAAGTTCAACGCTTTTATTGATCACGCGAACTTTTGCCCCGGGTAGTGGAGATTTTGAAAAAAAAAAAAAAAATATTCGGTCGAAAGCTTTATCTGAATGCTGATTTGGTATTCATTCGTTACAGCTAAAACTCTCGTTGTATTTAATGAGAATCAGACTTTATATTGAATCGTGTTTTTTTTTCTCTTTAGTTTTGCTTGTAAAGTACAAAACTTGCAATAAAACACGCATAGTATCTTAAAGTAAAAATATAAACAATAATATAAATAATCTCGGTTGACAATTTTAGCATCAGTACGTACTTATTCAAAATGTTTGCTTAATACAGATATATTATAGATGATATTTTAATAAAATTCATGATTGCTACCTACATGTAATATCGAGTGTCAACCATAACATGGTGTCATATACAATTCGAATGAGACCAGTTCAAAAATTTAAGTTTTATTAATACTCAGGACTACGTGAACGAAGATAGCCGAATAATGTCGTTTTGCGAACGGGGACAAGATTTATCTTCTGAATAACAGTTCCGAATTTAGAATTGCGGCGCCGAGACGAAAAGTATTTCATTACGTTACTAGATGAAGTAACACTTCAGCGACATGGAACACGAAGTATAAACGGACAGAAAGAGATGTTAACTTAATTTTGAGCGACGTATCGCATTGCTCATCCTACTACCATCTTTTTCGAGTCTCAAGATAATTGCAATTGAAAAAAGAAAAACTCATTTTATGTAAATAACAATTTTAACATCAAACAACAACTTTATACGTAACGACATATGCATATATGTACGTATATGCATACGTTCGATATTTCGCGGGAGAGAAAACGTTTCTTTTGTTCCTATTCCATAATTAAAATCATAGTTGAAATTTAATATCGTCCTCATAATTTTTCCTGCGCGTTGTCCGTCGCGTTGGAGCGCCCTGGACCGTCTCGTCGGGATTCCTGCCACGATTTTCGTATAAATCTAGAAGAATATAATTTTATAATATGAAAAAATTCCAAACGGGGTGACCCATATTTCAAGACCCGACCGAGCGCGCTGGGACAGGAACATCTCGTTAAATCAGGGCTATTTATTTTAGCCTCCGCGCCGACAGCACGGCTGTACCTTTCGAACTATGCCTGGGTGCTCTTCAAAGAGGCGTTTGCAAATAAGGCTGCTTCACTCAGAGATAGAGAGAAATACAGAAAAGTTGGGAGAGAGAGAGAGAGAGAGAAAGAGATACCGAGATTCCACGTCACGGCGACATCTCGTTGCGTTTCGGGTTGGTTAAAGTGATTTCTGCATTATAACGCAACGTGACGTCGGTGGAATAGTAAATTCTGTGCAGATTGCGCCGCTATAAAGAATCTGCATAACCTCACGGCGGTCATAACCCTGTCGACGACAAATATTTTTACGTTCCAAGCATTTCGCAGCGGAATAAGCCTCGCCGCTATTAAATTCACGTATATATATTATGCGAATCTTTATAGCCTCTTAAACAATCACTGATATTCTCCTTTTTTAGATTAGACGTATAACGAATAACGTAAACTGTATTTCAGAATTTAAATATAATATAATCTTTGCATTTTCATAAGATGTATTCGCGGTCTAAAAAATATTTACGCGCATAAATAAGAATATTTATCATTTCACCTCTGTTTTATTATATTTTATTATATGCAATAAAAAGGTAAAATTCCTGAAAAGAGAGCTAAGGTTTATACATTGCGGCAAGTAGTTAGTAGTAAGTTTCACAGTTAACAGTAACGCGCTTTCGTAAATATTTTGAAATTTTAATGAAAAATATTCATAAAATGCTTAATATGTTTATATAATCCTTACGAAAGCAGAGATTTGCTTGAATCTTCGTAATTATTTATAAACTTGATTATATCTTTTTAAGGATTATTAATTTTTGACAAAACATTTACATAACCATTAGGAAAATATTGCAAAACTTATGATTGATTACAGCGACACTATTAACGTTCATTAAATTTATACAGTAATAATTATGTATAAATCATAATAAGCATTTCAAATACATATGCGTGTGTAAGATCGTAGAAATTTATTATTAACATATAATCATATATTAATTGACTTAATATAATCATATATCACAACTTAGCATAAAGTCAAATTAATAAAATCATAACTTATAGGTGAATAAAACGAAAAAAAATGTTTCAGATAAAAGTTTTTTGTTTGAATAAGAAGAATGAAGGTAGCTAACATTTGCATTCACTTTCCATTAAAATTCCATTTTCTGCATTTCCTACACCATATAGATATTTTGCATTGTGCCATAAATTTCAACAAAAATAAAAGAATGTTTTGTGATGTTTTAGAGATATCCATTTGTAGAAACATCTATCCATACAGTTTAATCTATGATTTTATTATTATATACATATACATACATATGTACACATGTACATATGTGTGTATATATATATAAGAGTACGATAGAGAGAATCTAATAATGCTAAAAATATTTTCAAATAGAATCTAATAATGTTTCACAATTTAAATTTTCAATCTTTAATCCATACATATTTATTTATTTCGTAAGCTTTTGTTAAAAAGAGAAAAGAGGAAAAAAGAGAGACAGAGATTGATCGATCAATTGACCGCAATTCGTAAAATGTGTCAAAATGCAAGCATAAAGTTCACTGTAAAAATATTTCAATAATATGTTTAAAATAATCCATTATACAAAAAACTGGATATATATATATATATATATATATATATATATATATATTTATATTTTTAACTTTCTGTCTTATTTGCATTGAACCCTCGGATATGATTTATATATCACGCAAATTTTTCGACTTATTGTTTCCACAAAAAATAAATTGACAACGTAATTTATACCGTGTCGCAAATAAAATATAGCGTAAAAAAATGTACGAGCGTGGTAACTATTTTCAAAATAAAATATTAAAAAGAAAAAAAAAGGATGAGAAATAACGGGTGAAGCAATAATGAAATACGAAACGTCATTTTAAAATAAGGACGAGCCTTGAACCGTGTTCTCGTCGTTGTCGTGTTCGATCATTTGCACCGCTTGCATCGTTCGATCGTGCACGCATGTTGCATAATGCAGCGCTTTACCGGGCGATAACTTATCCAATCACCGCACTGTCAGTTATAATCAACCGATTCCATTACCCGATCGATTTATTCTAATGAAACGTGATCGTTATTTATCACCATTTTCAATCGCAAGCGTCAGCTCGATTTTTTCGATCGCGCGGCTTTTCCACGCTCACGAAAGATTCGGATGGATAAAAAGCGAATGAGCCATAGCGGTGCGATAAGGTCAATTTCTGAATGCCGGAGAGAAGCTGCGCACAGAATAGTTCTAGTAATCAGTGCACTTCGACGTATCCATTTCAACAAGTAATAATACATAACTCATAGTAGGATAAATGAAATGCTCCGCAAGTAGATCCAGAAAGATACAAATCGGACAGATCAATTTGCTTTAGTCAGAGAGTACAACACGAGTAATCATGCTACAAACGAATTCCATTTCGATACATTCACATGACTTGCAAACGCGATGTTTTTGTAATTATCGACATTTCCCCGACCGTGAAAGCTAGGTAATCGAACGCATAAATATTCCATCGAAAACACAAACCAATGTGCATCCCAAAATTAATATTCTGCTGATGAAACTTTGCAGTATATAGTAAAATAAAAATAAAATTAGAACAAATTACATTCGCGAGAAGTTGCGATCATTTTTCAATTAAATTATGATTGCAGTATTTTTCCTTGTACATTCAAAAACATATTTATTATATAAGCAAGACATATTTTCTTGTCAATAGAAATAGAAATTAAATAATATTTTATCAAAATAATATGCATTTAGTGTTGGATATATTCTGTTATTATAAATAAAAAGAAAGATATTTCTATTGAATGATAAAATTTAAAATATACTATATTAAATGGTTAAAATAAAAAATATATATATTTCTTTCAAAATTTTATACCGATTTAATCTTTTTACTCTCTCTCTCTCTCTCTCGCAGGAAAGTACATTGTGTACACGTGATCCAATCCCTTTTGTGTCAAAATAAAATTGTGAAATAGAGAATGGCGAAAATACATCACATCGGTTACTCACAATGCTAGGCACGATCACTCGCTATAATTCAAGTATATCCATCAATAAGTCGATACCGAGAGATACAAGAAGAGAAAGATTGGGCCTCCACGTCGTCATCAGTGTAGAGTAGCGCGCCTGTTATTACTCTACCAGAAGCGACGCATTAATTTGCCGGGCGTCCCTTATCAGTGACGTTTCATTTGTCAGCAGGTTGTACCATAAATGTCAGTAAGGGTGGTTGCCAAGGTGCCTTTGGAGCACAAACTCGCATCTTGCGCGTCAGATGGGCGGTGACGGCAAGACGCTGCGTGCTAGCGAAGTTTATGCTCGTAAGGGGGATGACTGTCGTCAGCCTTTCTCTCTCTCTCTCTCTATCTATCTCGACAGGGAGGTTTTAAAGCCACGCGGTGGTTAAGCGTATTCTTGAGATCTTTTTCCCGACTCACTTTTCCCCAATACATGCATCATGTCCGTCGCGTAACGACGAGGAACGTTCGGCCGGCATACATACTACATCACTGTCTAAATTTATAAACACTGGTATACGAGACACGTGGAGTACAACGTCCTTTAAATAGCGGAGCATAATACCATTCGTGCAACTGCGAATTATTAAAATGGCAAATATTATCCTTCGGTAGATGCAAGTTATTATGCATATGCAGCAAATTCGAAAAACGGAACGGTCATTATCGGATTTTAACATGTGCTTTAAAAAGTTGGAATTAGTTAGATATATTATTCGAATAATTATATTATTACTACCTGCTGTTAAATAATAATTTCAATCGAATGATAATAACTTTTGGTAATATATAATACATATTTTTCTCGATATCATCTATTATTCGATAAACAAGAATTTCCCAAATTTTTATTTGTAATTTTATTATTTATAAAAAATTTAATTAAAATTATATTTATATAAAATATACATTCCAAATGCTCCAAAGTCGACGAGAAACTAATTAGAAATATATCCAAAGGACTCTAGACTTTATCTTCACACGAAAATTTATATATGTGCATTTCGCTCTCTGTAGGCTTATTTAAATTATACATGATTAAAATATGACTAAACTCGTTTCCGCTGTGAGCGGTGCGTCTGACTTTCCGCTAACATAAGTCAAAGAGCAATCCGCAAATTCTGCAGAATAGCCTAACTGCTCTTTTCTTGGGGAAACGCTCGCGAAAGGAGGTAAATTCCGTTCGTCGATTCCGCCGTTATGTCGGACAGGAGATGAGGGGTGGAGGGGCGCCAGGTAATTAACCGATGTTCCGATTCGCGGAAGCGAAGCCTAGTATTCGCGCAGTCGGACCCCGGAAACCGCGGGCGATCGTGGCCGGAATCCAAACGCAATTAGTTACACGCGCGGTAGGTTAGGTGCAAGACCAGACCCTAGCTCCTCCGTGTATGTACACACTCGTCCACCTGTATGCGTGCACATGTGTACGCACACATGTGCACGGTCGTAACGATGGCGGTCGCTCGAACAGCCGGCAGCGGATCTTTCGCCTTCCCCTTTTACGGTGCTTCGACCTTCCTATACCGTAGCCCAGCTACCGGGGGCCTCTCTTTTCACCCTCCTCATTTTTTTCCAGCTAGTTAAATAACACACTGCTCGTATAGCGCGGGCTGTAAACACGAGCGGGAAAGACCGGGCAAGCCCGAACGGATCTTTGACGGCGTAATGACGTCCTCCCTTTAACAGGATTCCGCTGTCGCCGCCGTATCCGAGGTAATGGTCGAACGGGAAACAGCGCGAGAGCTGCACTGATGTAATTGATGGCAATGATACGGTGTCAACGCGAAAACAGACATAATCGTGACATAAACGACTGCGATGTCCGCTTGCGTGATTGCGGTACGGTAGCGTAAAATGGGTTAACGGTCGCATCAGACATTGCGATTGTCCACAAATAGATATTTTACGATTTACGATATAAACCTTGTCTTACGTAAAACAAATTACACGGAAAATTTATTTTTTTTAGGATCTATGTCTATAACCGCATCAAACTTATGATATAACATTCCATAATATTTTTCCTACGATGCTTTATAAAATACATATATTGTGTTAAAAATATACTTTTAGCAAGCTGTAAAGGTATTGTATAAAAATCTTAAAATACCTAGAGAAAAATGTAAAAATATAATCTGCGACTGTATGCGTGTCGAAAAGTCAATAATACTCTAGTGACGGAACTAACATTATTCGGTGGAGTGAAATTGTATTCCACTATCAGGAAAGCGAAATTATTCCATTACGCAAATTCTCGAGCACGCTCTCAAGCCTGGGTACCTTTAGCATTACTACGACGGGGATTGTTTTCCATGAGCGACGGTGGAAAATTACTTTTCGCTCACGCGCAATCGCCCTCGTACGCCGCCGCCGTCACCGCCAAGTTGCGTATTCCGCACGCGGTCGCAATCTTGGCGACAGCGCGGTCTCGCTTCCCTCCGGGCGACCCCTTCCACCGACGACGCGAACTGCCACCCTGCACTCGCAGCCCGTAGAAATTCGCGGCTTCGCGCCCGAGGTCCGCTAAGTGAATGCATAAATTTCTCGCCGTTTGTTTTAGGCTCCCGCCCCCTTAACGCGCCACCGTCGCCACGAATGCAATAACGCGACGTGTTTCTTTGGTGCTTTACGACTCGCCGTCTTGGCGTCTACCGTAAATGGTCTAATAAACAGAGCCGGGTTTAATATCGATGAGAGATCGCCCCGAGACAGGCCCCACTCCATCGTTTTTCCCTCTTCGTATTCCGCAAAGATCCCGACACCTTCCTCGATCTCCGCGAGAATCCACCCTCGCGCTAAATCCCGCGCTCCTCGTTCTCGGCTCATCTTGCGCCACGCAGCGCGTCTACACCAACACGTCTACATCCGCCACCGCCGTTCCGGAATGGAAGACTCCCTACAACGATCTCGCCCCCCGACCTTCCCTCCCGGTCGGCGTTCACAGAGCTACGGGTAACACGGCCTCAGCAACCGCATTCACCCTCGGCAGCCAGGAGACTGTGTGATGTACGAGGTGAATTAATAACACCCACTCGGTGGTCCAACGTAGACACATCTATGTATGCATGCACAGTACATATATATAATATATACATATGATATATATATATGTATGTATATATGTATGTATGGATGTATTCTGGTTTATATAGAAGAGATAGGTACGAATATATAATATTAGATCTGGTACGATGCAAAAAAAAAACAGCACTTCCTGCGCCTGAGGCGCATAATGTTCTCCCGCAAATGTTTCTCGCCAGATCGCGACAGGGTGGATATTTCTTCTCCGAACTAGTTATAATTTTCGTTTTCGCGGCTTGCCGAGATCTTATCGAATTTCCGAAACATTGTTATACCGCGCAGCTATCTCGCGGGTTCAGCCAAGCGCATCCTGACAATGTGCAATTTATTAAATTAAGAGGAGGAAGTGAGTTTACTTAATAAATTACACATAGCTATGTCGGCATATACTTAATAATTCGTAATGATTTTGCATAAAGTTAAATCTTATATTTTAATAAGATATAGTAATATAATTTTAATGTTTAGGAATAAATCTTTTAAGTTTATCAGCATATAGACAGACTATATACATGTATATTAAATTTGTATAAGATAAATAATTTTTGTGCATGCTCAGGAAATTGTATAAATTATTATTTCAAATAAATACCTTTAATGTAACATGATTTTCGTTATGTAGGTATATCGTGCTTTCGCAGATACAAATCGCGAGGAGAAATGTTTCGAAGTTTCGACGAGATCCACAATGGGATAAGACTGAGTTACGAGGGAAAATAGTGTCGTTAGAATCACGCGATAGCGGCAGATTTCGGTATTATTGTACTCGACTGGGTCGTAAGATAGGTGGGCAAGTATAAAGAGATGACGGTGGTATGAGAGGAAAAGCTGGCAAGAGTTTTATTTAGGTTAGATGTTGCTTTACTGAAACAAGAGAAGTTATAAAGTTAACTAAGAGTGAGTTCGGTTCTTACTTTGATGCATTACAGTTCGGTTATGCTGTATATACATTTTCTTAGAACAAAGACGAAAAGTTGGAGAGATATCCTTGCTTCGTGCATTCCGCACACTTTATTGAAAACGCAGAAAAATATTTTTTATCGAGAGAAAAGGGAATATTTCTTGTATCAAAAGATATATATGGTATACATCTCGGTTAAATTATTTCAAATATACGATTTTTTTTCATTCTCAGTAATAATAATTAAAGAGAGCTTGATGAGAGAAGATTTTCCTTCCAGAATACAAAATTTATAGATTAAAATCCTTCATTAATATTCTAAAAGCTTTACATAATTTTCCCACTAAGAAGACATAAAGATCAAACAATCCATTATCTCCTAAAGCGCGAAATTATAATCCTAAGCACCTCGTGGCTTATCCGTTTCTTTCCGTGTACTTGACTTTTTCGCGTTCTTCGCATCAAAAAATATTGCTATCACGCGCCTGGCGTCGTCTGGCAGCGCACCGCGCAAAAAAAAAGCGTCCCAACGGTGAAAGCGTGACTTAGCACATTCTCCGCCTTTTGTATTCGTCCGGTAACCTCGAGAATTAATTTACGCGGACTCCTAAGTGCCGCGATGAAGATTGAGAGCGTCTGGCCCGAACTCCCCCGAGATCGCAGGAGTATTTTCGCGCCAAGACGCGCCGTGTCGCGGCGGATCTCGAGGGGATTCACCGATCCGTAGTCGAGTAGCGATTTGCATTTCATCCTGCGCTCGTGGTGCGAGGCGTAGTGCGGGAATCCTGTCGATCGCTGAATTACTTACCTGTCCACGTACACCGTCACGATGGCGCGAACGAGACAGAAGCAGGAATTACAAACGACTGACGACGATTCACGCGCGTTTAGTATGCGGAACAAAAGCGGTCCAGAAATTACACACTCTGAAAATGAACGATATGCTGTACGCGTACTCGGAAAATTTTATCGAAATAGTGGAAACAGGTTAAAGCGATTCGGAGTTGCCGCAAATCGCCAATTTTTAGAATTTTCCCTATTTCATGATTTCTACGTTGAACATGTTTGAATAGCTCTAATTCGTTCTCCCGGTTTTCATCAAATTTTCAAGGAATATCTACTTGTATACGTATTACGCTTGTGCACGGAAAATTTGAGCGGTTCCAACGGCAAATAATCACATTGCGCGTATGTAAAATCAAGCATGTTGAACAAGCGCCTCATGCGAGTATAACTTCGTTCGACCATATCGCACTGAATATAAAATTCAAATGCAAAGCCCATTGGAAATGCGCTGAGGGTTTATAAAACCATATTAAGATCGCCATAAGAGTTCTCCCATCCAAATATTCTCTCTGGGTTAATTTATACTTATTTATCTCAAATCTTCAGCAAATGTCTTGATATTATAGCTATTCTCAGCATCTGTGTCTTAGCTTTTGCGTTTTTCTGACTATCATATATATTGAAAAATCTGTCGCCGCGAGAAAGATAAATGACGAAACTGCTGAAAATTCGAATATGTTCATAATTGATAAATATATTATTCAAAATGTTAAAAAATGTTGAAAATATATAATTTTGATTAAACGTATAAAATAAAAAGAGAAATATATAAATCGATATATCGTTTGTAAAAGAAACTAAATTATACTTTATTACGCGCGTCTAAAGACAGTTGCCGTTTTATTAAATTACCGTCGACTGTGATTTCAAATAAAGATATTATCTCGTTGAATTAAATAGAAGTAGCTTTTCTGCTCACTTATTTAATAGAAATTTCATTCGAGTCCATTTCTGAATTGAAGCAATGCACGGTATTGAAAGTTTCTGATTTGAACAAATCGCGTGGCTTGAATATGTAGTCAATGCCCGAGGCAGTCAGGCAAAGTTCAATCGATGCTGCATATATCTTCGAGCTTGGCAAGTTGAAAATTTTCACGCATAAAAAAACAATTAAAAAAAAACCAAGAAAAGAGAAAATAAGAGATAGAGTAAGAAGAGAATGAATAATGAAAGAAAAGGGAAAAAAGGAAAATATAGAGGCGAAATAACGCGAAGGTAGAGGCGAAGGTGCCGTATGCAGGCGAAAGTTGATTGCCGCACACACCGTGTCACGTGAAAAGGATAGCGGACCTCGCTTCCGACGATTGATAAGAGGAGCACGATACGCCGATTGGCAGCTCAATCTGCCTCTTATTCTGCGATACAATGTACCGATACCATAACCGTACCATATGCCCGTTATCGATCGCGACGATCGACAAACTTTCGTTTTCACTCTCGTACGATAGACGGTTCGCTCGATCATCGCTCAATCGCGAGGTGAGACTTTGGGTTAACGTGTATACGCGCGCGTTTCGCTGCACGAGCTGCATTTCTCGAACATCACCGATCGTGACTCGATAATATAGGTGATAGGAAGACTGACGATGACTCATTGCTTCGAGAGTAAAAGTTATGGCGCATATCTCGCGGTGCGCTATTCATGACATATGTGTGCACAGCAATGTATGCAAATGTAGCGCGATATCAATAAGGAGATAATGCGCAGATTGTGAACATGAGAAATGCGTTGTTTATGATTGCCTACACACGCACATATACATTTTAATATTCGTATAAATATTTCCAATAAACTTAAAAATCAGTTAAACATTTAACACCCTCTCCCCCATCATCCCTGATACATTTTATCTTTCCCGGAAAGTGGAGGCAGCAATTACAAACTCGAGCCTCAGATATGCTTATGTATATTATCGATCATCCTAACACACCTGATCAAAGGAACATCGCCTACTTGGACAGCCAGCTGACACTTTGACCATGTCATAGGTGCGTGTATGTACGACCGTCTGTGATATGTCAGTAGCGACTGGATGGATGTATACATAATTAATATGTACACGGTAATATGACGCATATACATATATATGTACCCGATACGTGGCATGTGAGGCTCCGATATTCACGAGAGAGGAAGACTCGATAAAGGGAGAATGTATGCCTACGTACAATATTATAACGCACGACTGAAGCTTGTGAATCACGTGCGATAAAACTGATGCTAAGGGACGATTTTATCCGTAACCCGAACCAAACTTCTTTAGGAGAATGCTTAAAATTAAATCGCGGTACTATCACAAACGCGATAAATTCGCACGCACATTCGGAATTGCAGAATACACGATAATACGAATAGGTAAAATAATGGGCGCGCAAAGAAACACGGGAGGTACAATATCGCGGTTAAAGTCTGATATCTCCTAAAAGATACTCAAGTTTACAGTTTGCTCGGGAGGATAATAGCGCAAAGGATGCGCTCTAGCGAAAGCTGCGGTGATTCTTAAAAGAGAAAGTCACGCGCGCGGACGTGGGAATAAGTGAAAACGACGTAACTTTAGAATTGCTCCTCCGGTTTGTACGCGCTTGGGATTTTGCGCGCAAGAGGATGAAAGAGCGAGAGAGAGAGAGAGAGAGAGAGAGAGAAAAGGGAAACGGTTTATTAAGATTTTTATTCCGGTGTGAGGTAAGATTTTGTTTCTGTAAGTAAAACATCTCTGCGCGGAGAATTTTCTTAGAAAATAGTGTCCGCATTGTAATACAAATAAAATATAATTACTATTAACGCGCAAACCTGCCGTATATTGCATTGAATATAGTGAGAAGCCTTCTTTCCACGCCCCATAAAAGGGTTAACGCTAGTGTAGACTAGTATGCCTACATAGCAATTTTCTCATTACTATGTCCGACTCGGGAGAAAAAATAGCAGCATCGCGCGAATAAACGGATCTTCGTAAAAGAGAAAACTTTCTTAAATCAAAACATTCTCTACAAGACTTATAACGGTAACTTATAATTCAAAGTTTATGCGTAATAAATAAATTTCATAAAGTACAAGAAATGCATGGAAAATATCAGAGATGCTATTTCTAAGCAGATATATATATATATTTCACATTTCGTGAGCGTTGATGTATAAAATTTCAAGTAATCCGCACGGAGAGTTGAATTAAAAATTTAATTCTGAGATAGTTTTTGTACACAAAGATTTCTTATGACTATACAAAGGATTATTCCATTATGATGTTGAATAATAAATGGAAATCTTTTAACTTCTATTTAATCAGCAAGATAAAGTTTATCCTTAAATATTAACCGCGCTGCACCTAGAGTATTTTGCATAATTGAAATTTTAAGCTACCCATTCATACACGTTATCGCATCGTTGTATATATAATTGTTGTTCGAACATGCGATATAATTGTGGGGAGTAATGAAAATCCACGGAAACTCGATCGATGATGTACGCACGAGAGGGCTTGAAAATCATTGAGGAAGGACATTGTGGAGAGGAACACAGAGAGAGAGAGACGCAAAGGACATAGTTCGCAACGTGACGTGTAAATCGACTGCGCGCACGTGCCGAGAAATGGGTCGAGCCTTATTACGAACGACATAATCCGGATCAACCGCGCAGAAGAGAGCTATTCTCTCTCTTTCGAAATCCACTTGAAATACGAACTCGTTGAGCGTGCGTTCGTGCCAATTAACTAATTATCGGCCAAGTTAGCATGATCGAGGCAAGCGAGTCGGAATTAATTGCACGATCAAAAGAGCCCATGGTTACTGATGCCGTTGCATAACCGAAAGAGTAATCCCGCAGCGACTCTACAAAACCAAGGGATACCGCGTGGTGTCGAGACCTTCCTTCCGCACGTCTTTTACCAAGACGTAAATCGTTCGGCACCTCCCTCGAGACATAAAATATCACGCGCGAAGCACGTCGGGCTTTAGAGGGAAGAAATACTATTGAAAAACGCGACGAAATTCATCTGATTTTATACAAACCGATGTGACGGCGACGATGCAACGTTCTAGTTTTTGCGAGAATTGCAATACCGTCAGATTTTTACGAGCCAAGATCATAAAAATCTCATGAAACGCGGGGAAAAAACAATTGTCCATTGTGTTTGATCCGTTGATGTATTTGAACGCGAAAATAAAACGTTTCGCAAGATTGAATTTTATAACAACGATTGTGTATATATTGGGCAAAGTTATCTATCCATTTTATAATGGAATTAATCCAAAGTAAAAATGTATTTATTTTGAATTATTTAAAGAGCCATTGCAAGAATTAATATTTATTTAAAAAATTATCAGAGATTACAAAAGATGCAATCTCCAAAAGTACCTTTACGTTTTTCGCGCGTGTACAACAAATGATAAAACATTGGCCTGTGTTCATTTTAAACTTTATGATTAAAAATCTCTTCGAAGTAAATGCTAGTAAATCAGTCTCCCAACTAAAAATTCATTTTTAATCCGTTCAACATAGTTTTTACAAATACCTATATTAAATGTAAAAATTTTAATTTACATAAAAAAAAAAAACAAAATGCATTTCATGTACATATCTCGAAATATAATGCACGTAGTAAAGATATTTATGATTAAATTTACAGTTTAATATTAGTGTAATACAGTGTAATACAGTGTAATTCAGAGTAATTTTAAGTTTTAATGTTCGATGAAAGTTAAAGTTTCGATTTTAGTTAAAGTTTCGCGTTCTTCGAAGTAGTCTTAAGTCAGGTTAAGAGTGCTAGGAAGTCTCGCAAATGCAATCGTAAAATCAGTATTGCGGACAAAGTTAACTATCTCAATTACAGTTTAAATTTTACTTATGTTAATAATGTGTAAATAATTAAGAAATTCGTAGTAGATCTATCTTAGATTCATTAGTGTTATAATTTTTTCATTGAAAAATAAACTTTTCTATAGCAACTTTAAAATTTATTAACTTTAATTAAATGTTTTAATTAATATTCGAATTAATTATACAAAAATAATTATAGACTATAATAGCGATTTCTGTGATATTTCAAATCATTTCAATCATACTTCTCGGATCGCGAATGAAACTGAGCGAATATGCAGGAAGGACGAGCATCAAAAGATTAATTAGATTTGTTTTTCCGCGAGAGCGGCCGACTGCAGAAATCAACCCATATTCGAGAATTAACGCGATTTCAGCGCAAGATATTCGCCGGACTGCATCGTTCATCATGAGCGAGTCGTAACCCCGGGAGCCCGCACCGCGAAAATGTATGAAGTCCTCGAAATCTTTCCTGTACTTCGCAATTTATCATTCAAACCGCCATCTTGGGACTGTTCTCGCCGCGAAGAGAACTCTCGCTCTCGTGGTTAGTGGATTTCTATATCGGAGTTCGAAGACGAAAAGTTTGAATTTTCTTAACCGGCATGTCGAGAGACGCGGTACTTCCAAAATTGTAATTAATTGCGAGACTGCGTGATAATCAGCCTCTTACAACTCCTCCTACTTTGGAAGATTCCGATCGACGAGAAGCGAGATCGGTGGTGCGGTTCAACGGAATCTCTACTTAATTATACTTCAGCGAATTAACTAATTATCTTTTGCTCCTTGCCTGTGCTTCCGCTGTGTCTCTGGCTATCGTTTCTTTTCTTAAACGTTCTCGTTCTTCTCTTTTTAATGTAACGGCTCTGCTCAAGTGCGTTCGTCTAGCACAGTTCCTCGGTCGATATTTCTGTCCGCTTTCATCGTAACTATAGCAACGATGGTTCGCGAAGAGACCATCTCGCCCTCCTTTATCTTCTGACTCGTTTGTCCCGCACAAAGATTCGGCTTTAATTATTATCTTGGACCCATCATAATCTTCGTTCACGCGACGATTACTTTCGACAGTATATTGCCTTCGAGCAATGTCGACGATGCGAGATTTGAGTTGGCTATTTATATCCCTCATCCGTCAATTCGTTAATTCAGAGACAGATCGATGTAATTTTTCGTGACGTTAAGGTACTATCGAGATATTTGTTATAGTTAGTTTCGAAATCGAGCGTACAGCAAGTTTCGACATTTCACATTCGTTAACTAAAATATTAGAATCTGTCCACGTTAATAAACAAAAGTAACGATCCATCAGTCTTTCGCGCATTTACTAAACCTGATAGATTTCCATTTCACGTTTACGTACAGAGAATATAGGTATGGTATCTAACAGATAAAGCTTAGTCATGTTTAACATTAAAAATTGGAGTAGAATATATTGAAATAATTTATTGAAATTATTTATAGCGAATAAGAGAGAGAGAGAAAATTATATTTTTCACATAATAATATAATCCAAAAATAAGACTCTATAAATATATAATAATTATAACTTAAATAGCAAGTATAAATAAGTTATCTCTTGATATTGTAATTATTGGTATCGGTTTATTATTTTTCGATTATGCAAGCTAATTTACTCGTACATGAAAATTTTTAATCAACCACGACGACTGCAATATGTTATATCAGAAATCAGATGGAATTTCCACAATAATTTTATTTTACAAGAGTTTCGATACTAAATGCATATTTCATAATTTTATATTTTTCAGCGTCTTATAAATAAAAAATAAAATAAGTCTAATTTTTTAAACATTTTACTGATATATAGAAAATTAACCCAAATGCCACAAATACAACATAACCACAAACTTTAAATGTACCAAATTACGAATTTAATTAGCTCAGTCTAGTAGGTTGAAGTCGTTGGCCAAAAGTTCTCGACACTTTTAATTTAAATCCGGTTCATATCTGAAGTAGAGAAGAGAGAAAGGCGGTGGTTGGCGGCACCTCGAATAACATCATACAAACCGTGTCCCATTAATTAAATTCCTCCCAAGAAGTTTTACAACGCGCTCGCGATAGATACCACGAGCCAACATCGATGGTTCATTAGATCCGAATCGACACGAGATCGAAAATAGTTTCGCGCACAATTTACTCTCTTTCGTGTCGGATTTTATATGAAATAAAAAGCTGGAAAGGATTATAACTTTTAATGTTATAATTTAAGATTGCAAGCGTTTATAAAAATTTCATTGAGCTCAAAAAGTATCAATTATGTCAATATCATAGTTATATATGTACATATATTTTTTTCATCTTAGTTAGTTTGAAAAAAGCGCCATGTACATAAATGCATAGTCGCGGAGTATGTGTTCGGAGAGTGTGTTTTAAAGTCAAGAGTGTCAAAGAGTGTTTTAGTCTCTTCTATTTCCAGCGGTTTGCAAGAAAGTACATATTGGGCAGCGTTAAAGTGTCATTTCGCGGCATGTGTATAATATCAGGCATAAAGATCGGCGAACAGTATATGTATAATATGCATAGTACTACACGAGAGCATGGTACGCCGGCTAAAGTCAAAAGTGTAAAAGCTCGCGCTTTCCAGCCGATTTCACCCTTTCGCTTTTATCTGCAACGAGAAGCTATATACACGGTTCACAACGCGTTTTAACTTGCAGCTGGCGGTGCATCTACGTGGTCAGGGCACGCAAGCGAGCAAAGCCCCGGAGAATGAAGTCTTGAATTGAACCTAAATCCGATTTAGATCAGAAGCAGTCATTGTGCTATACCTATAATCTCTTCAAAAGCTCTGGACATCGTAATTGGAGCGTGTCTAAGGAACCAACCCCTGTCTTTCTTCCCCCGGTTACTTTGCTGGAGAAAAATTGGCAGAATTAAATGACTAGCAGGAAGAAACTTCGAAGATGTTCGAATCGTTCGCTTTTATACGATCACATTTTTAATACAAGTATATTCAATTTAAATTATAATAAACTCAATAAAAAAATATCGCGAGTAAAATTGCACAAATTAATTTACAAATTCAATTACTTTAATTGATAGTTGGATAATTGACACACACACATGGATGTATTGAATAATATATAAGAATTAATTTTAAAATACGTAATTTAATATTTATTTAATATTTGATGAATTTTCAATTTACGGTCTTTAAGAGATTAAAAAAAGTAAAGTGTTTCTCTCTCTCTCATTATTGTAAAATACGATATAACATTTAAGAAAGTACGCGTAATGGATGCGTTCAGAAAGTCCGGCAACCAATCACAAAAGCCCGCCGTGGTAATTATATGTCAAGTGAAAATGTAATTAGAAGCATTTCACGTTCTCTCGACCGTGCGTCGTGCAAACGACAATTGTAGGGAACGAGAATTGTAACCGGCTACACTTCACCATCAAAGCTATTCAAGTTTAGTACGGGCATTAATTTCTAATTAGTACCTAATCGATATAGGGCATGGAAGACATATACGCTATGTTCTGTACGAGCATGCGGTCCCCGGCAACTGCAGTCCCCGCGCGAATGCATTATACCGGTACATGCATGTTAAATGCTAAGTGCGTTTTCTTATAGCTCTACAAATACGTATTATTCGCGTATACCTGGCATTTGAAGCTTTTAGAAAGATTTCACTCTCGCAGTTGACTATATTACGCCGCATTAAGACGCACTTTAGCGCAATAAAGGACAGATATGAGGGTACTTTTGAAAACTGACGTAAATACTAATTAGTTTCAGTCCAACTACATGGCTTAACGCTTTCACAGAGGCAAGCGTTTTCACGCCGAGAACGGGAAAACAACGAAAGAGAAGCAAAATGTGCGAAACGTAAAATGCGCTCGTCCTTGTCCTTCTATATCGCAATTTATATAGGAGGATATATTACGAGTGTATGCGTGTGTACGCGTTGTCTCGGTATCCGTATTTGTCGGTAAACAAGTATATATATTATTAAACTCCAATATCGTAACGATAAATTTTCGCTTCCAGGAGAAGCTAGTTATTTTTTTTTAAATGCCACACGTTCTAGCATGATTCTCAGCGTGCGTTCCTGACATCGCGACCGGTTCGCCAAATATCTACAGGTTGTTCGCTGCAACACGTACATTGTTCGGGATAAACACACCGATTTCGTTAGCAGCGGCTTGGCTCATCGCCAAAACGTTTACGCGACCAAATAACATAGAAAATTGTAACACTTTTGGAATGCAAATTTGAAATGTAATTTGATTCGATTAACATTTATACAAAGTAATAGAAACCGACATACCAAATTAAATTCTATAAAAGTAATACATATATCAGAATACACGTACTTTTTCTCTCACAACATATTTACTTATTTACAGTGTTTCTTTAACATAACATCAATTATTTACAAGTTACTAAGGACTGAAAATAAATGGCTCTCTATCCTTCTTTTTTTTTATACGAATTAAACTGCATATCTATGAAGAAATAATGAACTTTTCCTCCGGGTTATTTTAAAGCAAATTCTACTTTAATAAGATTTTAATTTAATCGTTAATTATAGAAACTAAGGTGGAAGTTTTCACTCGGATAAATTAAATTCAAATTTGTCAAGCAATGTTTAATTACGAAAAAGTCCGCAAGTTGTGAAATAACTCGTATTCTAAAAGTTAAGATTATTTTTAATTTCTTACATGACATTCAATTTCATTATTAAAAAATTTTCTTGTGACACGTAAAGAAATCAAGAGTTCATCAGTTTCTTTCTTTATCATTTATCCGATGTACACAAGATGTATATGATATCGGTATGTGTGCACGACATAATATACGATGAGTGGTTTACACGCTCTCTAATGGGACAGGGAGAGTCAACCGATCAAGCACTCTCAGGAAATGTCGACGGTAAGCAATTTCCCAACACCGTACGCGCCGATATATCACTAGCATCAAGCTAACATTGTCAAGCTAATCAAACTTTGCAAGAACAAATAATTAATTACTATCTTTCTATCTGACATAAATTAACGTAAGTGTGAGAGATCATATTACATATATCAATTATACAAATACATATAATATATATGTATATATATCGTATCTTTTTAAACTTGAAACCATTTTACATAGAAATAAAAAAAACACGAATAAAAATGCTTTACCAAATCAAATATTATGTACGTGAATCTTCATTACAAGGTATTATAATTCAAATGGCAAAAAAAAAAAAAATATCCGTTCGTATTCCCATACCCATTCACTACATTATAATTTAAGATTCTTTATTAACAAAAAAAATCGAAGAGGCATAGCAGACTCTGTACGTTTATTAAACGTGAAAATAATATCGGAGAAATAAATTCGCTTCTCAGTGCGTACGAGAATAACTGGCGCGGAGCGAATGAGAAACGAAAGGCACAGCAAACTATATTCTCGCCGCACGAATATTGCGCGCAGTACCGAGGGATCTAATAGACATTACGCGCGATCCGATCTTAATTCGATAAAATTGATAGCCGGCCGCCGTCTTTCTCCTGCAAGCAAGCACAATGAGAAAAACGGAAGTACGAAAGATTGAAAAAAAAGAAGAAGAAGAGAGCGCTCCGTACGGATCGCCCTCGTGCAAGGACAACGCGCGCGGCTTGTTCAGGTTAATTCCCCACGCTTTTTTCCCGCGCGATATTCCTCTGCGGCATGCCTGACATTCCTACCTATATCCACCTATTCCTATTAAGGATGTAAATGCGGTAATTTCGCAAGGTAATTACTGGGGGTCGGCATGAAAGTAATGCCTTTGAACGGAGAGGGCTACCAGCATGGAGTGCCTGCTGCCCACTATGTTACCCTGAAATTACCCTATTGGACGAGACGCCTGAAAGCGCATTTTCTGAATTAACGTTTCAGACTCCGACCGAACAGCCTGATTATTAGAGTCGTCATGAGAGCGTCGAGAGATATTCCCTTTACTTCTACTATGATGAGACGTCAAGAAGCCCGCAATTAAGCAACCCCGTCTCTCGGCGTCTCATGATACGCGTCTCTCGACATGCATTTTGAAATTGATAAATCCTCGACGCATCAACTCTTTTAACCGTACAGGAAGAAGTTTTGATGAAACTTATCATGCATTATTCCCGCAGTAAATACCGTTCAAAACATATCATCTACGTTTCATAAATGGCGAAATCTCAACGTACGTAATTGAAACTCAACCGTCAAGTAAATTAGATAATGATGACAGTTGAGATGTGAATACGAGATGAGCACACACCTATAGTAAGTACGTAGACAACGATGAAAGAGAAAATCTGTGCTTTACAGAAAGAGAAAAAACAATAGTTACATTATGTCAAAATAATAAGATAGTTTATTATCATAATCTAAGGTAATCTTGACGAGATTACAAAAAATCTACAAACAAATCAGCAGAAAATTATTATATATTGTAATTATGTTATTACTCAACATGTCACAATTAAATTTTCATTATCATCAAATAACTGAAAAAGTTGGCAATTTCTACATTACAGCGCTCAATTAACGAGAGATTTAAAACAAGATATGCTATTAATTGCATTTGAAAATAATTTAATATTATATAATATTGTTTAAATAAGCATTTTCATAATTTTACAATAATATATTTGATTTTTATTTAATATTATATATAATCAATATTAAATAAAATTTCTATATAATGTATAAATTTTATAGTATCAGATTGTATATAATATTAAATAAAACTACATCACATCACGAGAATAAAGTCTGCAAGCACCTCGGTATCGTTCACGAAGGACACTGCAACTTCCGGAAAGATACTTGATCGAATTAACTGAAGTACAGCAATTAGAGCATCTCCCCTTTTCTCTCCGATTATTCGATTTACAGAACATCGGACTCGTCGGCGTCGCTTGTTACTCATTAGTCAAGATTAAGACCAGACAGGTACCGTGGAATGAGGAGCACGAACGCCGCGGAAGACAGAAAGTGCGCGAGCGATTACGTCTCTTACGAGAGAAAATTGGAGCCGCGCTAAAGGAAGTATGACAGTTCGCCAGTGCCAGACAACCAGGAAATCACCGGTAGGCACCATCTCGGCAAATCGATAGAAGTGACGGCATACAAGGCAAACTCTACGATCGACGACGCCCTACTGCCGCGAAATTGAGTCCATTATCGCCCTGGCCAGGTACCCACCAATACCATCGATATTCATTTAACGCGTCGTTTCCTTGCCGGCGAAGTGACAAACAAGGGTCTGGTGAGAAATATAAAATTTAGAAGTGGAAGTGAGAAGAATATGTTTAAGAGGTTTAAGGTTCTTTTCTGAAAAAAAAAGGACATCGATAAGAAAGACGAAAAAAGAAGAAAGAGCATTAACCGGTTGTTTCATCGAGTCTCTGTCGCATCAAAATCCCAATTTTTTCCCCAATAAGGCGATATATTTTTTATGAGCAATAATAATCTCGCATTAAAACTTTTTACCGCTACTGAATTAATAAGACTGGAAATTTTCACCACTTTGTCTAAACCACGTAAGTGGATTATGAACTTAAATCGTTATATTGCGATACGAACTTACTTTCGTTAATAATATAGATTATAAGATTATTATCTATTAATTATTATAAAGAATTCTTTATAATACAATATTATGTATACAATATTATGTATATCACACAACCCACAAAATAAAAAAAAAAATTATTTGCACTCAAAATATATATACATATTCTTTCTGTTTCTATAAATAAATATTGAATTGGCGGTACCAAAACAACAACTTATTGTTAAAAGAAATGTCATTTAAAAATAATTTTAAAAAATCATTATTTTATTAGTTGGAAATTTTCAAAAAATGAGAAATCTTTTAAATACTGCAAATGACGGAAACTTGCATTCTATAAAGATATAATTAATTTTGATGATAATTTTGGGTAGAGCGCATTTTTTATTACATAAATTACAGATATATATTTTATAAAAAAATATATTAAATAATTTTTAAAAAGATAAGTAACGACAAGAAATTGAACCGAGAAAAAAGTCGCATTTTGTTGAGATCAACAGATGTTATTGCATTCTCAAGACCAAGAACTTCGGAATAAACATCAGATGGTCAGCACCTCTCACACCTCTCAACCTGAATAACCTACAGACTGGTTATGGCTCGAATCCCTCCGAGATCCTCATGTTGTTTCCCGCGTAAGTTTACGCGCCATTGGCCACCAATCTTCGGAATGAAACTGCCGGTGTTCAGTAGATTCCCGGCGAGGCCGTTTTGCAAACGGCGCGTGAAAAAGTAAGTAAGAGCGACAGGACGAGAAGTGCAAACCAAAAGAGAGAGAGAAAGAGGGAAGAGAATCCAGCTGATCTTGGACGGAATGCGCGACGATTCGCGCGAGACGGCAGCTGCGATTTCTCGAATAATCACATTTAACACATCCGGCGATTCGATATACGATATACCCTTGCCTTGCATCCTCGTGCGCGGATATATTGTACATTGTATTCCACCGGTAACCGCCGCGCAATACACGATACGGTATTACTCTACACGGTAAACGCGCGTAGAACAAGCAGCAACTTATACAATGACGTTGGGAAACGACGTATCAAGTATGTAATGGAATTACGCGGCTGGTAAGAACATACTATCGGTCCAATCTCGCTCTATTGCGAACCAGCGAGCATCTTCGCCGAATCTTGTGACATGATCTAACGTGAATACGTGTGTAATTGTCCTGAGGAGAGAGAAATTGCCTCGGATGCTGAAACCACGCGACGATAGCTCTCACGATAGACGCGATATTCTCACAAGGAATTACTATAACGTTAAGGATAAGTTATTTACGAATAATGTATCACGTGGTGAATCTATCAGATATCGATGACTAATCGCGGCAGTAAAAAAATGTTTATGTGATAAGACGGCTAACTTGATCATATACACACGCCACAAATCAAAGTTCAGAATCTCATCTAGAACTGCGAGGACCGGTCACGAGATTAGCAGCCAGCAGCAGAAGCTTTCCCGTCCGTCGATTCCCGTCGGCATTGCCGACAATCATTGCTCCCAACGTTTAATCATGTTACATCAGTACGACACTGACAATCCTATCAAAGTAACGAGGTGCGCAGGTCGGGATATACGTACGACGTGGGACTCAAAGTTTTATCGCGATCGATCATTCCTGATTACTCCTCCATACACAACAGCGCGCGTGTATATCCTCCGACTATCGACAGACCATGTACTTAAGTTCTTATATACAAGAACCCGGCTTCGGGCGCACATCAAAGGAAATAATGTACATTAGTGATCGGCATTTACTGTCATATGCTAAACTTTGAACGTCATATTTGACGCAAATCTTCTAACTTAACTGATCTATATTTTATCGCGTTAGAACATATTGTTTTATTGTAAGATTAAAACTTGAAACTTATCATTTATGCTTGTTATAATTTTGAAATATTATTCGGTAATTTATTAATCACGTATATTACGTATTGTATCAAGTAATTAATAAATTCATCTTCCAAAAATTTGAGATAAATTGTTCGTTAAAAAATTAACGGATATTACTGACAATTAATTTAAGAATTTTGTCACATCAAATTAATTTTAGATCTTATATATGTATGTATCACAAATTATTTTAATCTGCTTGATCTGAATTAATTGCATAAAAAATATACCGCAATAGTAAAAAATATATTTCAAATTTAAATTACTTACGTATAAATCTATGCCGAAAAATATTTCAAAATTACATGATAAATTATATTAATAGGCTTTTGTCACAAAAAAAATAATATTACCCGAGAACATTACTGAGATATTTAATACTTGTTATTAAGAATGATCAATATATCCCTCTTTTCAAGTTGCAATTTCTCAATACAAGTATTTTCAGCATAGAAAATGAAGAGTTGCAAAAAAAATTGATGTGCTTATCAAAGGGATATAGAACAGAACGTTTTTTTCCTCTATTATAGATGTAGTAATAATGAAGGGAAAATGTAAGCGAATGAACTTTGGATAATATGAAGTTAAGAAGCCGCGAGGGAACATCGGGCTGCCTTTCAAAGGTACATAGGTACCTAATATGAGCAGGAGTAACGATCAGTGGCAAGATTCACGGTGTGATTCTGTCCTGACTGACTTTTTGCAGATTGTCATTAGCTTTACGATCGCGCCAACGCCGCGGATTTACATGAACCGTACCGTAATAGATCGCGAGGGAGAAGAAGGTGACGATAAATTTCATATTCTACTGCTGGTAGATTCACGGGCTGTCTCACCAGCGGAACAGACCTGTAATTTAATGCATGTTTTGCGAGACGTCTCTTTATGCACTTCCTGGGACACGTCCGTACAGCCAATCACGTTTTCACGAAGACGAGGGACGAACGCGTCTCATTATCGTAGTTGTTAGGCCATTTGTTCTATCTTAATGTAACTTCTTTTTGTTTGTGCTTAGCGCAATACGGTATGAAAGCTTGATTGAGTACGGTCATATGTACATGATTATCGCGTATATAACTCTCAGCTAGTTAAAACAGCAAATTATTGCCAATAAAGCATTGAAAATATATTGAGGCATTACAATGCCATTTTCAACTTTTGTGTGAGTTAGTAAAATTAGTTTAGAGAGACATGTAAAAAGTTATGATAAATATTCCTATACACATAAAAATGTGTCAAATCAAAATGTATATACTCGTATATATGCAACAATATTTATAATCTTCTTATAAGAATTTGCTGATTCTTAAATTTCAACATTATACAGTCTAATTTCAATATTATCATTGTCTGAAGAATATAAAAAATATATTATTTTATATGAAAATATATTATTTTTCATCCAACTTTTTCTTTCATTTTCTTTTTCATTCGAGAAAATTATTCTTAAATAATAAGATTAATATTTTTCTTGATTGAACTATACAAAATTTACTTGAATAAAAACATTTTATATAGTTCAACCAAGAAAAACACCAATTTTATTATATAAGAATAATTTTCTTGAATGGAAAAGAAAAATATTGGATAGAAAATAACATATTATTTCATATAAAATAATATATTTTTTTATATTCTTCAAATGACATTTAAATATAATACTAAAATAAGACTGTAATATTGTTAAGAATAAGATTATAGATATTATTGCGTATATATGAATATATAAAGATTTCACTTCTTTCTTTCAGTGTACGCCTAAACGGCAAATAAAATTTTAAGAGACGATTAATTACAATTTCTTGTCAATTTATAACATTAATTTATACACTGAAAAAAAATGTGTTAACTTGACTAAACCTTTCAACTAAATTATCATTTTGTTAATTAAATATATATTATAGTATTTAAATCAAATGTACGTTTTGTTAGATTTATTATGTTATATTTAATTTAAATATTTTTATATGTTCAATTAATAATATTTAGTTGAAAGATTTAGTCAAGTTAACAAACTTTTTTCAGTGTAGCAATTATTTTTTATATTGACTTTCATAATAATTCTACAATATTGTATATATCGTAATAAAATATAATGACTTGTAATCATCTATAGATAATCTCGTCAAGCATTCTTGCTTGTCAATAATTGTAAAAAACAATTTTAATAGTATATTGCAAGAAAAAAAAAACAAAATGCGCAGCAGTCTTTTGTCCGTATTATTTTATTTACGGCTTTCGACGCGCGTAATTTCAACGCTTCGTTCGTAATCTGCGGATTTAAAAAATTTGCAAACTCAGCGTTGTCGGATGAATTTTCGATATTTCGTTCAAGTATTGTTGCGCGGAACGTTTCATCTCTTCGTGAGAGGGATGAAGCCGCTAATTCCGTAATACATTCGGCTTTACAGTGAGTATCCATAGAACCGTGGTACAATTATGAACGAGCAGCAGCATATTTGAATGGCAATCGAAAGTCGGAAATTTAAATCTTTGAAAAGTTATCAATATTAACCTAGATATGACGGAAAAACGGATCAAGCGATGTTTCGTACGAAAAAAAATTGAGTGAATGCTTAAAAAAACATTTAGTTCTTCCTAATAATTGATTTATATATTGAGAATATTATCCTCATTTCTATTTTAATACAAATTATTAAAAATATACATATATAATAAATAATAAATATCATGCCGTTTTTACGGCTTCAAAAGATTGTAGATGTGAGTATTATATTTCATTTTATATTCAAATTTTCTCACGTCATGTAGAATCTGTTATCAGAACAAATTTGTAAAAGCTTTTTGCAAAAAATTCTGATAGAAGTGCAATAAAAATAAATTTCATCTATATAAACCGCTAAATCTCTATATGCAATTTTTAGATATATATTTTATATCTTTATTGTTTTTGCTTTCATTGCGTGACAAAAACTTTATATATACGATTATTATATATAATATATTTTACAGTTGACTAACACATACGACAAATTTTATAGAAATGAATTAAACATAATTCATGTGATATAACTTTATATCACGGTGTTATGCGAATTATTAACATCGCATTGAAAAATCTAAATAATATGAAACCTTAAAATGCATATATTGCAGGTGTTTCTGGCTATTTTTAGCGGCCCTTTTAAGCTCTCATGCTGCTTCGAAAGTGCGTGGCAAAAAGCATAGGACCACACACTAAGACAATTTGATGCAAAAACTTACCTTTAGGCGAAGATCACTAACGGTCCAGACGCGGCTCGCATAATCGTTGGATGCTCCAAGAATAAGGGTGCCCGTCGAATCGAAGTCCACCGACATCACACCAGCGTTGCTGCCGACGAGGATGCCTTTACTCTCCGATGTGCCTACAACAGGACATTCATGCACACGTTATCATACCATTACCTAACGATGTTTGTGTTTAATTCTTCGTGTTTACGTGCCTCCATCAATTACTTTGTTCCTTATTGCAGGATCGTTCCACTCTATCTCTGTCTCTCTTTTCCCCTTTGCGCCTATACCGCGCATTATTCTCTGAATATGACTAATTAAATTTATGCCCTGACGGCTTAATTGGCAACGAGCAAGTTGTGTTGCAATCCGAAGCAGCTTATAAGCACCTCAAAGCGGACAACAGGGGAGAAAGGGGGAAACAAATAGAGAAACATAGAAATAGGAATGTGAAAGAGCAATGAAGAAGCGCGCAGAATAAAGCCGAGAAATGGATAATGTGTGGAAATCCAGAATAGCAGATCTCGAGTTAAGCGGATATAACCCATACAATAAGAATGAATGTTTCATTCAATTTGTAACGGGAGATGCGAGGGATTATATTCGAGAACGTTATAGCATATGTGCGATCGCTTCGCTGCAGAACGCCGACAGGCTGATTTTTGCTAGACGTGGCAAGGACGAATCATACAAGCGCCGATCATGCAAAATAACCTGTTGATTTATTAAACCTAATTTATTATATCAATAGCACAGAATTTTTTTTGAAATAAAAATTTGCCGTAAAAAACGAAGCAATAACATTCAGAGGCACACACGTTATAATTATATACTAATAATTAGTTCTTTTATACAATTTATATATTTGATTTATGGTTTACATTTATTTACCAGAGATATTTATCGAACTCGAATAGGAAAATTATTCTTTTATTGCAAATTTTTAGAAAATTATCTCTTTCCCTCTCCTTATCTCTCTCTCCCTCTCTTTCAAAACTACTAAAAAAATATTACTTTGCTACATACACAAATCAAAATTAAAGACAATGTTATTAATTTTAAATATATCCCTGTACATTAATATCCTGATAAAATCGTGCTGTGAAATAAAAGTATATTTATGTTGACAAATACTTAAGTTATTCTGCAGATACTTAATAGACATCTTTAGTAGCACTAGCGCAGGTTCTTATATCATTGTGACTTGCTAGATAATATCAATTTTACGCGCGTATAAACCATAATTAGATCATAAAACTATAAGTACGCTATTAACGTGATATATATGCGAGGTCGATAGCAGTGGGGGTTATATTCCTCGTTCATATTCTGCTCGAATCAATAAACAATTTTTAATTAAATAGTTAGATGAAAGAATTATTAATTAGAGAATAATAATTACCGAAAGTCGAAGTGTAAACAACTGCAAATACCTCTCACGGTTTAAAGGCGCGAACGACCGAACCGCCATAACGCGACTGCGAAAGCGCGCAAAAATTGCGCGGGAAAGAGAGGAAAAGGCGGGAAAATTTAAATAACAGGACGAGTGGATTTTCTGGCGCGAGATCCTTTTTCGCCCCTTTGCATGCAATACTCTCGACTACACTGTGCGACCGAGGTGTCGTTTACCCGCGTGAATGCTCCGGCTAATCGCATTCTTTCTCTCGCACGCGTTCTCGACGCCTTCAATGTAATTTACATCCCCCTACCGTGGCAATCGGCCATGTCCGTCGTAATTTGTGGCAACGATGCATGTTCGACTTTGCGTTACAAGCACTTGGAAGCGTCTGATTGACCAATCAGGACAAAAGGAGCAAGGATCTTTTTGAGTAGTCAATCACAAACGCTACCTTATAAAACGCGCCAAAGCGATTATAATTAAACCAAGTTTGCGCAAAGACGCGCGTATTATACACAATACAAATTTCTTAAAAATATAATATGGATAAATAATTTTGTTCTCTATCTAATTTTAATATTCTCGAAATATCAATATTAAAAATTTTTTTAATTCGATAAATCATGATTTAACGTTAATATTCCATAATAAAAATTATATTTATACTATATTTTGTTATATTATTTGTACTAAATTAAAGAAAGAATATTTTAAGAGATATACGTACAAGTACTCTAAAATATAATAATTTTTAATATTATTAAATATATTATTTAATAATTATTATAAAATTATTATAAAATACATTCTCCCTTTTTATTAATTACCTTTAGTAATGTTCCATAATTTCACTTTCCTGTCAGCACCACCAGTAGCCAGAATTCTATCAGTAGGTGACCATTTAACAGCATATACTTCTCCCTCATGGGCACTCTGTAAGGTTTATATAAACACTTGATATATATAAGTGTTAACAATTTTGCATGCATTCAAGTTATTGCACAAATGTTGGTCGCACAATACATGACAATAATATTACAAGATAGAAATTTGAAATCAAAACAGAAACATACATATAATTATATTATTTTAAATATATATCTTTATATTTACGCGCATAATTTTATTATTATATTATCTTAGTGATGAATATCTAATTATTTAATTCATTGTCAAACATAGATAAGATTATTTACTTAAAATGCAAATATTGTAAAATATTCAATTAAGATTTAATGCTTTAATAAGAAAAATGTATATTAATAAATACTGCTATAATCTATCGAATATGATATATTCAGATATAATATAATTATACTCGCATTTTCACATTCAAAGCACATGTGTAAAATGAAAATGATATGTGCGCAATTAATTTAGAATGAGAATGTGGATAAAGGAATATGGATAGGATATCCTTCTTTTATATATATATATATATATATATATATATATATATATATCATTAATTTAAAATAAAAGCACAAAAGAAAAATATGTGAAGATGCAACTTATACACATTAAATTCAATAAACAATATTATATTTTTGTTTGTGAACATATTCAAAATTTAATAAAAATTAAAATACTGTTGTATTAAAAAATGTTACAGATTATATGTATAATGATGTGTGTGTGTGTGTGTGGGGGGGTGTGTATGTGTATGATTGTGTGTCCAAGTAACATGTGTACATATTACTGTATAAAGAAATATAGCTTATCATAAAAAATGAAACAATTGTGTTGCAATATATGCCATTAGTATAGTTCTCGTTATTTAAGTTAATAATTATCAGTAATTTATATAAAATTATACTATTAATGAATTATATTGTATAATATTATATATTATACTATACAAAAATATACTATTTTGTCAAACAAACTTCATTTGATTTCTATAAATAAAAAAAATATATAGTTATTATTCAACTTGATTTTTCAAAATATATAAAAGCACTAATATCTATTGTTTAGAATTTACCAATGCAAATATCTATATATATTTGCTAATATTATAGAAATTCCATAATTAATGTTACTTTAATCTGAAAAAAAAATTTGAAACTCTACAAACTTTTTGAACATCTAGATTTTTTGTAAATATCTAAAAAAATTTATGTTATATAATACGATTTTTTTTATATATGTATATATGCATACAAAGCATGCATCTTACGTGTCAGTGTTAGAAATATTATGTATTGAATGATGTTAATACTTCCATGATAATGAAGAAAGTACAATATAAGATTTTAAATTCAACGTACAAATGTTACGGATACTTTTGTTGGCACTGCTGTCGGAAGACCAGCAACTTCTTTTAAACTTAAACGATCAGGACTAACAGGTCGTGTATCTCGTGCTGCATCTTCTAATTCTTTTTGCATCTTTGCTTGCCTCTTTCTGTAATAACAAATATTTTGTAATGAGAAACATATAGATTTAGTAAATATATTACAATTCCACAAAGTTGCAAAGCAACTTAAAGCATACATATATTATAACATTGATATGTTCTGCAATTTTCATATTATATCCCTTCTTGCAAGAAAGCTAAAAAATAAGCTTTATATAAAAACTAATTATATTACTTAAACAAATAATTCACCATTTCTTATGATGCACACTTTTTACTAGATTTTTTATTAGTTTAAAAATATGCAATTTTTGTAATGTATATATATTTTTCTCTCATGTGTGTGTGTGTGTATACACGTGTACATATAATATAAATTACAAAATTATTGTATGTACATGCAATTTTCACTTTTGCTTTGAATTACCAGCAAAATTAATTCTGTGCATTTATATTGTATAAATGTATTATTAAAAAAGTAGATAAAAAAGAAAATTATTTGTTTACCTTTTCAAGTTTGTTTTCTATAGTGATAGATAGTACAGTAGTATTCACATATACCATATTTTATCTTTTATTTACATACAAAAGCTTAAAAAGAGTCAAATAATTTAATAATTGTGTATCCATTTTTAGAGATAAATCAACACAAATATATAATGCATATATAAACGCCAACCATAGATAAAATAGATAAATCATAAAATACCAAGTGTAGTATGTAGTTTGGTTAAATTACCAGCCCAAAGCTTTAGCATTAAGCAAAATGTTTCATTTCATGAAACTTACCCGAGCTTTGATAAGGTATACTTTGAAAAGGTATGCATCAAAAAGGCAGTTGGACTCGTAAAACTGAAAAGAAAATGTCAAGCAATGTGTCTAGTGTAGAAAGCCCTAAAGTGACTGAATGTTGTACATTCTGTGGAAAATTCAACTTTAATAAATAATGTCTATAGTTATCTTTATAAATATTAATTTTATATATATCTTAATATTTACATATAGGTATAAACATTAAATGTTGAATATCAACATATCTATTATTTGAATTATTAATAGACGTTTATATATATATGTATAACTCTAATCAAAAGATTTGACTATTAAATCTTATTGTGTAGCATTTATAAATACAAATATTAATTACTTTGTTTAACTAAAAATTTATAGTGTAATGTGAATAATGTGCATATCACAATGTTAATCAGAACACATAGTTTACATATTTACAATTTTAAAATATGTAACATGCGTTCTAATAAATTGTAAATAATAGCAATCTGAATTATTTAAAGACACAAACTTGAAAAGATTTATTGTATATATTGTGTAAATTAAATGAAATTAAAACAAAGATAATGTTTTAAAACTGAATAAGTTTTTTGTAAATAAGTTTTAAGTGTTTTTAATGAAATAATGCATCCATTTCAAGAAAAGAGTAGATAGTCTACAGAAAAGTAGTGCTGAAGAAAGATAAAGATTTCAGAGAGACAAAAAGATTGTATTCAAAGGAAACTACTTTCACACAAAACTACACTGACTGGTAACATACAAATATACATATAAAATCTAAATCAACTAAAATGCAGAAAAAATTGGTTAATACTTCAAAGCTCTACTAAGCAGAAATACAATTATTATATTAGAAGTCTAGAATTAGCATGCAAAACTATGCATATATTTCATCACATTACACATTAAAGTAAACACATGCTCAATCAGAGTCTTATGTTGATTATACTGCTTTGCGCTTACATCTACAAGCATAATCATAACTCTAGAGAAACTATATAATCACGAATTATACTATATTACAAGTAAAAATTTATTACGACAAATTCTACAATCTATATTTCACTTTCTAACATCTAAAGTGCATAATACATATTGTTTGTACATTTACTCACCTTAAAAAGTTGTCATTCTCTTCATTCATTTTTTCTGCATCTCTGGCTTTATATTTTATTAAGCGTTCAATCAGTTGTCGATTTTCTTCCTGCAAGTTTATAAATTTAAATAAATAATGTTAATAAACAAAGTAAAGATAATTGAATATCTAAAAATAACTTATGACTTGATTTAACCTGATGTATAGAAAAAGATATATTACACAATTTTATTCAATGTTTGACATAATTAGAAAAAAGCAATTATATAATGTATATACTTGTGTTTTTCTAAGCTTTTCTTCTAAAGATGCGAAAGCTAGTTGCAAGGCCTGATGTTCATCTTTGAGCATCTGATTAACACTTTCTATTTCTTTCTCTCTACCAAGGCATTTAGTTATTTCTGAACGTAAGTTGACATTAGCTTCCGAACTTTCTGCAACACTGAAAAAGAGCGAATAAATTTATGAGAGAAGCTGTTTTATACACATGTACATTTATAAACGATTAAAATTGATTTTACCTGGCTTCCTTTGCTTGAAGTTCTTTTGTTATTTCTTGCAATTTGTTATTGAGATCTACTATTTGTTGTGTGTGTTCTCCTTTCCTCTTGTGTAGCATCGCCAACTCTTCCGCTTGTTTTAAAAGTCTGGCTTCAAGATCAGGATTTCCACCTATACCGATACTGCCATTGGCTACCTCACGACGAAGGGTCTCATTTGCAATTGTCAACTGCATGTTTGTATTTCGCAGCGTGTTTGCACTTTCAAATAATCTATTATCTATAAAGTAGAAATATCATGAAGTTAACAAACTAATATCAAAATAAAAGATCTTGTGTAGGAACTAATGGGTACTTTTTATTCAAAAAGAAAGAAATAGATAAGTAAAAAATCTATTAATGAACATTGATCCACAGATAAAATCTAACCAAGCAAGACATATGGTAAACAATATAATACCGTACAGCAACGTCAGGGTATCCAAAATAAGACGCATTATAAAATTCCGATAAATTAACGTGAGATCGTAAGTAAGAAACTTACGCAAGCTGATGAGATCCGCAAAACAACTGGTTTGCGATCTGTTTCTTTCGCGTAACTGCGAAATTAAATCTTTCCGCCAGCTGATGTCCTCCCGGGCGACGAGCGACACACCTGCTTCGTTCGAGGTCATTTTTCTCCGGACTAATTCGCACCGCGCTTCAAAAATAAGCAATTACAACTATCGATTTAACCTTGATCGGTACCGTTTCGACAAGGAGGCTATAAACAACGATCTTCCAACAATCGTCACTCCATGATGAAGCCTTCCTCACGACGACTAGTAACTTCGACCGTCAAAGAATTACATTCAACCGTCAGTCGGTGTATCGCGTTCGAATATCTCGTAAAAATCACATGACATCGCTGCATTAACGTAAATATTTTTAATTATGAAAATAGCTATTCTAACCTAGACGTGTATAGGTGTACCAAACACTACGCTGCGCTACTTTGAAATCTTTGAATTGCCGTGGTATCGATATCACGTCGCCAGTAAGAATCGACGTTGCGATATATCGATATCGATATCGCCGACCGAGATTAGTCGAAACTCGAAACATCTGTTCTTTACGGTTGCACTCTGCTGCGTGTTATGTCATTTTTTTGACATTTCTTATCTAATGTCAGTAATAAAATGTCAATGTGTTAAATACAAGTGAAGTAAACATGTAAGTTGCTTTTGAAAATTTTCGTGTGATTTAACATGTGTTATATAAAGTGCCTGGTGCAAGTGGACAATAAAGTTGACTGCAGTTGATGAAGAAGATTCCGGCCAATGTGTATTCACAAACCGACTTATTATTTCTAGAGATTTGTGTGGTTCGAGAATTCGAATGCGGCTGCGGCATTTATTATCAAGAAGTATGTATGTGTTTTATTAAGGATTGAAATAAACAATTCAATATATAAATTATAATAAACGATCTGTCGTTTAGGTTTAGGTTATGTTGGATTTTACTTAATACAATTGTATATGATCATAAAGAAAGATTAATATAATTTTGATGATACAAAGTTGGAATAATTTTTATATAAATAACTTTATATGAAAATATATAGCATTTATACGTTATTTATAAGATATAAAACATTTTATTTTTTATAGAATTATATGAAAAATCAAAATAATGAAAACAGTTTAATGAAATTAAGACAATGAAGAATCAAAACAAGAATAGCAAAGAATATTATTGTAATAAACATAATCTTGATATTTTGCATAAATTATCAAACAGGTATGTAATTTGGTATAATATTTATAAAGAAAGATTAATATAATTTTGATGATACAAAGTTGGAATAATTTTTATATAAATAACTTTATATGAAAATATATAGCAATTATACGTTATTTATAAGATATAAAACATTTTATTTTTTATAGAATTATATGAAAAATCAAAATAATGACTACATTTTATAAATCTATCTTTATTAATTTTTTTTAGTTATGTCATATATGCACAATGTTATATATATTTTTATGTAAAATAGGGTATATAAAGTAATTCAAAACACATAAGCATACACAATACAAGCTGAATATATATATATATATATATATATATATATATATATATATATACATATATGCTACATAATATAATTTTTTAATATTACCTTTATATTTTATACAATTAATTTTAGAGATACACACATACAACGAAGTAATGAATGGATAATTGAGTATAATAGAAAGAACAGAAAATACAGGATCATAAGGATACCAGCTGCTCCTAATGAATATGTTTTTTATTCAATACTCAATACTGATATTATTATGACACAAAGTATAGCAACAAGTATGGTAAGAATTAAACAAATTATTAATTACAAAATATATTTCAGCTTTTTATGTATAGTGTTGAGCATGAATGTTTAATTTTCAAGTTTGTATGATGTATTATTTATCTCGAATGTGACTTATTATAAAATTTGAGTTAGCATAATGAATAGTAATTCGACTTTAATGTTTAACACTATTATTTATAGATAACATGTAGTATTCTTGCACTCTATAATACATTAGTGGCAGATCGGGCAAAGAATCCTTACATTGATCAATGGCAAAAATCTGGGTTAGATTAAATGAATATTTAAGTTGTTATTTTTGTCTTTCATAATCTAATTCTTTTCATACATTTTAATATCAATATTATAGTTTTTAGCATAGCTTGAGAAAAGCAAATTTAAATTGTGTTTTCTTAGCATACATCAAATGTACTGTATAATATAACATGTATTGTTTTATAGGCAAAATATAATTGTTTTACGAGGATACAATCATAAACATTTAAAATATCTCGAAAGAGAAGCGGAATTTTTGGCTCTCGGTAAACATGCTATCTACCATCGAGGATATCACAACCGTATAATGGTAGTACTATCGATATTTGGACGGAATGCAGAAATTGAAGATATTTTCGATGGACTCTCATTTTTATAAAAGGAGTAAGCGAACGTTTTTATTCATAATTTTAAAATTAATTTAATAAGAATATGATTTATGTAATTTGTAAATTTCAATAACATCGTGTTAAAAATGTATATTAAAGACGATGTCTCTATAAGTAAGTCAAAATTTAATGTGATATCAATGTTTTACATTTGCAATTTGTTTATAATATTCGTGTATAATAAGATTTCTAATATAATTGATTCGAAACAGTATTCGAAAGAAGACTCCGTCGTTTCGGGAATGAAGAAAGCGGCTTATCGTACAACACAAAAGCACGAGGAAAATATTTACTCCATCTCCCTTGGTATCGCAAAGGAATTTACCGATCGCGTCTCCGAGAGAAGATAGCGAGTAGCTGATTCACGCCGAAGGTTTCAAGAGTATCCTCCCCAGCCTAAGGGCGCGTTACGCATACTCGGCGAGCGGGCAATGAAGGAAGTAAAGGACACGTTTAGCGCAAAAGGTTGCGTGTAAAGAGAAGCAGGCGCCACGCCCGCCCCTCCATGCACAGCTCAGCCGCAGAGGGGGCGTCAGAGGAGAACGGCTGGCGCAGCCGCCCGCCGCGTTTTATGCAACCAGTCTTGCTTCGGAGCGAGCGAATCCACTGCTCCGGCCTTTGACAGACGGGGTATAGCGTGTTCAGTGCCATCGGTATTCTCTGTCGTCGTCCGTCGACCGTCTCTTCAGCCGTCGATCGTGCGTACGTACGATTGGTAACGCGTATGCTCGTTGCTCTCAGGCGAGGAGGATATACCGGCCCTATAATCCGGTTTCTCTCATCGCGCTTTTGAGACAGGTCGCGCGACGGGGCCTACCTATACGAGAGAGCCTGACACAACATTATACAACGTCTGTTTCTTCTCTGAGCGTTGTGATTTTGCCGGCGTGACCAGCGAGCGAGCGAGCGAGCGAATTTAGCGTGCCTTGAACGACGACGACGAGGCGGTGTCGACGATATCCGATATCGTATCACTTCGCACAGAGTTGCGCCGCACGTACGATTCACGATCGCACCCTATAGTGATATACGGTGTGGGCTCGTGGTCCGCCAACGGAGTGTCAGTGCGACGACGGTCGGTTGGTGTGCTGACACACGGGTGCATTATCCACGACTGTGTGTGCGTGCATATGTGCGTGACGTGTGCGTAAAGGCAAGCAAGAGACCGGTGGTAAGCGCGCAAGATAAAGAGAGAAAGAGAGGGACGGAACGACGGCGATGCGGCCGTGAATCCTCGATACTTGGCTGCGCTCACGCCGCGCGTATTCCGCGCGGACACTATACGAATACAACGATAACTATAACGACAACGACGACGACGACGACGACGACGACGACGACGACGACGACGACATCATCGGCCGGGAGACTACGGCTGGAGCGACAGAGAAAGGCGCGTATTCGCACGCGCTGCGAATTATCACGCGTTCGCGTAAGTGCGACGCGCCTTCCGACAGGTTCCTAGCTCGGTGGTCGACTCCTTCGACCTCTTCCTCGTCGTCACTATGGCGGACGACGAGGTTCTCTTCGACGATGTTTACGAGCTCTGCGAGATTATCGGCAAGTGAGTACGAGAATCCCAGAGAGAAAAAGAGAGGAGAAGAGAGTATATGGTGGATAGAGAGAGATGTAAGGGTGCACTGCGCGAGAGAGAGAAAGGACGATGCGATTGGATGAACGGCGGTGGGCGGAGGTAGTGTGTTGATCGTATGTGTCAGTGTGTGTATGCGTCTGCGCGTATGTGAACCCGTTGAATAGGGGGATAATGCTTATGCACAGAGAGCTCCTACATAGTCGGTGTGATACAGAACGAGTGAGTAACGATGCATAGAGTAGGGGAAAAAGATGCTAGTCGAGTGAGGAAAACGAGTCGGACGTCGCATGTGCAAGTTCCTGTCTTCTGTCTCTGCTTCCAGTTTCCACCTTCGTCGAATTCCATTCCAGTAACTCGACCTGTCACCCATGCTTGCAAGGCGAATAAAAAAATTGTTTTACCTACTATTTCTGTACTCTCTATATAGTACAGCTAAGTTTGTATGATTCTGTTCCATTATTTTTCTATCAGTCAATGTCAAGACATTTCAATATTGCTATATGTTAATATTTTGTTAAATACTTAATAACTCAAAAATTATATGTCCTTTATTTTGATATCTCAAATTTCTCAGACTTGAGAATTTGATGTTTGTTATGAAAAAAAATTACTAAATTTAAGTATGTTATAAATTTAAGTTAAATAATAATGTATACAATTGATATAATACACTCACTTTAATAAAGCTAGATTAGGTCACATCTCTTTCGAAATAAACGGCATATTGGCATATTGGCAACAGCTCATTCGTCTATTAAGTCTGTCAATAGACCATTTATCTAGACCCTTACATGTCCAAGCTTTTTCCAATTCGCCCAGGAAACAAGATTATTGCTCACCTCGAAAGGAAATATAAAAATATTTAAACGTGTCAAACTTTATTATATCTAACTTGAAAAATATAATTATCTAATATAATTATCTAAAGCTTGAAGAAAAAATTCTGAAGAATTACAAGTTTTTAATATGATAGTCGTTGGATATTTATAAATCTCTATATCGTATCTGTTCAGAAATCTAACACATAAAGGGCCTTAAAGATAAATTTATAAAGAGGTTGTATCCGTATTGATCTATAAAGTGCCCTAAAGAATAAATATGAGAATTTATACATGTATATGTAGCCACAATTTTAAAACAAGTAGAAAACTTTACCATTTTAAACCAAATAGAAAACTCTATCATTTATTTTTAAAAATTTTAAACATTTAATGTGATAAACGTTATTTTTGATATTATGGTCGAAATTACTTTCTGATTAAATATACGCTAAGTATACATTTTTTTAGTTTTAAATTTTCACACAAGATCACTAGAGTAATATCATCCATCGATATAAGAGCTAAAGATAGCGCGAACTCATGAAGATGTATTTTTCATTATTGATTAAAAATTTACACAATTTAATTACTATTTGAAGCTCTTAATGCTCGTTTTATGTAGCTATGTTAGTAATGATCGATTTCATTGGAACGGTTTATTTAATCTGTTGAAAGACTATAGCTTGAAAAGCAGAGATTGCTGTCACAGAAACGCAATTTCGTTTGTATCGGAAGCCAATACTTGATTTATCATTCAATTGGCTAACCTTCATGCTAAAATAATACACGTCACCAGCTGTGACCAAAATACGTATCACAAAGGCGTAGCTATTTGATGATCATCGACTTATGACTTAGATTTATTCTCAGTCTAAACTATTTATAACTTGCAATTATCGTGTTTCTATAAACAGTACATGGCAGTTTATTGTCTTGCACTTTCTTCATTCAAATACCATAATCTTTGGGTTTATATTTCATTAGATCAGAGTCTAACTCTGATTGATTTATTTTTTAGACATTCAAGATTTTAGACAAATATATGTTAATATATCGTGTATGTATATGCAGAAATTATAGTTTTTTATAATTTTTTATTATTAACATTTTTTTTAATTACTCGATTTTTATTTATTATTTAACATTTAAAAAATAATATAGAGGAGTATAAATTGGAAAAATTTTAATATATATGCCGCGATTTTTATTATAATATACATAATTTTAAAACAGATATATAAATTTATATACAAAATTAAAATTCTACCATATTTCTAAGTATTATCATCAGCATATTGTTAGATGTATGTATGTTATCATCTCGAACGGTATATAAATTTACATTATCTTAACGTTAACGATATGTTCTATTTTAAGTTCTGTCCTTGTATGGTAATAGATTTTCTCGTGACACTAAAGAGAAATAAGTGATATGCACTATTCGTAATATCCTTGTAATAAAGGCTATTTATTAAGACATACTTTATCAATCGGTATTTATCTAAATTTGATTTGTATATTACGAAATCGATTAAAAACTTTCATAACATTAAATATCGCGCCTAATATAATTTAATATTTAATATAGTCTTTCATGATGAATCAAAATTATCAAACTTATGAATTAAATTATATTCAGAGAAGAAATAATAAAGAAATAAAGGAAAATGAATTTTAACTTTTCATATTTCTTTGAAAAGAATTTTTTAAAAAGGGAACATTTTTAAAAATTATGATTAATTAAACAATAATGAATGTTTTTTATCGAGTAAATTTTTAATTATCTGATTGTATGTAAACGTCGATTTTTTATGTTATTTTTTATGTCACTTTCAGCAGTATATATTTAAAATTTAAATAAAAACATTCTCGCAATAACAATTAATATAAAAGCATTTCAAAGATTAGTTGGAAAATCATCATACATATATATTTACATAAGCTACAGACTGCATTAATTAAACTCTGTCTAAGGTTATCGAGAAGTGCATTCTTCGTTCGTTACAGTTAATTAAAGTTGCACAATTGATGCTCTTTTCTACGTCAATTGAACTTAAATGCTGTAAGGTATATTTCACACACAAACAGCTCTCTGAAAGTCTTCCCTTCAATTGAGCGTTTTGTTCCATACTTAGGATATATTCGAAAGCATAAATATAACAGCGACCAATTTTCCGTTTCTATATAATTTATTTCATAACTAAATTTATCCTATATTTTTTTATAAGAGTTTTCAAAAAATATATATCTTACAATGATACAATATCAATCCCTCTCTTATATTACATTTCAAATCATTAAATAAATATATTTAATATATGTTAACTCTTTCGTGTGACGATGTAAGATGAAAAACTGTACAACATTTTACTGATTTTTTTATATTATAACTAATATAAAATTCGCAATTAAATTTCTAAATTATATATATTATTGATAATATTATATTAATTGATATTCAGAAAAAAAACATAAGTAAAAACGTACACGGCGCGCTCAGTGCTGTATACACTACGAAAAATAAAGATATGATATATAGTTTTTATATTAGTTAATAAATAAAAATTAACTGCATATCTCGAAAGTTGTCGAAATAGAAGGGAATTATCGAACACGTACACAGGACTTTTAGGTGTTCTCATGTCGTTGCTCCATCTTGCTGAAGAGCGAAAGCTCCAGGAAATCCTCGAAACGTTTCGACGGTTTTAAATCTCGATGCGGACACGTACCAGGCGAGATACGAGGCGGCACGTTCTGTTTTTACGATTCTCGTCCTACTTTTCATTTCTCTTGTACAAACTCTCAGTTGGCAGATCTTTTATATATATGCCTGCTGTGTATAGGTTCTTCAAAAAACAGGATAAATTTTTATCGTTAGAACTTGTCCTTGAATTTAATTACATTATATACGGACCGATTTTATATGTCGAATTCTCTTTGAATAGCAGAGTTACATTACACTTTTTGCTTACTATTGTATAATAAATTGCTTCATGTGCAGATAATGATATTAAGATAAATATCAGGTGTGTTCACAAGAATTAAATTATATAAACGACAAAATTTAATTGCAATTAGTAAAAATTGCAATTGGTGACTTAATCATATAATAAAATCATTATATTGTATTTTAAAAGATAATTGAAAGAGAAGGAGAGAAAGCCTACTTTTATAATATTTTAAACGAATGAGAAAATTACAATTTATATTTGCTGCATATTTGATTTTGTATTTTTAAATTAATATTTAAATCACATTTAGCAGAAAAATTGCGATTTATTTTAGTATATATAATAGCATTTATCGTAATATAAATCGGCCGCATGATGCATTTTAAATTAAATTTTAGATAATATTTGCATTCTTTTTTGTTACAAAAAATATTGAATCGAAATATTGAATACATAGATTAAACCGTGACATTTTTATTATTATCACAAAATTGCTTTGAGATATAATAATCATTGGCCATGATTTTTTTTGTTATTTAATACGTCATTCATTGACGTCATTATAAAGACATTCTAGAAAACGCAGAAAGCTGCAGATTGCGTTCCTTTTTTTTACATTATTTACTCTTAGCTTTTGTATTTTATTATTACTGTAATTTAAAACTTAATATTTTAATAATATATAATTGTAATTACGTTTCATCACTTGATAAGCACCTGAAAATAATGGCAGAAACGTTGTGATTGTAATTAACAAATACATCTGCCAGTTCGGTCGAGAGACAAAGAGTTCGCTAATTTTTAAATTTATTTTTGTTTAATATATGAAACAATTTAAAATTTTGCTCTGTGAGATATATATATATATATATATATATATATATATATATAGAATATATAGAAACAATTTAAAATTTTGCTCTGTGAGATATATACATATATATATATATATATATGTATATGTATATATATATATATATATCTCACAGAGCAAAATTTTAGATTGTTTCATATATTAAACAAAAATAAATATAAAAATTAGCGAACTCCTTGTCTCTCGACCAAACTGGCAGATGTATTTGTTAATTACAATCACAACGTTTCGGCCATTATTTTCAGGTCCTTGTGTGTGTGTGTGTGTGTGTATTATTTATAACAAATAACATCTAATATATATACATTCTAAAATATTATATTTTAGTGATATTAATTTTTAAAAAATTCTATCTTTTGTCTATACTATATATATTCACTTTGTCTCTCTGTCTGCAAAAATGTGTAGTATTTCTTACTGGAACAAGTTTTCTTGCAAAGTTATGTCACTGATACAACTGTCTTAAATCTTGAACTTTTCGAAATAAAGCTTGTTTTATGTTACTAAGATAAAGCTTGTCTCGAATTTGCATATAATTTCACAGTTTTCTAGTAATGTGTGACATTTGTTAATGTATTCGAACAATTCTTGCTTTAGCGTATGAAAAATGTATATTCAAAGCAATGATAAAATTTAAATGAGAAGTTAGTCACAGTTAATTTATTTCTACATGCTACTCAATAATTTATTGTTTTTGTTAGACGTTATGTATTCTCGTACATTTTGCCAATTTTGGAATTTGGCCAATCGACATTTAAAGCACTGCAGTCCAATATTATTTTATATAAACTTTGCACAATTTCCTATTTATAATTCAAGTTAAATTTACTAAAATATTTATTACCAAGTATATATAAATTTAACAAAATATATGCATCTTCGCGAGTACAATATAATATATGCGTCAACGCTATTCTATATTTATTTTAAAAGTCTTGATGCAATATATTTTGATAGAATATTATCTGTAATAAATTCTTAACGTTTATATTCAGCATTTTAAACACACGGATGTTGCTTTCCTGTTATCGACACCTCGCTCGTATCGAAGATAAAGTATCTGCTTAGTATGTTCAGTATCGTATACTGTCCTTACTTCGACTTGTAGAGATTTGTGTTGACTGTATATCATTCTATATCCTATCTCGTACATTATATAATGTTGCGCAGTCCGTTTTCGCACATTGACAAATTTTTTACATTTATTTGGATTATTTTTTAATTTCTCATATATTTTTAGTACGTGTATAAATAAGAAATATTTTAAATATATACAAAATCTACAGTCAATTTATTGTCACGATTAGAAATTTTTACTCTTAAATTCGTATTTCTGAGGTATGATTGGACGGAATCAAGTGTTACTCATCTGTGTTACATTAGAATGTCGATCACATCGAACATTGGTATCACGAGTATCGCCTTTCGTAAATCAGCAATGCTGCAGGCATAAGATATGCCGGCCGTGATATCGCGAGGTCTCCAATTCAGCCATTTGATCTTCTCGCTGATATCCGTGCAGAGATATAGATCATCTGTAACCGACTTGATGAACGGATCGTTGAGGCCTACAAACGCCGTACCCCGCTTGCTCAATGGATCGTAGATGACTTTCCAATAGAACTTGGGTGCGGAAACGATTGCACCCTCGGCATGCAGGTAGACGGGCTGCTGTTTGCCACGAATGTCCTCCATGGTCATCTGACCGTGCACTCCCGTGTAAACGTCGAGATCCAAACGGCGGCTGGAAGCGAAGCGTCTGACGCTGACCTCCAGCGAATTCCAATTACCACCGTTAAAGGTCTGCCACTGAGGTGCAGTGTTTAAGTACCAAAAAGTTGTTCTCTGCAGAGTGCCGTAAATGAAGTCCGCTTTGGCAACCATATGACCGCGAGAGAGGAATTGCACCGACTTTTTCAATCGTTCTTGAGCCAACTCGGTTGAATTCAGAATTCTAGCAAGCGTGCTTAACTGGGTTTCGAATTTATATAAATGGTCTAAATTTATCCCAGGATAAAATCTGCCCGCTAAAAACTTGGGGGGTCTGAAACATGCAATTATATACCAGTCAAGGATAAATATCATTTTTCATACTACTACGAGCAGTATGCATATTTTAATTCTTTGAATGTGATTGTATTTTAATACAAGTATAATCACAAAATTATATAGAAGATAGCTAGGTAAAAAAGAAGTATATCGATCAGATGTTACAATTCTATACATGACATTATAATTTAATATTATCAATAATTTTCTAATTATTGAAATATTAATAATATACCTATATATATTTCAATATCATATCTAGCATCGATTAGCGAAATGTTCGTATATTAGGGGATCTTACCTGGGATAGCTTTGTTGATAACTTTGGATCATTTTTGACATCTTGAACTTTGTATAGTATGTCGTATACGTTTTGTCGTCGCGACATAATTCAATAGTGCGGATGAAAGTGCTGCTCACGTTGAAACCAATCTCGATGGGACTGTGTCTGTCAAGACAAGGTAGCGAGCCCGTGTGCTTGGCATAATGCTTGGGATGAGATTTGCAAACTAAGGATGAGAAATTGTGGCGAGCTTCATTCACGTCAAACACCTTATCCTCGACACAAACTGCTTTGGCCTCATTACCCCAACTTCTGTTTTTGAGATAATTGTCTTTGCCTGGGCATGCTAAGTAAATGAAGTCGTCCGCTCGTATACTTAGCGTTCCATTATCATTATCCGGATTCCAAATGATCGTACTTTTGGTGGCCCGCTTTAGGAGCAATGGTTGAGGCTCCTTGAGATCGCCGATTTTATACTTCGTAGAGACTGCACATTCGGCACCTGAGAATATTATTATTATAAACAGCTGTAATTGCAAATCACTATAAATTGATGTTTACACGAACAATTTGCGCGGCGATATTGTGAAATAATCGAATAATTTACCAGCATTATACGCTAATGCCGAAGCGATGTACGCGAGAAACGCAATGACCGCCAACATGACAGCATTCGAGTAACCGTACGGTTAAAACCTGTTTCCCTCTCTTTCATCGATTTTATACTCACCGATGATTATATACCCATCCAATAATCTCCGATGAAATGTTGATTTGATTATCAGTTGTCATGAGATAACATATTGTTTACTGACAAAGCATTGCACAAATTTGTTAGACAAAAACGTCATTGAAATATAAATACAGATAAGCTTTGTTCAGCTTAATATGAAAAATAATGCATTAATTTAACGCACATTTAAGTAATATGTAAATAAAATATGCATGATAATGTACATATGTATATTGTGTGTAATGTTGTTGCTAGAAAATATTAATTCAACAAACATGGAAAATGTTTATCGTAATATTATTATTACAGAAAAGTCGACATCTCATCCACCGTAGAACTTAGATCTATATTTATATTAATTTCATTTATTGATTAAGATCTATATATATCATATGTAATATAAAAAATTATTATATTATGTGAGAAATATGCATACAATGAATGCAAACAATCTATAAAATCCGCTATAAATTGTTTTATAATTTGGTTTGAAAGAATCAAGGATAGTTGATTAACGTTTTATGAATTGATATCAAGATTTATATTCACCTGAATATACATGTATCTTTTATTATTTTATTATTTCTTTGATATTCTTGGAATCGATTTTTTCTCCGATATAAAGCTATTTTTTAAAGTTTTTAATATTGTATTTTTGTAAGTATAATTTATATATAAAAATTATGCCTTTATTAAGTTTATTTTATTTTATTTTATTAAATCTATTTAGAGAGAATTCTTTAGAATAACATGTCGTTTTTAACATTTTAAAACACATTTTTAATGACATTAATTTTAAAACATAAATTTATTGATTTTATTAATGTCTTCTATTAATTTTTTTTATATTTCAATTAAAGATTGTTTATAAATCTATTAATTTATTGAATCTTTAATTAACATAAGATAAGATTGAAAACTATTGTATAGTTCAGATTTATCTAATATTTTTGTATATTTTTTATAATTTTTGTGTTTTTTATATCTGATATCAACAATTATTTGGAATTGTTTCTTTGATCATTTTTGATCCTGATATTTCTATGTAATTAAAAAAGTATGTAGTAATCATATTCTGTATATATATATATATATATATATATATATATATATATATATATATATCCAATATCACTATATATATCTTAATCTATTTGAATTGAAAAGTAGAAGAAAAATTTATTTGCAATCAGTTAAATTACTCAGCATCAATATGAATAGAAAGATGCGATGTTACAATTTTGCTAGTAATTTTAAAGTTGCTATTGATACTATAAACTGTTATCGATTCGCTTTCAAATTTTGGTGCCTTATGCAAATTTATGTATGTAAATTTCACTCTTTCACTATTGCAGCTATTATATTGCCGCAGGGTATATTAAGCTGCTTGAGTTAGAATATCTGATTAATTTGAATATATTTTGATTAGATAATACGCATATGCATATCAACATAATAAGATTTATGATGCGATAACTGTGTATAATTAATATATCTTTTAATTATATAAAATATCTTTATAATTTTAAGATGATTATAACATAATTTTTTAATATAATTTTAAGATAAAGTAATTTTTTAAGATAAATTATAATAAATTTAACCTTTAATTATTCAAAGAAAAATTGGTGAAATTAATAGTAATAAGTTTCATTATAACTTTAAGTTTAACTCCAAGTAATTTATAATGACGATGCATAGAAGAGAGAATGTAATATCAGTGAAAGGCGGTTTTAGTTTAAATAGAACTGACGAGGGAGACGAGTAATTGCCGCTTATGCACTGCATTTCGGTTAGCATATGTGATCCGTACGTGTCGATAAGAGTAACTACAGAAACTGCACGTGGTATAAAAGCGACTGAATAGTCTGATGAAAGGGTTGTCGGCATAAAAAACGATATTCCAGCAAGTTAAGTGTACCCTTGAAAATATCTCGCGAGCACCCATGTATTAGGAACATTATATATCTTCCTGGCTTTCACTAACAATTCCATTTAATAGTTGCAGTTTCCCATTTCTTCCCTTTTCTGCGTGTGCTTGAACGTGTCTGTTATATTCATAAACATAATAAATGTGATTATGCATTTTGGTTAAGTGCTGCGCATAATTAAATTCCGATTAACTTATTAATTGACAATAAATCTATCGAAAGTAATATCACTTTGTCAATATAAATTACTAATTGTTAGTAATAATTTTTCAAATTTTATTTTTTAAATTTATTATAGGTTCTAATTATTAAATTTATATATAGATTATTTTTAAATATATTTTACATTCAAATATACATCTCTCAAAGTAATTAAGAGATCAAAGAAAATTATTCACAAAATGTGTAAATTTTAAATAGCAGTAACTTTGTTTCAAGAAATGAGAATTTAAATTTTAAAACGGGATTCTAAAATCTCTACTTTCGAGAAAGGTCACAGCTTTTTCATTTTCTTTAATTCTGATCTTTTTATATATAGAAAATGACGAACATAAAATAGAAAATAGAAAATTTTTTTATTTTGTAGACGCGTCGCATGTACAAGCAGATTTGAAATAATTTTTGACATTTTTACGTTAGAGTTTGAAGTTTTCCTTGCAAAATTATTTTTTTAGATCTAAATTTCGATTTTTTTAATCAAGTTATCGCAAATTAAAGAGAAAATGTTATTTTCACTTTGATCGTTTATAACTTCGTTAAAAATCATCGTAAACAACAATTTTAAAATGGATTCTTAAAGTTGAATTTTTGCTCTATAGTTTGATATAGAGATTGAATTTTTGTTATCTTGTGACCTTTTTACAAATAGATGAAATTAACGATGAAATGCATGAGTTTTCATCTTTTTGAAAAGAATTATGTCTTTGTTTCACCTTTTTATTTAAACTTTGAAAAGAAGTTAAAGTATATAACAAGAAATTTTATTGACTGAAATTTTTGTGCTTTTTAATATCCCAAACTTGGAACAAAATCATAGATTTGCTGTGACAATTTCTTTATAGTGATCCGTATGTTTAAAATAATCGATGTGTACAATATGTTAAAAAATCTTGAGTTGCCTTGATAAAAAATACAGGAAAAATAAAATTCGTGGCAGAACAATCTTTTCTCTACTTTTAAACATAATCTTTTAACTGCCTCAACATAAAATTTAGAAAATGTAAAGTTGTATATTATTTCCAAATTACCGTCCACATCAACTTCGTTCAAAGCGCATCGCGTAGAGGATATACGATTGTTCTTTGGGTGAAACTGATATCGGCGATAATTTTGGAAATAATATGCAACTTTACATTTACTAAATATGTTGAGACAGTTAAAAGATTATGTTTGAAAATGTAGAAAAGATTGTTCTCTGCTAGATATTACTTTTTTTATTTTTTATCAAAACAACTCAAAATTTTTTAATATATTGTACACATTAATCATTTTAAACATACGGATCACTATAAAGAAATTATCACAGCAAGTCTATGATTTTTTTCAAGTTTGGGGTACTAGAAGGCACAAAAATTTCAGTCGATCTTTTTAGTCATTTTATGTAACATTTTTTCAAAGTTTAAACAAAAAGGAGAAAACTCGCAAATTTCTTCGTTATGTTCACCTATTTGTAAAAAGTTCATGAGTTTAAAAAAATTCAGTCTCTATATCATACTACAGAGCAAAGATTCAGCTTTAAGAATCCATTCTTAAAATTGCTGTACGATGATTTTTAACGAAGTTATGAACGATCAAAGTGAAAATGACATTTTCTCTTCAATTTGCGATAACTTGATAAAGAAAGATCGAAATTTAAATTTTAAAAATGATTTTGAAGGGAAAACTTTAGGCTTTAACGTGAAAATGTCAAAAAATTTTTTTAATTTTCTTGTGCATGCAACACGTCTACAAAGTGAAAAGAAAATTTTCTATTTTGTTATGTTCGTCGTTTTCTGTATATAAAAAATATCAGAATTAAAGAAAATGAAAAAAGCTATGACCTTTCAAAAATAGAGATTTCAAGCTTTAAGATTCTTTCTTAAAATTTAAATTCTCATTTCTTGAAACAAAGTTACAGCTATTTAAAATTGGCCTATTTTTTAAACAATTTTCTTTGATCCCTTATATTTTGAGAAGTGTATCTATATATTAAATATTTCATATTTTATATAGAACAGACTTATCAATTTATTATTATTATTTGTACTGTTGCGTTTGTTATATAAGTAAGTATAAACAGATATATATAATTAAAAATTTGCTGTACATACAATTCTACTAATTGAATTAATTGTAAAACTAGTTAATTAGAGTTTGGTTGAAGTTATATTTAGAAACAGAAAAGAAGCTTTAATAGCCTTCTATTTATAGTATAAGAATTAAAGAGAGATAAAGACATCAAGGAAATAATTTACTTCTTTTCTATAATAGCTATTATACACGTGCCGCTTACGATTAAGATAGAGAGTGCGCAATCTATATATTTTATAACGTTTATGTTACGTGACTCCAATACCGTGTAAACGAATAAAGTATATGGAAGACGGAACGTTAATTTCGACGCATCGTAATTACGTATCTTTGCACTGCTGTATTTGTAAGCAAGTATCTGACATCCAATTATGATAAATTTGAAACCTACCAAACAACGTGACAATGAGTAAAAATTTCCGATTCACATAAGAGTAAAAAATTGAAATAAAAATGTTCAAAGTTTTTTGCTTCTAATTGAAATATAATTTGTAAAAGTAATCTGTTATATAATTACAAAATATATTGCAACACTTATGGAATTATTATTTATAAAAAGTAATATATAAAATATGAACATACATATATATAATATGATTTTTATAGTATCTTCTATTTTATATGCGTCTGTTATTACATTTTTATCCCTAGACGCAAAATCTATTTTTGAGATAAAGGAAAGATATTAATAATATGTTGTGTTCTTTATTTAGATATTTTATATTACGAACATATAATTGTAATTTTAACTGTATGGGAAACAATCTTTTTCAACCTTTTTGAACTATAAATTATATTATAAATCAATAATTTGAATGTAACACTTTACAGCATGCTATCTTTAGATAGCATTAGTTATAGTTTTGATGTAAGCGGTATGCTATATTCACCTAAAATTTCAAACAGCTAATTGCTACTTTGAAAGTCTGTATGAAAATTGGGATGCTTGCATCTGTGCTCTAAATGTCTTCGAACTTGTATCAATTGGGGAGGGCAAAGTTCAATTACGACAGATTCGAGCTCTAATTTACAATGGCCAAGAGGTTAAATAGAGCGCCATTTGACAATGGTGAGAACTTGTTCATTAATGGCTTGTCTTTACTACGTTTGCCTTCAGTACGCTTTTTAAAGAAAGGAAAGAAGTACTAATTGTATATACAGATAAAAGATAAAATGTGATACAAGGTACAGAACACTATCAATCGATAGGTCAATTTCGTTTACATTTTCATTATACATAGGATGTTAAAATGTTAGGAGATAAATAAATAAGAATATATATAGTCATACGTCTAATTAAAACAAAAATAAAAAAATCCTAGAGAAATATTCTTTTTCAAAAGAAAAATCAGTTTCGAATGTAGGTCGCGATAGTGTTTGATCCCTTCCGGAAAGTGACGAGATGTCAATAACTTCTCATAAAAGGCGGATTACGCTGTCGTGCCAATCGCTTTATGAAGATCTTAAGGCACTCAAGAGCCGTCTTGTAAGAGAGCTTTTAACAACGAAAAACGAGGGTTAGATGTATAGTAACTCGTTCGCGGATATGCCGTGATGGCCTGTGTGTTACAGTGAAAGATTTATGTAGGACCACTTTAAAGAACTGCACTACATCGATTTTTTAACTAAGGATTGTATTGAGAAACATGAAACACAATAAAGACACAATTACATGACTACAATTTTTTATAAATAATTTAAATATTAGTATGCGAATGCAAGGATATTATCAATTATTATTTTATGTATTATGTCATTCAAAATACGATATATATATATATATATATATATATATATATATAGGTGTAATTAATTATTATTATATCTAATTTATAATTTGTGTCAACATTTAATAAATATTTTGATTTGATATTATTTCCAAACATTAGAATTATGTTTTACACCTCAAACTTTAACGTATAATCATTATTTCGTACGTTAAAAAAATACAATAAATGTATGTGAATATAAAACATTTATAAAATTATAATTAAATATATAAATAGATGATTTTAATGATTTAACAATCAATTATAAGTTTAAAATAATTTGTTGAATTATTATTACTATTTATGATGTATAATTATACTATTTTACGTTATTACTATTACGATTCGATATTACAAATTAAAATTAAAAATATTATATTTAGTTTTAATTCAATAATTTTCTGAGATAAAAAATTTTAATTTATTACAGTTGTATGATGTATATCGCTAAATTTCTTCTACGAAACCATAAAGTTAAGACCCTATTAACATTATATTATTCAAGATATTTGGCTTCTCTTTAAATAATTTAAATTAATAGTTTAATTGTTTTTTATTATATATTTCGACAACAATTCCACTTATACATATATTGATTGAATATAGAGGATACAATTAGCTTTTTAAATGTCGAAACAAATGTAGAGAATAAAGAAAGAGAAATTTCTAACAACAAGTAAATCTAAAGCACAAACATTCTTATATAGAGATATGGTGTAAACAAGACTTTATACAATTTACTTTTTTATATTTATAATAATTTACGCATATATAGAAATTCTTGCGTGCGATATCATGATGTACTGTCATTATACGAACCACAGGGACAGATGTTGAGATGCTATACACACGACATTGTGGGTTTTCACGAATTCCATGAATGCGTGCGTGGTTATCATTCGATAGATAATCGAGACTATCCAGTTAAATCCTTACGTATAAGGCTGACCATATGATCTACTCATACTCCTGTACATTACGCTCATTCGCAAAGCTGCTTGTTTCATAGATTATCTATCTTATATAGAGAATAGATAACTATATCTGTCTCTTTTTTCCTATATTATTTAAATATGTGATATATCGATTTTCAGAAATTAGATTGTTCGTATAATTAGATTGTTCGGAAAAACAAGCTTACAATTATTCAAAATATAAATGTAAATGTATATTTTGTACCTTCAATTCTTATAAGATACAAATTCATATTAAACATTTTTGTCTCAAAATATTGATGAAAATATCTATCTCAATATGTAATTTATCTGTATAAAATCTTTCTTCCTTTTTCTCTCTCTCTCTCTCTCTCTCTCTATAAGAGCAACAAACTGATCAATATTACTAACATTAATCTATATGTATAGATATAATTTCATATTAGTTTATCTTATTGTTTGCAGTTTATAGTTGTTTATTCTTAAAAAAAAATAATTATTTTTAATCAAAATTATTATTGGACGCTAGTGGTGAAAATAAACTTGGCAACCTTGATTTCGACGTAACTAGCAATTTTATTTAATTCTTTCACTGTGAAAGAATTAAATAAAATTGTTAGTTACGTCGAAATCAAGGTTGCCAAGTTTAATAATTGTTTTGTTAAATCTTAATATTGCTCTCTTGTACATAACTCAACAATAGATATTTAAATTAAAAATATTTTATATTTATTAGCAAGAAACGTTTTATATCTTTACCAAAATTTATATGCTAGAAATATTATTTTTATATTAAATCAAGTTCTTGAAATATTTTTTAAATTTAAATATATTTTTTCTTTTCTAATTCCTAATTGAAATAATTTCTACTTTCTTCAATGAACTATAATCTATATTGACATTTCCTTTCGCTACATTTTCTTATATTTATTGTAAAAACTCGTATAAAATTTACATCTAAATGTACAGTATGGTTGCAAAGATAGTACATCAAAATTAGTACATGCATGCGTAGGAAAAATGGAGAGTCATAGTGCACGCGACATTTAAAAATGGCGTTAGGTCACCGGAAGGACGTGACCTTGGTCTATAAAGTGATGTTAAAGAAATCTCAAGATATCCTTTAACACCGGAACTCTAACATTTTACAATTTCTTTACAAGCTTTAAAGATTATTTGTCAATATATTTTAAAAACCCATATATTAACTTTATATTTTATTTTTAGTGGAAATTAGAATTTAATTCCTATAAATAAAATTTTGTTGAAAGAAGAATAGACATTAATTAAGATATAAATTATATAAAAATACAAATTTTCGAGACAATCATTTTTTATATGATAAATACTTTTATACAAAGAAATAATTCCTTATTAAAAACAATCTTTTTTTTCCAATATGTAAAATTTATTTCTTTTTTTGTCAAGTATTAAATATTACATAATATCTAATTATGAATGTCTATGCTTATCGATCCGATGCCTTCTATTCGATCTGTGAATTCAAGTAACTCCTGTGAGAGTAATTATAATTACACTAATAATTATTAGTGTTGACGTCTCATCCGCATTGTTGCAGGGGACCATTCAGCGTCGTTCGGAAATGCATTCACCGTCAGACCGGGCAGATTTTTGCCGTAAAAATCGTCGATGTGGCGAAGTTCACTTCCAGCCCTGGGCTCAGCACTGCAGGTGAGTATGTATAGAGAATGATACACAAGGGAGACATACCGAATAAGAAAATAACTGGAAATGTCTTTCTTCGATTTCAATGAGTTTTGAACGTGCAAAGAACATGCTTAATAAAAGGTTATTACATATTTTTATATGCATATATATACAAATATAAAATGCGACATAATTAAAATTTTAGTATTAAAAGTGAAAATAGATTATTTTATTTTTATTTCTTCGAAACACTAATACAAAAATAATTTTGTATTAAACATGCACTTTGTAGTATTAGCAAAACATTTTATGATGATTCTTCACACTTTATTAATTAAATTTACATTTTACGCAGTTTTCTTGAAGAATCTATTGAGTAACTGATAAAATGTTTTTAATATTATGCTTTCGTTTATATATATTTTATGATTTTCGCTTGATTGTTTAAATAGGCAGATATATTGATTTAGCTTTCTAAAAGACTATTTCAAATTTTCATTGATTTTCCTAATCAGGTATATATACAAGAAATAAAAATTTTATATTTCGAACTGATTTTACATTCAATGTGTATTGAAATAAGAAAGGAAATAGCTTCTATATGTCTATATTCCATTTCCTTGTAAATACTCTACCATTAGTTTCCATCGAATGTTCGAAACAAGATCTATACTTACTCCCTTGTCTGCGTATCTGACAACACGCGTTTTCCCAATGCTGTGCGATCGACTGAACGTGGGTTCGAGTCATGAACCGATGCGAGGACCATTGTGCAATTGGAAAGGCGGACCTGCACATTTTTCGGGGGTTTAACCCAACATACCGGGTGACAGGTCCAGACGATATACGAGGACCATTGTTTTAAAATCGATTTTTTCTAATCAAGTGTATTTTTCCGGAAATAAAACCAATATTTAACCATATATACATAACATGCATTAGCATGCATGAGTAATTAGCAAATAGACAACAATTGAAATATAGTTCAGTAGTAGAGAAAAAGCTTTATTTTATCATATTTAAGAAACCAATATTTTTCAATTATTGACACGTTATTAATTATAATAAAAACAGATATTAAATTTGTTATTTATAACAATTAAAATATATCAAATTGAGTTGCAAATAAAAAGCAAAATTTTATATTCTTGAGCTTCTATATAATAAAATTTATAACGACGAAATTTTTAGAACACTTGATTACAAAGATTTAATTTTATTAAGTTTTAAAATAGTATAACATAATTTTGTGATACATTTTGTTAAGAAAGTTAATATTATTAATATTATTAAATAGCTTTATAATTACAGTTTTAATTAGTCAAAGGATTTATGGGTAAAAGTTAGGGAGCGAGTTCGATCGTTTTATATTGAAATTTTGTTAATAACTCTGATAATTATTAATTAATTTAAGAAGATAAATCGTACTTTTAGTTTCACTTTTACTTTGATTTTTTTTAAATATATGAAATTGTACAAAAATGTAAATGTATTAAACAATTTCTTTCAAACGTTATCTGCAAAGTTTTTATGTAAATATAAATGTTAAATATTATAAGTTTTGTTTAAAACTATTGTAATTAGTTTCTTGCATTAGTTTCTTTTTTATAATACATTTCTGATTTAATACAAAGTTGAAAAATACGTGCGCTTCCGTTATTGCAGCAGACTTTCGTAGCTTTTGCTTGAGAGTGCAGATTCCATTGCAGTTCATTGCAGTTCAATGCAGATACGGCATCTAAATTGAGTCTGGTAAAAACGATCTGGGAAACGAAGTTTTTATATTCGATCGAGATATGGCATTTAAATCCAGATACGAGTTTTATTTAACTGAAATTGGCTTAAAATAATCTCTTCTTTTTGACAATTTTGTGTGCGTACGAGTGTGCATGTGTATGTGTGCGTGTGTGTGTGTGTGTGTGTGTGTTTACGTAAATCTTGTTCTCTTTCTTTAAATATTACTTTCATCTGAAATTTTTAATTATAAATTTCTGTAAATTTATATGTATATTTGTAATAATGATATTAATTAATATTATACAATATATAATAATTATTATACTCTATATAATATTATATAATATAATTTTTAATATTATATAATATTATATAACAATAAAATTTGAGAGTATTAGCTGTGCATGATATTTACTATTCAAATAAACATTTGCTTCGCAATTATTTCATACGTCATATTAATAACTTTTAATTTTCTCTTAGCGTTCAATTTCTGAATATGTGTAGCTTTTTATTTAAAAATTCTTTGTTGTAAAGTGTTAAATTTTAAATATTTCTTGATTTGTACATAAAAATCTATCGTAATAAAATAATTATAAATTAAATAAATTAGATATAAATAAAATAAAATAATTTAAAATTAGTTTAAAATTATTTTTGTGCAGATTTTACTAATGCGATTACTCAGTGATTACAATTTATGCGATAATTAATACGTGAAAATTTGCTAGATTTTATATGTTACATTTTATGTTTTAGATTTGAAACGAGAAGCTACAATATGCCATATGCTGAAACATCCACATATTGTGGAACTACTGGAAACCTACAGTTCCGAGGGCATGTTATACATGGTATTTGAATAGTAAGTATGTAAACATATTTTACAATTTTGGTGATCACATTTTTCATTATTTACCAATTAGCACATTAATATAACATTTAATATATAAATAATAAACATATATTTTCCTATATCTATTCAACATTTAGCTATTTATCTATTTAAGCCGGGATAATAAAGCAATTTTATAGGTTTCAAAAAATATTAGAGTTGTAAAAAAATAGCAACATAAATTATTACAATTGTATGTTTTAAATTAACATATTTTTTTTTTTTTTTTTTTTTTTTTTAATAAAAGAAATATCAGTTCTCGTTTTTTTATATGTTGACAAGTTTACTATCTTGGTTTCTTGACACAATTATAACCTTGAGATTGATTGAATGTTACGCTTTTGAAAGCCGAAATGGAAAAGCATCATATGCAGTTGTCGAAAATAAAAAACTCGGCAAAATAAATACATTTCCTTAGCGGCTCTATCTTTACTCGCGAAAGGCACGTTTTCCATTTAGTTGTTTGCCATCTATTATAACGTTCTACTATAGTTTGCTATAATTGGATACATATATCCGAGGTACTCTTGAAATAATCTACGCTATCGGATAAGATATAGCTACGGTTTTTAATAGACTCGATGCTCAAGGCGTTTTTAACGATACTATTTAAATAACATGACACTTAATTGCACCCCAATACTTTCTTTAGTTTAATGGAACATTTTTCTTTTGCTATAAGAAATCCTAATAATCAATATTTGGTCATTGTTAATATATGATTGATAATATTCCTTTTTATTAATATTTTTATTCATTTTTAGTAATTTTTACAAATTAAAAGTGTAAATACTCTGAATTTTGTGTTTGTAAATTTAAACATTTGATACAAGTAGATAAAGCATTAATTAATTAAATTATTAATACGTTATAATTGTATAACACATATAATAAAAAATAAAAATTTTAATAAATACATGATATATACGTTATATATGTATAATAATATAATAAATAATATAATATAGTAATATAATAATATAATAAAAATTAAAAATTTTAAAGAAAAAGAAAGAAGACAATTTAGAATAGATCTTTTTAATATCGTGCATCATCGTTCTCGTTTTAATATCCCAACTTTTTTCAGCATGGATGGTTCTGATTTATGCTTCGAGGTGGTAAGACGAGCAACTTCTGGATTCGTATACAGCGAGGCGGTTGCTAGGTAAGAAAATTCATTATATCTATCATCGAGCGCACGTACAGATGCACGCACGTGCGCACACACACTCGCTCATTCACCTATCACATACATATATATATATATATATACACACATATATTTGAGCATACTATTACATCGTAAATCCACAGTATGTTCATTAAACATTACCTATTGAAGGCTAACATCGTTTATTTTAGATGTAATACGATATACATATATGAAGACATTCGGTCTTAAACGTTTTAAATAGCACTGATTGATATATAGATAATTATATATTTTTTATAACTTATCATATTCTCTCAAAACCGTTTAAAAAATTACACAAGAGAGTTTACACATATAAATTAGGAAAGAGTTACAATATTATTTTTAATAAATTATGAATTAAAAATTTTTTTACATTATCAAAAGATTGTATCAAAAGTTGTTTTAATCTATTCATTAATTGCATTTATATAGGCGGAGGGAAATTTGATAAATTAATTGTTCTGTTTCCCTGAGTTGCTTGGAGCTTATAGTGAAACGTGATTATCGTTTGTATGTTACACCTCGATATAATGCAAACGCAGATTCTCGAGAGAGAGAGAGAGTCTCCCTGGCGCGTAATAAATCCCTGTCTCGATAAATCCTTGACTGCGATCCATTAGGTTCGCTATACTCGTTTATGTCACGCTTGAACTAGTACTAGTCTTCACTTCGGAAGGATCCTATTAAAACTTGTCACAAATATGCTATTATATCATTCATATTACGGAGAGAATTATAAGTCAATGTATTATTTGATATGACTAATGTGGTGCAAATAGTATAATTTATAAAATAATGTTTGAATGTAAAAATACAGAGATTTTATTTTCTTATTATCTCATAAAAATTGGGGTATACAAATAATCTTCAGAGTATATTTGTTACAAACATGCATATATTTCAATATATTTAAACTAAATGTTTTCCAGGATCAAACAAAAAATCTTTTGAAACTTTTATACTTTCTTTTGTCTTGAAATATGTTTTCGTGTCTTATATTCCATTCCTGAATATCAAAGGCATTTCATCGCTAATATCACATGTCAAATCCACGAACATTATACATTTATCGTATGTAACATATAAAGTGCATGAAAGATCATATCAAAGTCTACTTTGATTGATTCAATAAAAGCACGATGAATACACTAAAAGAACTACATTATATTCCTGTTTATATATGGTATATTTTTAATATTTTCATCATCGCCTAACTATATCGTATCATCGATATCTTGTTTTTATTAGACTGCATTTCTTTTTTGCATATTATAAAAAATATATAAAAATGTCAAGAGTCAGCTGGCAAGGGTTTTACACTATACATACACGTGTACATTAAATCTATTATTTCTTAATACATTTGCTAGTTAAAAGAAATGTCAGAGATCGTGTTAAGATGTCAAAAAATGTAGGTTTTTTGTAAAACAATTAAATTCCAAAAAGTTTGTTCTCTTTATATATATAACACTATCGTTATTTTATATATTAATTTGGAGACACAATTAAATAATCTTTATTAATAATCTTTTATTATTTTATTTTTTATATTATAAATTACATACTTTTGTATTATTGTTTTATTATATTGCTCACTCTCCTTTAAATTCTTCTCCCAGGTGGGATCGTTAAAAGATTCTAGGACTTTGTGGTGTAAAATCATTACATGACGTAACGAGGCGTACTTTAATCGCTCTACTTAAGTTCTTGGTAAAAAACTCGTTTCTTGTATCGCGAAAATGCTCGTTTTGTACTGTCTTCACTATTGTTCTTGCGATTGTAAGGGCTCTTTCTTGACGTGCAGCTGCAAACGCTGTCATCTAAGAAAACTGTACTTTCTTTTACAGTCACTACATGCGACAGATCCTTGAAGCGTTGCGTTACTGCCATGAGAACGACATTATTCATCGTGACCTGAAGCCGCAGTGCGCCCTTCTAGCTGGCAAGGAGAATTCCGCTCCGGTGAAGCTGCGCGGCTTCGGCGTTGCTGTGCAACTCCCGACTTCGCAGTCCAATGGCGTTGGTACGTTCACATCTTCTTCTAATTTATTTATCGTTTTTTTCGCGATTTATTTTATATAGCATTTTACGCGAGAGACATTCACTTAGAGGAGTATCGCACAACGTCAGCTCTGAGATGGTCGACCTCGCTTTTATTAATAATATTTTTTTCAACTCGGCAGTTCTACAATCATTATCATAAAAATAACTCTATACGGCTACATTGGGTGGCATTAAACTAATAACTGTTAAATGTGTACATATATAATATTATATACTATTAATACTATATATATTTATAAATTTTAATCACGTTATAAAATACTCAAAAAATTAGAAAGTTATCTTATAAAAACAAAATTTTAATGTTGCAAATTAATTTTGAAAAAATTACAGCTGTTTAATAGCAAAACGTTAATATAGCAAATGTGAACAAGTAGTTACTACAACACAATTTTGCTAAAAAAATGATTTAATCCTCTAGTAGTATAAATTAGAATTAATAAAATAACATTTTTTAATCTTTTTAATCTTTATTTTTTCTGTCCGTATATTAATTATCGCACTTCAATTAAACTAAAAAAGTTTGAAAATGTCGGTTTTATTTATCTATTTCTAGACAAATATTAAATCTGTGTATTATATTGAGTAGGAGTAGAATTCTGCAAATATTTGAAATTGATTATTTGACGTACGAATATTTTATGTTATGTTGAGAGAAAAAGAGAGATGAGAATAAAGGAGGGGAAAGAAAGGGAAAGTGAGAGAGGAAGGAAAAAAATGTGTTTATTATTATTATTATTAACTGAGAAAAGATAATTATATATTTTTGTAAACGAGAAGTATAGTTGATTCTCTGCTTATTTATTTTCAAAAGTCTAATGATTTTTTTGAAATACTTTATTGACAAATAAATAGTTTTTGATGAGTGATTTTTTATTTAAGGTTCAAGAATCTCCAATATTTTAAATAAGACATTGAATAAGACGTATCGATTAAATCGTGGTAACTAAATTATTTGAACTGAAGTATATATAATTGTCAAAGTGTAAAAGAGAGAGTTTATTCAAAAAGCTATGCAAATTCTTGAACCACTCTGCAACCCCTTCTATTCTATGATATAGTTCACGAGAGCTGACGTCGTGCTGCTTTTAGCGCGACAGCATTAAGATTACTAAATTTTTCATAATATTTTTAAGTGGAGTCGGCGCTAGGAGACGCGAAAATAGGGCAAGAGCAATATTATTATGAATTATTATGAACGATATAAAAAGAAAAATACAAAGTAAATGTCATTTTTTTTCCGTGATTAATAGTTTTCATAAACAGGAATATAATAGCTTTTGTATTGTTATCAGTACACAGTTTATAACAGAGAAAGATGTTATTTGAAAGAAGAATTTATAAATAACGCAAGTACATTTAAATTTTAGTTGTGTTGTAATATTTTATACGAGAAAATAGATGAATCAAAAGTAAAAGTTTGTTAGTCAAAATTATAAGCTGACGCCGACGCCATCTTTATGTTAAACAAAATATACTAACATTAAATATATACTTTTAAGTGTTATATACGCTTAATTCTGATTATTGATTATATTTGAGAGGTACTATTCAATGCGCATATGTATATTAAGGCTATTTGCTGCTAAATAAGCATCAAAGATATTTGTTTTTATTAGAGTAATAATTAAATAAATTGTTTATGTGCAGAGATTGGCCAAATTTATTAAATTATTTATCGACTATGAATGTGAAACTATATTTAGGATTATTTGTGATTAAACGTTCAACCAATTATATACATCTTGTACTTAATGATTTATTAACTCAGAAATTTTTCTTTAAAAATAATTTGTTTAATTATAAAATGATATTCTTCATTTAACTCAAAACATTATATATAAAATATTTATGTATACATGTTGGATATAATAATTGAGTACATTTTTTATAAATATGTATATCGAGTATATTTGTACGTTTAATTTATTCTTGTAGCGATGTAAAGCTTTTACATTTTTTTTTGAAATTTAATGAACTGTAAAAGAAAAATTAAATCTTTTATTGCAGACACAATATAAATATATTTGTGTATTCTGTTGTGTGTGCCAGCACACACTTTAAACTATAATTTATTGATACAACATAGTTTCAATTTTATTTTTTCACGCAAAACAAAATACGTACCTATTTTGTAACATATACTATATTTCGTTTTATTTTTAATTGATTGCGTGTTATATATTTGAAGAAATTAATTAAAAATCTCTGTTAACATTTAGCTAGATTCATTGTGACAAATAGTTCAATGAGTGTCGTTTAATTACGGTCTTCTTTTTGTATATGACACCAAAAGGAGTGAGCTATAAAATATTCAGCGACAAGAAGCGACTGAGCACGTCTTCTGGGATACAGAAATTATTGCCGAGGGTGTATGCTGACGCGCGCGTCTGTAGATAAAAGTGATTAAGTTCTCACATAATAAATTGTGCCGCGTCCCCTGAGAAAATGTTTTCCTACATGGCACTGTTGATAAAGATATGATAATCCTTACACAATGCCAGAACGCTAATAATGTTAACGAACGAGGGCAAAAAACTCTACCAAAAGCGCATTGAATATTGCCTCTTCAGAATTTGTAATTCAAATTTCTGTCTTTTTTATTTCTTTTTTCTTTTTTTTTACCGACGATACAATGTTCCTGGCTCTCATCAAGCGTCACTTCAAAGATATTCGTTGTTTTTATATCGTTTTTTTGAATGCCCTACTCTGCGATTATTGGCTGGCTTGGTCGATGATTGGCAAATCACATTCAAAAAATTTCTCGATGTTCGATGTGCAGAATGCAACGGCTTTTATCGGATTTTTTCCCTATGACAATCGTGATGCTCTCTTTTCTGATCAGCCGCAATCGATTGATGTCTATGCATTTTTTTTATAATCTTTCACTGCTTTAATATCGCATGGTTCCACAATAAGTAGATGCTCTTATTATTAGCAGCACTCGTAGATACTATTTTATAGATCGCTATATATCTTGGACTAATTTCAAATTTTCTTTGCGTGAGCAGCGCAATTACATTATTATCATACATTTTTAAGCGATTTGTCTCCCATTTATAGCCATGCGATATTAAAGCGTCTTTAGTTTTGAAATAAATTTTTTTTTCTATATTATATAATTACGTCATTTGTATTAATATTATGTTATTAATATTAGAACGTAATATTAATAATTATATATGTTATTCATATTAGAACAACAATAGCATCGCGTTAAACTCCATCGCCGTTAAGAGCTGTTGATAGAACGCACGCATTATCGGTCGACCTCCCACTGAATAAAATTTCTATTTTTATTTCATTTGTTTGACATGATTAATATTTAATGGATGATAAGACGATCAAGATGTGTTTAATAATAACATACGTTATCAAAAAGTTGTACATTTAGAATACATTGTAGAATGTACAATGAATGAATGAATTACAGTACAATGGTAGATTATGACATTTTCACCCGTATTAATAATTAAACCTTTTAATTACATTGGGATGTTGCCATAAAAAAATGATAATAATTACGAATCTAATAATTTTGAATATATACTTTTATATGTCAGAAAGTTTCCGTCACTTGGTAGTAAAATATAAAAATATGATAAAAACTTTTACTCGCTGTAGTTAAGTTGATATAGTTTAATTGCCTTCTTGTTTTGCTAAGAAATTATACTATTAGGCTCAATCAGGTATTAATCTTTTTCATCTTCACGGCTATTATCTCTGCTTTTCTCAGTTCGAAATTTAGCATTCTAAGAGTAGACATCGTTTTAAATATAGACCAGACATCGACTTTAAACCGTAATATAAATTGGGACTTGCAACTTTTTACATATGAATTTCGCAATCGAATCCACTTGCTGTCGAAATAAATTACTTTTCAATGAAAAGTTTTTGATTTAGATACGTATAACACACATTACCGTTTCTCTCAATATTTATTTCTCGGGAAGCTAATATTTCCTGATTTTGCCCGTAAGATATCAGTCCAACACTTGACATATCTTTCCTAAAGAATGACAAGAAAATGAGTATCAATGAGTTTTCCCTTTTAAACATTTCCTTGCGGATTGAATTAGGCAGTAACAGGATATCGCGTCGTCTGACACACTGATAACTTGAAATTTGGTTTGAATGAATACAGCATGTTACACGACCGAGTATCGACAGTGTCTGAGCCCAAAGGGGCAGCTCTACTTGAAGGCCGACAGCGAGGGTAAGCCTGATCTAACCTTTAATTATTACTTCCGCAGGAGCCTTGTCACCTCACGCCATATATATATATATATATATACCTATATATATATCACACATACACACTTACCGTATTCACAAATATTATATTATGCTACACATTTTAATATATTCCTGTACTTATATATCACTACCACATCACTATATACTCTAGAAGCTGCCACTGCTTGCTTGCTCGCTTTACGCGTTTTACTTTGACTTGGTTAATTCATTAATATATATGTGTATATGTATATACATATTTATATGATACACATGACACATATATGTATATGATTTGGCTAATATATTAATAGTTATATTTCTATAAATTTCTTCGGAAATGGTTTCTGGTTTATAAAATTAAAGAATGTTACTCTTGCGAGCTATATGCAATATTTATTATTAGGCATTATCGATATTCGTTTAGAAATGATTCTTTAGCAATATATATCTAAACGCGAGATTAATTGCGATTTTGTACATCGCGTCTCATTGTCAGTTAATGATTCGTTTGCGCTTAAGAGAACGGTAATTATATATAAATACAACTTTATTCTTAATAATTATTATGGAGAATTTATTCTACGTATTAACTGATAATCTATGAAATATAATTTAATTGAAAAAAAATTAAATTTTATTTTATGTAAGATTATACGAATACAGATTAAAGCGAGCTAATTCGACAGACTTTGTATATATATATATTAATAGGATTATACGAAGAGATTATTCTCTATTTACGGTACGATACAAATAAACTCATACAGACACAACTGGAAAGTATATGTCACAAGCTCAACATCTTACATACCAATAGACGCACACATACCACTAGAGAATCAAGAGTCGAGAGTCAATCAATAAGTGAGCCAGTTGATCCCTTGCACTTTGATCTACCTATAGATTTGATTCTTTGATAAAAGCAACAAACCACCCCCAACAGTCACAGGTCTGTCTTCCTCTACGAATAACGGCGTTGACGATAAAGAGCGTTTTATCGTCCGTGAAAATAAGTCGTGCATGGCGCGAAATTATCGTGACGATAACAATCCTTCTCCTTTCTCTCTGTGTTCTTTCGATAGGCCTGATCTCCCCGAGCTGCAATTTTCCTTTCGAGGACCTGACCGACGCCGAGGATTCGCTAGTGAGCGACACGGAGGACAATATCGGTATCCATATGCCTGACACTTCTACATAACTTCCACATAACTTATGATTTACCACAATCGGGGGTAGAAACGAGAAAGTATCGCATCTTCTTCAAAAGATTTATCTTTCTTTATACGTCCTTGAATGTAGTATCCGACTTCTTATATAACTGCGATAACTCATCAAGTATTTATTGAGAGTTGTTTCGCTATCAGTGACAAGGCCAGACACGTACAGGATGTTGCATATAATTTGCCTTGCTCACGTATTTTGTCAAATTGAGGATAAAATAAATATTATAGAATATAAAAGCCTCTCGAGAAAAAATCAAGAATATTATATACACTAAAATAGATATTTTCTAAAATCTGACCTGTGATTTTATTCGTAATACTTTTTATTGTCATTAATAACACTGATAAAATTATTTGATGTGAAGTATTCTGTGTATATACATAAGAAAGAAAAGATTGATATACGTGGTAAATCCGAGTCTGGCAAAACACAACGATAATATATCTCAGCGGGTTATGACATTTAGTTTATTTTCGCAAAGCATACGAATGCGTAGCATTCTGTGATTATCGAGCGATCGATCAGTCTCGTTTCGGGGTTATTCTCACTTGAGGCATAGATGACATTCTACCCCCACGTGTGGTATGGTTATGCTAGTTTGAGAACGTCTAGTGTCTGTATAGACACTCGACCTACGTGCGATAGCGTATTCCTATGATATCGTTGTGCAGGTCGCGTAGTAACTGATATTCGTTGTGCCATCAAGAGGAAGCGAGTGAGAAAGCGACTGCTTCCTCTTTTTTCTATTCCCACCCCTTCCGTTGTCCGCGTATCTAATTTTGTAACGCGCGAATGAGACAAGCTCTGCTTCATCATTGTAGGATTGGGATCAATTTCTGACAGAATTGAAGGGTTCGTTACGAGATTCGTTGTTACATTATTTTATTTCATCGAAAATGGCTTGTACAGCCTTCACATGTGGAGTTTTGCTTTTTTCATTTATCAGATTTTTAATAAAAGATATTAAAACAGTTTATCAAAGATTTATTTCGGTATTTCGTATGGATCTCTCTGGGTTTACTAAATATTAAAGATCGCTAGTACAAAATTTCGAGGTAACAGTGTTTTCAAAATAGGACAAAATAAAATATTTAGAATGTACAAATTAATACGGGCAAATTTTTCACAATAAAATTTGAACAATAAATTTTTTCATCAAATTTTCTTTGTGTCTAGTTTATTCATAATGCATTCAAATTAAATCAAATTGATTATAGTTACAATGTTTGACAATATTTTAAATAGTGGTTCAATTATTTTAAATAATGTGTACAGTATACACCCATATGTATGCGTTTAATATAGAGAATATAAAATTTTTAATAAAATAAATAAAGTATGTTCTAAAAACGGAGAACAGTAAAAGCAACAAGATATAGAAATTTGAGAGATAGCTTTGTATATTATTTGATATGACATACATCGATAAATTACATGATTCACTACATGGATACATTAAAATGTATACTAACAATAAGATGTATAATAATTATTAATATTATAATTAATAAATGGTTTACATAATATATTATAACTATGAAGCTATTATTAGCATAATATAATATGTATTATCAAAAATAATAAACAGGAAAGCGGAAGTTTCTGTTATTTTAATTTCAATATAATTTTTGTATTTATTTATGTGCATTAATGATAGTTTTTCGTTTTACGTGCGTAATAAACCCTTCAAATCGGTTTACCTTTATTTGAGTCTGGTTACGTGGACTAATTGCCCGCATAATTTGGGCCTGCCTATGTCGTTATTGTTCGTAGCGGTAGACTAGCCTGTGTATCTGTGTGTGTGTGTCTGTCTATTTGTATGTCGCTTTGTGTTTGTCTTTCATCACTTATCGATGACAAATTGAAACTAGTCGCCGCGTCAGAAAGAGACAAGACTATTTTGTTGAGAGTATATATGTGAAATGTATTTACAATGAGAAAGACAAACGCGATAGAATCCAAACATAGTATTATGTCATCGAACACATCGCGTGTTAAATTGAAATCAGGATATTCAGAAATATGTGCTAAATGTTAATTGTTATAAAATATATTCAAAATTACTATTGCGCGAAATTATTTGTTTATTAAAAAAATATTATATAAAAGTGAATTAATCCCGCCGTAACGATTACGATACAACGTTTTACATGATTTTAAATAAATATTTTATGCAATCTTGCATTCTTTGCATCATTACGACAAGCAAATTACTCATATTACAAAAATGTTTCTTAATGAAGATTATACGAGTTATGATTAGCACCTTAACGATCTTTTTTTTTATGAAACTTGATAATCTGGAGTGACAAGTGTGCAATGTTACAGCATATTTATGACTAATGAAACAAGATATTTTGTTTGCAACGTTGCGCAAAAATATAATCTTTGTTCTTTTAATTAAAGACACAGTTCAATGATATTTAATATTAATTTAGTAACATCAAATCAGAGTGACATTTTATTACATTAGATATGATTTGATTCTGAATCTTATCTACAATACTAAAAACGATATAGCTATAATGACACAAGTAATAAAATATAATATAAGATAATTATATAATTTAAGTTTTAATCTCTCTATACAGATTGACTTAGGAATGGATTGGGAAACTTTGCGAATATATAGAGTATGCATAAATGAATTGATATTTTGGGATCAAATAATAATGAGAATTTAATTTTTTTTATATTATTTTCAACAAGATATTTGCTAATTTAAAAAATCTAACAAATGTCTACATATTAAAATTAAAAGTAAGAATAAGCTTCAATAACTTATATATACTTTTTAGGTGCGTTTCTTTGCAAATTCACAATTTGTTTTAATCGAAAAATTGTGGATACTTATTGTAATTTTGGGTACTTTTATTTGTGAAAAATAATCTACTTCCAAAATATTAAGAGATAGTTTTAAAATGTTCCGTATAAACATAATATTAAAACAAACAAATTGGCTTTACAAAAATTTATTCGATTTGTTTATTTATTGAAAAATAAGATGTGTGTGCTCCTGAACTTACTTTTAATTAAATTAAATTAAATTTATAATTATTTTATTCTATTACAAGTTACGATAATAAAATCAAAAAAATATATTGAAAGTAAAGAAGATATAACTTAGGAGAGATATAAATTATACAATATTATCAACCATTAACATTGACGGAAAGGAGTTATTAATATAAGAAATTTGAATTTTTTCAATAAATAAAATAAAATATTATTTTAATTTCTATTTTTATGTGTACTGTTACAACATTTGTGCAATTAATATTTTCAATTTACCATTTTTTAAATAAATAAATCGCGCGTACGTTCATATATATATAATATGTTTTTACTCAAAATAAACTTTCCCGCATATGGCAGAAATTTTCCAGGCTACTCGTGCATATATCATTCTACACATATAAAATATACTTGGTGCATAAAATGCATACCGTGTTATTAACTCGTCGCCTCGTTTGTGTGACTAATTACTTTCGTTATAAAATGAGTAACTAAAATCACGTGACAACAAGCGATAGCAAAGCGGCAAAAGCACTTGAAAATATTTTTATTAATAGTTATATTTTTTATTTTAACCAATTTTATTTTTAAAATATAAAATTCATTAATTGAATTTATCTCCTAATATTGTGCATGATTGCTGTGAAAATCGCATGAAAACTTTAATTTCTAAATGTATATGTAGTTTGGCACTGTTATGGCACTGTTATAGTTTGATATTAGATACTTTTAGTTTCTGTTTCTGTGTAAGTATTAAAGTTGTTTTCATTTATTGTGTTCTCTTTAAATAAATAACTGCGTCAGTTTTTCTTTGCACCCCAGCACCATTTATATCGTTTGTTGATTCAAATAATGCTGCGTGACGTGTTTTATCTTTTTATACATTATGTTATATAGAGATAAGACTATATATTTTCTTCTATATATTATAAAATACATATTAAAATATAATATATTAAAAAAATACATGTCTATATTTTAAATTATTTATTTTATTAAATGTATATGTGTATTTATCGAAAATAAAAGACAGCGACAATGCCATAATTAACACAACAATACTATTTCATAAAATTAGCGTTTTTTTTATTAATATATATAATTATTATTCTTTAATTCTTTAATAATTCTCTATACTGTATAATTATTTCAAAAAATCAATATCATAAAAAATAAGAAACGGAGGATAGATTTTATTATATATTGTAATGTTTTTTAATTAATTCATAATTTTTTATATCTTACAAAATAGAGGAACACGATAAAAATATATTTTTGTGTATAAAAATATAGGATTTAATTATTTTTGCTTATAAAAATATAAAATTTATTCAGAATATATAGAAATACATCCAAATAGAAATAAATATTTATATAATATTTATTAGCACAATATTTTTTATAAATGAAAAAATTTACATGAAATAGAGCTAAGAATATATTTTATAGATATATATAGGATAGTTATATCTACATACATATAGAAATAGATTTTATAGAGTATAACTGAATATATATATATGTGAAATGTACAAAGATATTTAAAATGTTTTATATATTGTTTATCATCATATTATATGTAAGTATATTTTACTTTTCAGAGAAAGTAAACCATATTATATGACAACTATTCATATAATTATATATTATAGTATATTTTTTATATATAAAAAATTATAGGATAATTTGATAATAATTTTTCTAGCGTTTAACGATGTACTCGCGATCGCAATTATGTCGTCTTTGCTTTACAGCCTTAATCATCTCATCTTTTCCCATGTACACTTTCCAACGTGCAGTGACCTACATTTTCTCTCTCGTGCCGCTTTCTGTGTCATTTACTGATTCTTAATAAATATAGGTTGTTGAAAGTAAGCAAGTTAGAGAGAGCACGTTGGTTATCGTTTGTAAACGACGTTTGTGCCTATTATACAAAGGATCAGCTACTTTTGTGACAAGTGTATTTGTTTTCGAGGAATGCAGTAGTTTTTGCGTCTGACACGTTTCGTTCCTTATCATTAATTACATTTATTATACGTCCAGTCGATCCGATTAAATAATAAATCAACGAAAACGTACTTTTTGAATCTTCTCGCCACGTGGCGAGTGGTCGATTTGGACGAGAGGGAAAGCTGTCGATTATTGGTTTTATACACGCATATGACCGTGAAATAAAGGAAAAATTAAACGCAAATGTTTCATTCGATTGATACATTTATTTGTATTTATCGCAGGCGCGATTCCGGGGTTTTTTTTTTACGTTAACGATCGACTGCGAAGTTTTTGAGCAATCACTCACGCTTCGCTTCCATTCTGCTGGTCACATCTTGACAATTTTATCTACTTTTGCTCACGATGCTCTTGGTCGCGCAGGTCGTGTCGGATGTCCGCATTTCATGGCGCCGGAAGTGATTCAACGGCGACAATATGGGAAACCCGGTGATGTCTGGTCGGCCGGAGTATTGCTCCACGTTCTGCTAACTGGCACACTTCCGTTTGTCGGATCTCGGGACAGGCTGCGAGAAGCGATCTGCCGAGGACGGGTACAGGTAATGATCGTATTCGATCGCGCCTAACGCAGCTAATCCGGATAAAAAACGAGCGGTGCAAAAATTTTAATAACGCTTGCCTCGCGTGATTTCGAATCGCTTCGTAGTATTCAAAGAGCGGGATTCTCTGTGGCAAGTATAATTCCCATTTAATTGAATTTGCAGATGGAGACACCACTCTGGGATCCCATCAGCGAGCCCGCGAAAGACCTCATACAGAGAATGCTCACGACCGACGTGAATCATAGGATCACCATCCAGGAAGTTCTCAACCACAAGTGGCTTAGAGTAAGTAAAACGATCGACGGGAGGATTCGTGGTTCCTTTATTTGCGGGATATGATGGGGCACGGAGGAACAATATCACGCTTGTGTATATATATGAATGTGTACGGCTGGACGTGTGTGATCTCTGTATAATAATCCGTTCGAGCGCGGGCGTTTGGTGACGATCAGTATTCTACGTCACGCCGCGCAACTCCTGATGGGGATAATCGATGTAGCGGCTTCCGTTTGATCGCCGATGATAGTACATTGGGTTTTATTTTATAATTATGCGGTATATATATATGTAACGTATATATGTACACGTGGCCTCATTCTCCGTTGTTATGTCCGATGAATGTGCGTGCGCACGCGCACACCGATATGGTGCGAGATTATACCTGTATGGTGCAACAGTTAGCCAGTGACCTAAGGTAACAACACTCGCGGAGTCACCCCCATACTTCTTCGATACAATACACGTGCAACTGGGCTATCGATCGTTATAGTAGGAGCAAAGCACCGACGATTAATGAAAATAACTGTAGTAAAGTATATACCTTGCGCTCTGTGTGCATTGCTTAGAGCTTTTTTACGTGGCTGTACGTTCATCGAACTCTCGAGGACTTTGTGGAAGCAAATATAATCGATCTTTCTTTTGTCATTATAGCGGAATAATGCGATTGTATGAAGGAAAATATTTAAATTGCATATTAGTCGTTTGCGTCGATGATGTTATAATATTTTTTACTACAGGCAATCGCCGGTTCCAAATTAATTGCTTTTAAAATAAATAAAGATTGTTACTAAAATTCTACAAGCGTTGTTTAAAAGTGTGACATCGAAGTAAAGAAAAGAAAGTTTTTCTTTAGCTTTCTTTTCTTTACTTCGATGTTACACTTTTAAACAACGCTTGTAGAATTTTAGTAACAATTTTTATTTATTTTAAAAGCAATTAATTTGGAACCGGCGATTGCCTGTAGTGATTTTATTATTTATAGATGATTTTAATTAAAAATATACTTTTTAAAATATATAAGTTATAGTTTGCAAACGTCTCTCGCTTCAGCTTGTAGTCAATAAAAACTTTGTCGTATTTTTGATAGCGAATGAATGGATACTAATTTCCAGGATCGTGATAAGGGTGCAGCTCGTATACACTTAGCTGACACTATAGAAGAGCTTAAGAAATTTAATGCGAGGCGAAAATTAAGCCATGCTGTAAAAGCGGCTATCTCCTCGTCGAAATGGCATGCTCCATATTCAGAAACTAATGGTGACAATTTCTCCGATGTCGGCGAAGACGAGATGACAATTACAGGTGTGTTAAAGATTTCAAAATTTAACTTCTGATATGTACAAAAACAAAACGAAATACAACATATCTATTTTTCTTTTATGGATGTTTGCTTTATAAAACAGACGAGTATAGAAGATTTCATAAAAATTTCAAGTCACATTTTAATTACTAAAGAAATACATATAAAAAATAAATGAATTTTATTTAATTGAAATTTTATTGATTGTAAAGTCGAATTCTGTCTCTTCATAATTTACCTCCTATATATGCTTAATCCTTCGCGATATTTTTATAATAATCAATGCAATAATAACTTGATTTAGGTCAATGTTTTGTTCATGTGCTTTGAGTTAACTATTTCAACAATGAGATCAGTGATATCGCGTAATTTGGAAACTCTATGATTTCTGCGCAGATTTAGTAATATGTCATACGAGTATTAGTTAGAGTTAGATCATCTGTGTATAACAGAGTATCATCAACGTTCTGTCTCTCTAATAGATCTATCTATTAAAGATTATGACTCGAACATGAATCATTAAACGTATTGACATTTCGTAAAATCAATATTTCATATTGTTCTATGTACAGGAGCTGTTGCCGAAATTGTGGATTCCTTGGATGACATTGAAATTCTTGAGGAAAGTGATAGACTGATGCGAACAGAAGTACTCAACGCCGTTGATGACCACCGGCTTCGAACCATTTTAGAGGTATCTTTTTTGGACAACTTATAATTATATAAAAAAATCGTATAAGAAACTATCTGATTAATTAGAAAACTTAAATAGTAAAACAACTAAAGAATTACAGTACATTGAATAAAAAAATTCAGATTCTATGGTATTCAAATTTTTCGCAAAATTAATCTATGTGATCTTATGTGATCTGCTTAATTGTAAATAAGAGTAAATTATTCTATTTTTATTACAACGAAAAAGAAAAAGATATATATTGTAAATATTATATGACAAAATCAATTATTTAATTTTTTAATATAATTATTATTTTATTGTACGATTTTTTACAATATGACGATTGCGTTTTAAACAATTAATTATAAGATATCTTGATTTTTCACACATACATATGTATATTTAGTTTGAAACGGAACAAATATTTTTTCTTTTAATAATTATTTCGAAAAACTTTTCACAGTTTCTTTTGCGTAATAATTTATAACTGAAATGAAGATCGATATATATACAAAGAGAGAAAATCAAAGTTTCTTAAACTTGAAAAAATTTTCTGCTAACATCTTTTTTTGTTTAAAAATCGTAATAAAGCGTAATGCCGGTTTTTAACAGCACGTTACTAACAATTAGAGTGATATTGTTTTAAATATATTACAATTACAATTCTAATAGTCTACATTATATTTAGCTTTATCTCGTTTTTCTTTTACAATTAAGAAAAATGCTTTGAATACTAGGAAAGATTATCTCTGAATAATTCATAATATTTTAGTAAGAATTTTATATTATATTACATTAATTATATTATTTATTTTACTTAATTATAACTTAAATATATAAATGAAAATAATAATCTTAAATAATCAGTATCATCTTGTTTATTTAAAAAGAATGTTTTTCTTTATATGGGTAACTAACCGATTATTTCGCAATTGTGGGCTTTAATTCAGATTTTAAATAATTTTTACTCATTTCCTCATCACCAGTAAGAATTTTTGCAATCAAGTGCAGATAACAAAAAAGGATCTCTATTAAGGTAAAATAGTTCTGTTTTTTATCGACGGCGAATGGTAACGATCGCCAACCCCTCCCACGGGAATGTTCGCGCTATGTTTGAGTTGTTAACCCCTGTTTCAACCCCGTCGTAATCCGGAATCGGTCATCTCGAAAGCTTCCTTTTCGCGCGCCTGACTCCCGCCTCTGCAAAGCTTGAGCTCTTTCACTGCGAGCGGCGCCACTATTCTTGACTCTCTCTCCTCGGTTGCTAACTCCGATAATATTCACCCTTGCGGAATATCCCGCGGGAACGACCTTCACTCCTTTCAAGGAAAAACACGCAAGCGCTGCCTCCGGATTGGCAAGATGGCCGCCGCGGAGTCTTGATAAACAACATGCCACGCACGATCAAAAGATCGCATAATCGCGACAACTCGCGTGTCGATAGAAATGTATTCTTCGGTGGTTCCTGAAGTGTCACGTGGTCGAACGAACCACGTGTGTTAGGGCCATGTTACACAACGCTCGTAGCGCTGTCTAACAGATAGAGAGATGCATCTCTGTCAGTTAATGTTCATCGGTGACGCCGAGCTAGCCGGCGACCTGTTCGAAATCGCGGATCTCCTGGTGAGTAAATTATTTCAATTTAACACAGGAAGAATATCATGCATAAATTGTCGTTCAACCGATCGAAACTTTAAACAAGTGACTGATGTTAGAGCGTATAATAACAAATTTTCTTAATCATTATATATAAATTAACTATTTTATCGTTTACTCCAATATTTTAGTTTTAAATAACATTGTGTTCTCATTATCTTAATTTTCAATTTTCTTAATGATAATGTTCTTTATTTAGTTATATTTATGAATTAAATATATAATTATGTTTACAAACCCCCATATAATCATGTTTACAAATATTCTTTTGCATTACCGTTACTGCAAAGTTAGAGAAAGATTTGGTGTTGCAGAAAAATTTGAATACGTACATAATTTGAATATTTTATTGGCATTTACTAAAATATTATATTTTTCTTAGCATTTTATCTGAGAAAAAAGATTAATTTTGAACAAATTTAAAAAATTTATGAGATTGATTACATTTTCAATAATATCTTAATTTAATAACAACACTCAATTTACGTAAATGCTAAAATTTGAAATAAGGATTACACAAGAAATTGTATTAATGTCAATGTTGTCTTTTTCCAGCTTTATGACAGAATCTCAGGACGTGTACCAACACCGTATCGAGCACCACAAACAGATGCAGTTCAACGCGCCCGTGAAGTCGAAGAGATCCTTCGAGAGGCAGAGCATTCGGCGGTGCGAAATATCGATAGAGCAGATCTTCGAGAACTTCATGAATTATTGGTCCAGCCGCATATGAGGGTAAGTACGTTGTATTTTAAAGCTAGGAGCTAGCACAGGCAGAACAGATGATTTATTCTGTTGACTTTAAAGCTAGCTCTCTTTCTAACTTATATTATAAAATGGCGCAGTAATATCTTAGGCGAAGTTTTATGCCAGTATTCACACATGTGTACACACAGATATTTTACGTATGCATTTCTACTATTAAGCATATCGCTTAAAACTTATAGAAAAGTAGAACACACCACAGCTGTAGATATGTATACTACATATCTTTTTACGCAAATTCTTTCATCGATGAATTCTTGCTTGAAATATTTTTTTAAATGACAAAAATTAACAGTTTGAGATTATACTGCAACTGTTTAAAGTACTTTTAAATAATTGATCTTAAAATTTGCGGAAGTCGCGTTTATAATTACTGCAAATATAAAAAGTTGACCAGACTTGATTCGTTTAAAGTACATATTGATAATAATTTCTCAATTTACTCACATACATAAATGAATTCAATTAAGAAAATTAGAGATCATTTAATTAATTGACGACCAATTATTTGAGTTGTATAAAGTGGTTTTTTAACAATGATAATTGATAAAACTCAATGTTGCGAAGAAAATTATATAAAATAAAATGATTTGTAAATTGTGATTGATATTCTTCATAAATTTTATATATACACAAAATTATTTCTTGTGTGACAAAGAACTATTAAGGGAAATAAAATTTACTTGCATTGAAGAAATAATTAAAAATTTTTCTATTTATATATATAGTTATATATATAAATATATATACATCGATATTATTAGAAATAACTTTTAACAATTACATTTAAAATGATTTCGAATAATTTTGTTTAAATAATTGAGAAACTAATTTTTTAATTTACTGTCATTTACATATATGCAGTGATAATTTTCAAAAATTAAAAATTAAAAATTATTACCGCATGTATATATATACTATATATGACAGTAAAATGAGAAATTAATTCCTTAATTTTTTAAACAAAATAATTGAAAAGTAATTAAATGTAATTGTTATAAAAGTTACTTTTAATAATATTGATGTATGTATATAATTATATAAAATATATACATATGTATATATATATATATATATATATATATATATATAACTATGATGAAATGAAAAAAATAAAATTATTTTTCATACATTACAATAACAAGACAAATTCTCTGATGTTAACAACACGGAATTGGTTGTAACAGAAATAGCTTTTGTGAAATCCGTAAGAAAATTGATATTTGCATTGAATGATTTGTGTGGCGTCTCTTTTGCGAAACTATTTCAATCTATATATTCTGAAAATCGTTCAATCGTGCCGTTGCATCACTGTTGGTCCTTACAGCAACGATCACTAGCAAATTTATCGCGGTGTTTGACATTACCGTAGGATATACCGTAAATGGGGCGCGGAAATGTAGGTCGATCGTTAAAATTCTCAGTTAAAAATCCCGTAGCTGCAACGCGGCAGAGGGAGCAGGGGGAAAAGTTATAGCAGGAGAAAGATAAATGTAGAGAAGAGAGACAAGAGAGATAGATGGAGAACACGGGACAAGCGATTTAATCGGACCATGGCACATTCTGACGAGCTATCTCGTTACTAGGCGCCTTATTAATCCGTTCTTCATCCTTGAAGCGCGATACTCGTTATTTATTCGTATCTCCTTCCTTCGTCGTCGTCCGTGTTTCTGTCTGGTCCTATTTTAGATCGTCGTCTCTCGAGAAATTGAGAACTTGGTTATACTTTTTACGAGATATTTGGCACTTCGCTCCGGATACAGCCAAAATCGATGTGGCGTCCTACTTTGATTAGCGAAATAAGTGGAACGGGCAAAAATAAAAGAGTGTCTGGCACGAGATACATTTAATTTGATAGAGTTGTTGCTTTTGTTTCTTTCATAGAAAACATATATCTCTAAATACTAAAAACAATATTTTATTTTTAATATTTTGTTTGTTTTCACTGTACTTGAACTTTAAACCTTTATTTGCATTAATTATTATTTATTTTAGGTTTTCCGATAAGATTATTATTGTATATTTGTCTAAAGTATATGTTCAGTATATACTATAAATTTCTCATTTAATATGACGCGTTACATATTATAAAAAATAAACAATAAACAATTCTTTTTCGTATGTAAGAAAATTGAATATTGAAAATACAGTATGCATTTTTACGGTATAATTTGCTATAATTACCATACATATATTGTTTACTATATTTAATGAAATTGTTATTACTTAGTATGTTCTCATTTTCCTTGCATCTCTCATTCTCCGAATGTTTTGTGAATATTTTTTTATGAAGAATATAAAATTTAGCCATCATAATAAAGACACGCGCATATAATTTTTATAAACTTTGAAAAATATAATCGCGTTGTTCGATATATATATTATTTATATATGAGTCATCTATTCTCATAATTACTACTTAAGGATAAAGATTACAACCGTTATCATTATGAGCTATTATATTTTGTAAATGTTCTCGTAAAAACGTTATACATATATACTGATAGAGATAAATTAATTAAATAAAATACTCACTTTTACTATATTTTCGCAATTAAATCCAAAATTGAAAGTAATAGAAGTCTTTAAATTGTATTGTACAGCTGAGAAAAAATAAACGAATTTAATTTATAAGAAAATAGAACTTGTTGCTTCGTTGATAGGAAATAATATTGTGGCGAGAAGATCGATCGATGCATAGCTATCACAGAATGCTTGTCTTACATTAAAATGCATGATAAAAAAGAGAGAGAGAGAGAGAAACAGAGATAGAGAGAAAAAGAAAGAGAGAGAGTTCTTGATCCATCGACTACATGGTCACAGCAACCATCCAAGGAAAAGATTAACGCATGCGCTTAATGTTTTGGGAAAACGAGAAAATCGATGAAGTGCACTCAAGGTTTATATTTCATAAAACTACATACACGCATATATATTACAACATTAATTACTTCTACACAATTGATACTAAATTAACTGTCTGTAAATTGTACTTAATAATAAAAAATTTTCTTATAAAAAAATATACGATTTTGCTGCAAATTCATGTATATGTATGCAAAACATTACAGAATAATACCATAATTTAAATTAATTTTTAAAACAAAGTTTCCCCAATTAATCATCATGAAATAGTCATATTCTGCTAATATTTTCTAAGCATACCGCGAAGTGATTATTAAAAAGTGTTATAATTTTATTTATTTTAATAAACGCAAATTTAATTATATTAAAAATTAATATTTTAATAATATTTATCTATAAAATTTATCAAACTATATTTCATTTATAACGCTTTGTCTTCAAAATTCTTATTATCTTGATTGTTCTGAAAAATAATATTTTATTATACTAATAATATAAATATTTCGAGAACTTATATACATAAAGCGTTATATGTTTCTCAGATATTAAAGCATATGTACAGGAAGAAGGAATAGGTATAAATTGAGACATTGTGCAAGGGAGAAGTGTTAACTTAATATTTATTCTATAAAAATACATGCTACCAAATACCTAAAATGAAAGAGACGCAAAAGATAATTCTATAAGTATCATTCGTAAAAGGGTAATCTCTGTTTCTAAATACAATCTTTCCCAATTAAACATTTACAATTGGATAACTAGCGATCACCTCGCACTTCAACTCGACAAACAATCTGTATACGTTAGGTCAAGTCGTGAAGTAGAAAGAGTCGCTATAAGAGCGCTAGTGAGTTTCCAGAGCACCGAGGAGACTTCTTAAGGGATCTGTTCGAAGGGTCGAACGAGCGTCGCAAGCCGGAAGAAAGTATCCGGCGGGCTTGAAACTGGATCACGATTGATTGGCGCCGTATCGTCCGGTGGCGTACGCAACCCCGTCCGGTGGTGGCAGCTACCGACGCTGATGGTACTGCGAAACGCGCGTCGGTCGGTCCGTCGATGCGGGGGCGACATGGCGCGGTGCTGGCGAGTCGTGGTGGAGGGCGAAAAGGAAGGATCTGACGTACGGGGCGGGTGGCCTCCCTCCCGAGGGGTCGCGGAGGGGTCGCTGAAGCCAGAGGGGGTGGGAGCCAGGGCAGGAGAGCTAGTATGCCGCAGAACGTAGATCGCGAGCGACGCGTTCCGCACCCCTTTGTCCAAATATACATACACATACACAAACATACAGGTTCCTCGTCAACGACCCGCCGCAGGTCGATCGTGCTGCGCAGCACGTGGAGGGTGGTCGCCGGATATGATATCGCTCGCGGTTGACGCGATCTCAGGACGTGCGACGACGTGCTTCACCTTCGAGGTGCCGCGGATCGCGCGCGAAGGGTAGGAGAGTCGCGGAGAAGATGCTCCGGCCGCGCGTGATCTGTAAACAGCAGTAGTAGTGTCAGTCGGTAGTCAGCCCGTATGCATAATAACGGCGTCCTCCACTGCTCCCGCGGTATGTCGCGCTGCGCCGTCACCGGCTGTCAAAACGCGACGTTTTCAGTGTGCTAGCCTTGTGATACACCTCGGCCTTTCCCGTTCTGGTGTCGTGCCGAAAGTGTCACGAATCGATCGTATGTTTTTTAATGTGCGTTACATCATTCTTTCACCTTTGTCAACGACTCTGAAAATATATGGTATAGCTGCGTTATAGATTGAAGCCTGACATCGGCCTACGCGCGCCTGCTAATTTTCCTCATTCACGATTATACTGCTGACTTCGCACGTCAGGGATCCCGCTTTTATGGATCGCTCGAGTTACTCGCTAATTGAATGATCACCAACCGGTTAACTCGCGTCAGCCGGCACATGGTTGCTTAGCAGCGCCGCGACATTTTCTATGTAACCAAATTTAGCCTGACTTCGGGATAGACGCACCTAGCTTTGTATTTGTGACCACTTGTGGTCCGTCATGTGTGATTTAAGTGAAATTTAATTGGATATATTCTCTCGTGAAACTGTTTCAAAAGTCAGTTCGCAGTTCGCTCACGCGTAAAATGCATTATATACAAAATAGTATGTTAGAAACTGATATAATGACGAGCTTATTTTTATATTCTTTTTTTTTTATTTGAGATTACTATTTCGTAATTATCATATTATGGTTGTCTATAATTTTATTTGTTTAATTTAATAAACATAAATTTTTTGTTATTTTATTGTCTAATTATACTTTAGTATCATATGATTATATTTTTCACATAACTTGAAAGATTTATTTTTTGATCAGGGATTTTATCAGGATTTTTTTTTGCTTCAATATTATTATTAACTTATTTTATTTATAGGTTCGTGAAAGTATTGATTGTAGCATATACATATATGTATGAATGAATAATAACTACACACATATATATATATATATATATATATATATATATATATACTTAGAACTTTATCTTTGTTTAATCATTATTTATTAATGAATTATATTTGATATAAATAATAATACATATATATAATATATAATTAACGATATTTTCTCCAAGTTTTATCAAATATATACATAATTGATAATTTATATGTACAGTTATTTCTTTCATTTATTGCAGAAATTTTTTTGGTTCCGCAAGTTTTTGTAAAAAACAAACCTCGAAGCAAAAACAAAAAATAGATTGAAATATGCGAAACACATTGACTAGTATTGATCTTTTTGACATTTCATCATGTGTCATTCGTTCAAAGCTTTATAAAAATCCACACGTGGTATTCCCCAACGAATACACTTGGACAGGTACGAAACATATTTCTCTGCCGTCGGCAAACTGCTTCGACCAGTAGAAATGAAGTTATCTGTCTGTGTCGCCGGTAGAAGCAATCTTGCCGACGTTTCGTTAGTTGCCGTAGCCGCGGTCGTTGATAAATTTGATCGCGCCAGAGGTCTTCAGTGAATGAAAACCAATAATTCTCTGCAGTTATCTCGAATAGCCTAACCATATTTGCCATTCACTTTACCATGTTGATTTCCTTCGATTTTCATCTTTACAATTGCACTTGGCTTCGTTATAATCGATTTCTTCTACTAAGTAACTTCTAGTAACGGTTCGTTTTTATCGTATATCTTATGCCCCGGGTTACACCCGAAGTGTCATCGACACCAGTTAGGCGAGAGATTTTTGCAGCTCGGTTTGGCGAAGCCCGAGTTGGCACGGTTGAACGCGAATGTACAAAACACAAAATATATATATATATACAATATATATACATATATATATATACATATACATATATATATGCACCGCGTGCTTGTCGAAATTGTCGCAACTAAAATTTATCTTCTTCGATACAAGCTAGACACTGTTATCGTATTCCTATTGTTAACACAGCCACATCAAAAATCAAAGAGCGATAAAATATATGTCTCTGATATACTTTTAAAAAATATTGCAGTTTAACTTAGCAAAAATAAAGTATACAGAAATATAGTATACAGAATGTGATATACACAGAATATTATTTCAGTCATCTATATTTTAAGATATTGCAGCCAACTTTTTTCTAAAACAAATTAAATAGAACGTTATCATTTATCATAATATTAACTTTGACAATTAAGAGTCTTATTACGTTATATTTTTAATATAAAATTTAATTAAAATTTACAAATATATGTCTTACATTAGTTATATACTTGCGATGCTTTTAATTTATGTACACATAGAAAATGTGTATTTCTCAATTTCTAATAATTAAATGATTTAAAATCTGTATTAACGTGCATTTATAGTATCAAACCTTACTATATTATATTTATTTTGCTCTTTTATTTTTTTATTAGATATTTATTACTTTAGCTGCTACAGATATATACAAATTAATAGCGCACAAAAATAAATAGCTTGTATTATATTATAAATTATTATGACAAGTTATCACAATACATAGCTTAAATTACATTTTCTATGCATTTTATTAACTTTTCCTCTTAGTCTCTCTTTTTATAAGAGATTCTTTTAACCTATAAAGAGTCGTTTCTTGGATTGTAATATCTAAAACTTTGTGATTGCTCGGAAATGCCGATTACTTGCAACCAAAGTTTGCTATGTGGTTAGCCAACTGTATAATGTGCAGCATCTTTGACCTACCGAGTTCTGTTCTCTATCGTCGAGAGTCCTGTTCGCTTGATTGATAGAGTCAGGAACTTCCAACACTCGTTGACCCGAGTTTTATATTTTTAAAACTTGGTTGCATTTTTTATCTAACTGTTGTTTCCTACTGTATCATATCTTCTCGGCAAAATAAATGGCATATTAGACATATTACGTAAATGAATCAAATGTACAATTATATATAATGATTAATATACACTCAAAACTAAATTTATTAACAAAGAATTATATATATATTTTTTGTTTCTTAAGATTGAAAATTTATTTTTTGCTTTATCTGTTTTTTACGTATAATATATAATATATTGCAATGCTAGCATACATTACATTTGATATATTTTAAAGAATTATTAATTTATTTCTTTCGTGATTTGTCTCATAGCAAATTTAAAACTTCTATTACTTTTGTCTACATAAAATAATATATATATATATATATAAGAAGAGTATTAACTCTACAGAAAACATATTCTGGCAGAAAAACTTTGTCAGAGAAAAACTTGGATAAAGATAATCAATGAAAAATAGAACAGTAATAAATGTAAAAGAAATGCATCAGACTAAATAGAACCATAGCAAATAAAATAACGTAATAAAATAATATAATTTAATGAAATAAAAATATAGAATGAAAATGATGAATAAAATATAATTTTCTTTCGTTAAATTATATTATCTTAAAAAAGTGAAAAATGCAAAGAATCTTACACAATTGCAATGTTCCTGCGTATTAGCTCATTGATTGAATTTTGTGCAAGATGGCGATGGGAATGCGAACCGATGACTAATGGCAGATTTTTGAGAATGAAAAAGAGAAGCGCGAATTTAAATTAGAGTGAATCGAAATCGTTGAAGCGGGTAAAGCAAATAGTGCAAATCTTTTCTTAAGCGGCTTTCTATCTCTCTTCTTTTGGTGACCTTTATATTATATTCGTCCCTGGATTTCGCTCAGTGATTTTAGTCCCTTGATTCTCCTGTATCTTTCATAAGCTCTTCTTCGCTCCATTAAATTTACGCACTTTCTTTATCGCACAATAGAGAATAGAAAAGATTTTAGGACGCTCGTTTATATAGCTAAAACTTCCTGGTTCGACCTTGGAAAGTGTTCTTGTTACCTACTTACGCGATACGTTGCTGTTTCAGTTTAATCTACTGGATAGAAACTATGTTCGAAATGTCATATGTTTTAAAATTTTTGTGATCTGCTACTACGTACATGAATGTTACTGCATGTCTACATATAATTGTATGGGGGAAAGTTTTCGGATACAATTATGTCTATACACATACATACACATATATATATATATATATAATTTGCACTTTAAATATTTATTCTAAAATACAAATATACACGTGCACTTATGATGTACATGCAAATATTCATTATGTCGATTAGCTACTTACTTTGATATTATTGTCATGAGTTGCTAATAGTAGCAATTATATCATCTATAATTATTATCGCATTATCGCGTAATGAATTATACCAATTCAATAATAATGACAGTCTGCGTGACTGTTTAATCAATTAAATGATATTAAAGTTGATAGCGCTTAAAGTAATAGTAAGCTTTGAATATATGCATTGATCTAAAAATCTGTAACACCATGTACGTATAATATATAATATATTGCAATGCTAGTATACATTACATTTAATATTTAGAAAAAACCTGTCTCACATACTTGATTTGAAATTTTATTAAAAAATTATAAAATTTATCTTGATAAAATTGTGTGACTTTGTCCCTGTGCATTTCCGAAATAAAAATAGAATATCTTGCTGTTAAATAGAAACTGAAATCTTGCGAGATTAACCTGTGATCACTCATATTTTAATTAACATGACATCAGTCATATTTTACATTCGAATATGTTAATAGACAAATGTAAGATACGACGTACAAATTTGAAAAGAGGGATTTCTTTTCCGAGGAGTAAGTCACAAGTATATTCATATGTCGATTGGTGAATCAATATGTGACTAACGTCGCGCGCACGGAAATGGGATGGGAAGGATATGTGGCGAAACGAAGATCTGGCAGTTGACGGAGGACGATATTGCATATTGTGTCGAAATTGGATTCGTATGTAAATGCATGCAAATCCTGTAGTTTCTGGGGATGTTCATTTTTTCAGATTAATCTTATGCCTGACGAGACATCTCATGTCCACTTTCATCGATTAGTACGACTGAACGCCTAAAAGGATCGCGCGGCACGATTCTGGGTAAAAGGTGATATCAAATTGTTGAAGCATTGTTTGCGATCAAACGATTAAATGCGGTGGAAATGATAAAATTGGTTTAATCGACCGTGAGGAAAAGCTTAAATAATGTTACACATTTGTGTGCGCGCGTGTATGTTCTTTTTCGGTGCATATTTCAACTGCGTCCTCGTCACAATCAATTAGTAAGCTGATGGTGTTTGTAAGTAAGAAGAATGATGTTGCTTAGCTAGGAAATTACCAGTCTAAATACGTAATGTGAAGCACTCCATTTGTTTCGGCGTTAAACACTAATTGAATCAGGTTAAGTAAGGTTCAATTAAGTACGACAGCTTTAACTGTAAATTGCATAATACGAGACAATTTTGCCATTTTAAATCTTATATTGACTATTTGCGCGTATTTCTCCATATGTAAGTTTCGAGATTAATTTATATATGGAACTTAGTGATCTCAAACCAAGAGATACAGTTCCGAATAATTAATTTTTCGTGCTTTAGCTCTGTTGGGTCTGTTGGATTTAAAAAACATCATATTTATATTATATTGACTATGTTTTTTATTCAACATGAATGAGTGTAATTATTACACGTCTTTTGTGTAATAACAAAAAAAATGCAAATATTTGAGAGAACAAAACATGTGTATATGTGTGTGTAGAGCTTTTTTCGCAATATTCCAAAATTGTTTCATATATTAGAAAACTATTTTTTTATTGTGCATACCGATAAGTAGTTATATTATTATGTATATGTATATACATTTGCCAGACTATTGTCGATATTTTATAAATACTCTATTTTTGACCATTATTTATTTATCGTTTGCGCTAAAATACAACTTACGATGCAATTTAATTTTATGGTATGTGCTGCATATTCTAGAAAATATTCTGCATGGTAAGATTTGCGATGCTAATCTCTCACACGAGATATAATATAAACAACGTTTTCTATTTTCCACAAAGTATATAGATTCGTATAAAACTTGTACGTCACGTACAAGACCTAACTTCCTACTTTGTGAGAAAGATCAGTAATTCACATCGTCAATGGTAATACGGATACGTACGCAGTAAGACTTTGCACGTACAAAGAACAACTCGTAAAGAAAAGGTAAATGCTTTTGAGACACTGCCAATTTCCTAAAAAGCTACATTCGGAAACTCTTGAAAGTCTTGACCGACATGAAGAAAAGGGCGAGAAAGCGGAGTGAGAAGAGAGAGAGAGAGAGACATTGCGAAATGAAAATTTAAGAAAATGGAAGCACAAAAGTACATGCAAATGCATATAGGAAGAGTAGCGAAATGCGCAACGATAAAATTTTTTGAATGAACAGGGAGAAGGAAAATGTACCTCGATATCGACGTTTAGTGCATATTAATCTTTTTAAAAGGTATTTCGATATGGAATATTTAATTTGAATAATAAGCAGAAAACATGAATAATTTAAAAAAAAACAATAAAATTGAATTCTGAAATTAATTACGTTTAAAAATACAGAGATTAATTTTAAAATATTTTACAAAGAGAAAAGATTTCCATTTTTTTCTGCTAATATTTAAACTTTTTTCTAAAGAGAAATAAACACGATCTGCTCCCGTTGTAAAACTGTTGTAAAATGATGTTGATATTGTGCAGGACTTTATTTTAACTTGAATTTTAACCATGTTTTACTTTAATATGTAAATTTGTAAGCGCATTCTATCTTGAAGGTATTACGCAAATATCTGTATATGGCACAAGTTTTGAGCATCATGGTTGAGAGGACACATAACATACTTTATCACGCTACTTCGTATTCAAGACGAACATGTCTCCTTTTATCACCCTAAATAACTCACTGTTCTATATCGATCCTCGATCAATCCCTAGGCACAATGCTTCCTCACGTTCTGGATTTAACTAAGTAAAATTCCTTGAATTTGCGCAGCTTTCCGTACTTTAATCGCTACTCATTTCACGTTACATCTCAAATTAAAGCCAAGTCGTCAGCAAGATCCAAGAAAATTTCTTGGTAGATGTCTAGTGATTTGCCCGGGCGATAATCCAGCGAGTCTTATGAGATTATTAAAATTGGCCGGAAATTTCCTCAACGTTTCGCTTTATAGCCACCGCTTTTATTCTTTTTACTCCGTTTGTAAAAATAAAATATTGAAGGTAAAATACTTTGTCGAATGGCCACTTTTTATGAAACTGTGGAAAACTTTAATTTTTGACTAATAATTAAGTTATATGTCTTGCTCTTTAATGTTGTATAAATTTTACTCTTTTTACATAGTGAAAATTATATTAATTAAAGCTTCAAACAAGTATATTTTAACGTTCTACGTGCATTTATTTTAATCTCGAGATTAGAGTAAATGCAATAATAGAAGTATATTTATGTGTACATTCTAAATACTATAATTACAACTCATAATTCCTATATAAACAATGATTTATGCTTGCGCATGTCTACGCGGTTGTTATTATTAGTTCTCTTTAATAAGCTTTGGTATGCGTCGAGTTCTCTCTGTTTCTAATTACCGTTCCACACAATACGAATTATCATTTAATTATACATGCTACCTAAGTCACAGAATACGCGATTTTTTTCTAATTTTTAATACTTTTTAATATATCTCCTTTTTTAAAAATTGCCGTTTATTGCATAATATAATATGACTAGTATAATATAATGCGTAACAGTTATTTGTTCAATTATTTATTGGCTGACGACATGGTTGTTTTAACGTTAATATTTTAGTTGCGTTTCACGAGTATAACATTTTTAACTGATTGATAAATGTACATACTAATTTCCTATAATCTGCTTTTAAAATTCATGTTGCGTATAGTATAAGTTATAACATTTTGTTGTTTCTCGTAATATTCAAGTGTAGTTAGACATGTAATTTCAAGCGATCTCGAAATTTCAACATATTTTAAATAGTCACCTCGTTGTATCTTGGTGTTGGGTTCTGCTTTCACGCAGAAATAATTTACGAACTTCACACTTTGTCAGCGTCACTTTGTCCTTTATGTGGCTTTAACGGATTGCAGCCGCACACAGGTCTTTATTACGAGTACTATCCGTGCGATTCCTGGGATCTCCTTGTTTGCATAAAACCCTTGTTGTACCGTAAGTACATGCAGAAGACATTAGAAATCCGCATGTGGCAATTCGGTGTTCATGCCGCATGCTAGTTAACGCTAAGCCAAGAGTCATGATATTCGAAGTGAGCAAGCCGGTGGGAGATTGAGTCACTAACCCCGCGTGCACGCTCCAGTTCTGACTCGTTATAATCTTACACATACACGTACAGTAAGAAATTAACGCTAATTACCAAAGTCACTTGTAGTAAATAACATTTAACGCGGAGCTAACTTCGAACGATCGCGCGACTGACAAAACGGGTTCTTGGGAAGCATTCGAGATTCATTAATATATAATCACGTTTATAATTGAATTGTCTTTTCGTCAGAAGATCGAAACATTAGACTTCGCATCGAGTATCGAGTAATTACGATGGATGAGGAAGCAATATTCATCCCTCCTTTCTCGTCTCCCCTAGCGTCTTATTTCCACGCGGGTGAAGAATAAATATTAGTTTCGTCGCGAGACTAGTGAACGTGCTTCGAAAGTTTGGGAACGCGTGTGCGTGAGATCGATCGCTCGCCATCGCGGTCCGAGTCGAATCGTCACTATGTGAACTATGTGAACGCGGTCGTTGCGCGCTCCCGGCGATGACGCGTCACGCGTGAAGCGCTGCACCGCTATGCCGCCGCGTTCGCGCGCCACGTCGCCGCCCGTCCGATCGCCGCGCGTGATGCTGACGAAGGTGACGACGACGATGTAGCCGCACGCAGGACGACGAAAACGTGCCACGCGCGCAACGTGCCGGCTACGCGGCGGCTGCTGGGTGTGGAAGGTCGCGCGTTTAATGCGATGTGAAGTCCGTCATGAACCACCCCGCGACCCGGGACCCGCTTGGCTCCAGGTCGCCGGGATGCTGCTATCACACGTGGAATCCGCAATACTGTACGCCGTGCAGGATCTGTCAGAGACCGGTCCTGAGTCTGCAGCCGTGCGTGCTGCGACGCCCGGCGCTGCTCTCGTATCCGTCCGTCCGCGAGCCGGAACACCGGAGTCAGGAGTTTCATCAGGAATGCCGTCACCAGGATCATTATCAGGAGCATCATCGGGAGCGCGTGTACGAGCGTCCTCGGCGGCAGAGATCGTTCGAGGCTCCGTCGCCGCGCCGTCGCGACGTTGACATCCCTGACGGCCGACCGGCCTCGAATCCCTATTATCACACTCACCCGCCGCCTGGCTCGTCGACCGGTTATTCCCTGAACAAGTCCGCGAGCATCGTACGCCTAGGCTCGCCCGGTGGATCGCTCGGTCAACGCTCTCCGGGGGCTCGCGTCCCGAAACCGCCCGGCCTCGAGCAGACCCATCGATGGATCGGCGAGGAGACCAAAAGATCCTTACCCCTGCACGTCTACAAGTATTATCTCGCGCATACGAAGGAATACCGCCGGCAAAATGTACAGGTAATTATCGTTTGCCAGCTCGATGACCGTCCGATGACCGTGCGGCGAGATTCATTAACCCGCGAGCCTATCTCTCTTTCGGTTTCTATTTTCTTATTTATGGAAATATTCTAAAAGCATTTTTATTTCCTCTCTTTCTCTATCTCTTGTGCAATGTATGTGATGTAATCGCATTTGTGCAGTCAAAGATGCAAATATTAATTGGATGTTACATTTTTTCATGTAAATCCTGGGGACATCTTCTGTGTAGCGTATTGATCTATTTCTCCCACAATGCTCGTAAAATTCGTAAAATTTGGTTGGTTAATCAAACTCGATTTACGGACGCGTGGTCATTAATTCTCTTTTATTTTCTGGCAGTCGCCAGAACATTTTTTATGCGCTTTATATTGTGTGATATTCAATAAAAATAATAACAATTCCATCTCTTTGTCGCATATGTCCTACATGAGAGGCAAAGTGAATTATTCCCCAAATGTGTCTCGCACATATCTCTTGTTTCCAAATGTTCATAATTTTTTCCTCAATAAGGATAAGCGCATATGATACTTTATACCATACACAATGATTCAGAATCTGATATACTGTACACAATTTTATAATTATATGCAATATAATTATGCAATTTTGCTAATAACATTTTATTTTTCTTCTTATTTTGTTTACATTAAAAAGTCACAAATATGCTTTCATTGATTATTAAAATATTAATTTTACACAATATTTCTAGTTGATGAAACTTTTCATCCTTAAACAGTTACAACAATTTATGCAATAAATTATATAAGTCTGGTTACATTAACACGATAAAAACTGTCATCATTTAAATAATGTTAGAACTTATCTTCAGTTTATGAGACTACTCCTTTTTTATTTTTTACTAGAGTGTCCTTGGAAAAATATCAAAGTAATTATCTTATATCTAAAGTTTAAATATTGGATACGTCGAGAAGAGACAAACTAATTAATCACCATTATCTCAGTTGCACGCTCGAGTTTTCGCGACTTAATGTCCAAATGGCCAAATGTTAGCATTATTAGTGGATTCTGTAAAAAAGTAATTCTATGAAAATTTTTAGACAAAATGTTTTCTTTCGATAATCAAAATTATATTTAAAAGTATATTACCTTCGAAATTATCAGAACATTCTATTTACTATTGTATTTAGTGAAACATTTTATATCACAGATGTATAAACGGGAAAAAATTGACGTTAATTTTCTGTATCATTTTATCAGAATGAGTAGAATTTTGTAATGAACAATAATGTGTTGTAAAATGCGTTTGAAGATTTTAAATTTTAGCATTATAACTTGTTTGCTATAATCACTTTCAATTTAATTCGAAATAAACCATAAAATTTGTCATTAAAAGAATATATTGCTGATGGAATAAAAATGCAATCAAATTATGATAACGAGATATCTGAGAAATTGGAACAAAATGTATCCAACTATGCTAAAACCTTTGCATAATATTCAACTTAATTGAAATATAGGACGCGATAAATATGCTCTAATCATGATTACGATGATTTAAGTTGCGAGCTTATTTACGCATTATAACACTTGTATGAAATAAATCCACTTTATTTGTGATATAAAAGTTTTAAAAAGAAAATACATTGTAATAAACAAAAAAAATTGTGATAAAAATCAAATTTTGGCTGGTTATTCATACAAAGATATTCGCAAATAATAATTTTTGTTCACTCGCATCTAATGTACGTGAGCTTATAATTATTTTATTTTTGCTAGAAAATGTGCTTTGTGCATTCATGTTTTTATCAAATCTATATTTTCCTAATTCTATTTGTCGTTGCGTGTCCTGATCATAAAATTATCGTAGCGTTGTCGCTGCGTAATATTTATACAGACAAGTATTCTTGAGCTTTCTAGTGCCATTGAATATATGTATATGCGAGTATTGCGCCTGAACGCATCTCAAAGAGAAAAAGCCTGTGCTCAAACGGACCGACATTTTTCGTTTGCGTACTTCGTTATAAAATACAAAGTGCATAACTCGTCCTCGAAAGTCTTATAACGTCTTTTTTATTTATCATGTTCTGTTATTTATTATTAGGGAATTCTATGTGAAATAACATAATAAAAAGTACAATTAAATAGTCAAAGAATAAATCTTCAGTTTTCTCTAACATATATTCAAACAATTGAATTAGATTTCATTAATTATTATATGAGTAAATTTAAATAGATTTCTTGTTTAATTATTGGATATAAGAATTATATTGTTACAATGAGAAATCTTATATATACATATATATATATATATATAAAATAAATAGGTCATACACGCCATATATATCTATGTCTGTGTGTAATAATTTATATAAATTAAAACACAAGGGTCGGTTTAGGAACATAACAAAAGGGCGAATGTCCACGTGCGTTCGCTTTTCGTAAGTTCCACATCGTGCAATATTAAGTTGCGTTGAGACCACATTGAAGTTTATCACATTACGTATATTTGGAAGGTGCGTATATATACATATATATATTATTAGAGTTATATATATATATATATATATATATATATATATATATAACTCTAATAACATATATTGTTACTTTGAAATTATATGAATTATAACGATTCATGTTACATTTAAATAAATTGTCACATTATAGGGTGAAAAAAAACTACGTCAAATATTAAATAATTAAGATATTAAATATTTGAATTATAACAGAAATCAGCAATTGTTACTTAAATTATCAATTTTTATTAATGATTTATCTCAATTTTTCACGTTTTATGTAAAAACAAATTTTTTTTAGATAGCTTATGTACAAATTTTTTCCTTTTTAAGTTTTATCTTTAAAGGCATTAACAATAATAATGGTAATAACATGTTGCAAATTGCTTATTTTCAAAGTATGATTGATTTATTGTATACATGTATAAACATGATTATAACAATAGTTATTTCATGAAGGTTATATAATTATTTAAAGATAAAATTTATTATTTTTTTATTGAAATTTTTTGAGTGACTAAACTTTATCTTCGGTAAATTATTGCATAAGCACACAAGGTATATTAAATAAAATATTTTTATTATTTTTTTCATCACATATACATGGCTTATTTAATTGCATTTTGTTTGTGCACGTATGCCTCTCTATGTGTAATATAAAATGTGAAAAAATATATTCATTAGTTTATTAAATTTATACGTACAATTGATTTAAATGTATAGCCAACCATAAACATAATGCTTTGAAGAAATAAAACAGAAAAACATGTAATTATAATAATCATTATTTCGTTTATGAAAAATTAATTTTATATACAATATATTATTCGCAAAAAACTCAAACACTCAAATTAATAAAAATTTTTTACCATTATACCCCTGTTTAAAAAAGTATATATATATATATATATATATATATATATATATATGCATATGTGTATATATTTATATATATATATATACACATTTATACATTTACACATTTATACATTTACTTTAATTTATACATTTACACATTTATACATTTACTTTAATTTATACATTTACTTTAATTTAATTTATCTCATAATCTTACTATTAAGTCAGTAAATTATTTTCTTTTTTTTATAAAGAAAAAGAATAATTTAATCATTTTTATGTAGGTTACACATTAACATAAATTGAGAATTATATTTTGATATTATTTAATTAATCAAATAACTGTATAATATATGTGTTATACATAAAAAATATTTATACAATACTTATAAAATATTTATATGCTATATAAAATATTTAAGTTTTTATTAGATTTTGATTTGAATTTTAATCAACGTATATAATAATATTTTTGATAATGTAATGATATGTGTCTTGATGTCATTTAATAATTATCGGATTGCATGTAGAATGCAATTATAAATTTTAAGAAATGTAATATTCTTAATTGTATCAGTGATAATAAATGATTATAATTATAACATTATTAATGGTATAACTAAATTGTTATTAATTTTTTTATCTTTAGAACGAAATATAATATTTTTTTTTATTTATTCGAGTGCTCAGGAAATTGAGAGAACGCAAACATAATTTAAAAAAATATAATATTCAGAGATATAATATAAACAAAGTTTTTCTTCTGATTGTGAAAAATTATATTCATCTAAACCTCACTCGTGAAAACTACAGTAGCTAAATATTTGCTTCCTTTATTGAAATTATATGAAAATAAACATTTTTATGCGTAATGAACGTTCCTATTTTATTATTTTATTATTTTATTTATATTTTATTGTATTGGTTATTGCTGAAAACACGTATTTATTTTATATTTTAAATGCTTGAAGATATCTAATAATTTAAAGGCAATAATGATAGTACACTGATAATGCTGTGGCAACAATATAATAATATAATAATAATATAGAATTTCGAAAAAAATATATGTATATACATACATATATATATATATATATATATATATATATATATATTTCGGATATAAACATATATCATTTTTTATTAATCGCATTAATAGCAAACAATGTTATTAATATTTTATAATGAATATAAGTAACTATAATATATTTTATACAAGAAAATCAGATTATTATAGAATATTTTAATTATTTTGAGCTTGGATGAATGATTTGAGATAATATACATGTCAATTTTGCAGCAAATTGAAAATCTATAGCATCCATTATCTTGAATTCGGCTTGCCACAAAAAAGTGCTTTCAAACGCGCGTTCGCTTAAAATTTAACGATTTTTCCTGTAAAACGAAACCAATTTGATTGGCTCCCTTTTTGATAATATAAAATCAAAGGAAGGTATAGAACGCACGCGCTAAATTAATAACATGATAAAAAAAGACTATATAGAGTATAAAATATCTCATGATATATATATTTATCTTATAATATTAATAATTATACATTATATAACACGTACACATATACATTACGTAAATGTATCATATAGGTAACACGTGCTTACTCGCGCATATAAATCTTATTGTAAGCATGTATGAATAAGGAGAGACGGTTACAAATTTTTACTCGTACTTTCTTTTTTATAAAAACGAAAAAGATACTCTTATATATTTATTTATATTTGTCGAGCTTATTCTATTTGCAATTTCCGAGAGCATGTCGGATGCAGAGAAACGGAAACCAAATGCAAATAGAATTTGAAGAATTTTTCGACTGGGGTGAGAATCCACATTTGCATGTGTAGGAAGACGTTAATTTCCGGTTTCGCAGACACAAGAGCTGCTCATAAGAATCTTGTAACTCACCACACCGAAAATAAAAGCGTCAGGGATTAGAATACGTCAGATTATTATACGATCAGATTATTATAACGTGCAATATATATATTTGTGCTAAAGAAAATCACAAATGGACAGTCAATTTCTACTAACGTTTGGTCCGCGTATGTGCAATATGTTTCACAGGCGGCTTATGTGGAACCGTCGTTATAATAATATGACTAAGGTTGCTTCGCGCAAGGAATATCAAAATGGTACACGGCGCTTTGCTTGAATATCAAGCATCCCTTAAAGCCGACGTAACGAGTAGGATTTCTGCTACTTTTACTACTCTATTCCGTTTTGAATGAATATGTACGCTCTGGATAACGATGCGAATCCACGCACGAACTTCTGATCGTGAAGAATGAAATTAAAGGGCGAAAAAAAGGCGTCAGTTATATTTGTACTGTATACTGAAATAACGCTCAAAGAAGAGAAATGATTTCGCACTATATCATCGTTATGCATAACAATAGATCGGTTTCTTTTACGTACACTTTCTACATTGTACTTTTTTTCTTTTCCTTTGCTCACGGTGAGCATGTATTTCTTTCATTTTATACAAAATACAAAAATGCAAAGAATAATCCTAATAACTGCAGGATGAGAAAACGTATGTTATACATAGTAGGTTTTCGTAAAGCTGCACGAATCTTTATGAATATATATAATATATTGCTAATGTGAATCTAAAATAATTTCCTATATGGAAATTTTATATGAAGAACAATCTGTAATTAATAATAGAAATAGAAATAACGTAATGTGCTTTCATAAAAAAAATGAAAAAATAGTTATCTTAAAGCTACACAAAAATATTTTTTAATCTGCGCGATTTAAATATAACAGATCATCTTTAACGAAATGTATAAGTTGACAGAAATATTTTTTACAATACATTCCTGTATACATATTTGTGCACGGATGAGAGATATAAAATTGTTTTCAATGTGTCAAATCTGCGTAACATTTTTTGATGTATATAGCATCAAAAGTTAATACTACGGAATAATTCATGTTTTTTAGTTAAAAATCCGATTTGCATACCTTTACTAGAAGTTATTCAGTATACAACTAAAAATAATATATACAGTTAAAACAATCATAGCAAATATAAAATAAATCTTGAAGAACATTTTCTCTTTAAGACATATATTACTAATGCATTTCTAAGTTTATCAAGAAAATAGATACTATTATAAGAAGCATGAAAAACTATTATGTTATAAAGAAGATATATGAAAAAATAAATTATATCTACTTTCGCATTTGTTTAGTTTATTTATTTTAAAGTTAACCACATAAAAAGCTATAAGCAACGTAATTCTTATTTTCAAGCTGAACGTCACGTCAAAGTTTTATTGCGTGTATTTTGATTGGCATGCTACTTATCGATTTGAAGTTTTAAGAGAGAGTGTATAGTAGAAAAAATATTTATATATATCTATATTTTTTAGATATATTGAGGGTTTATATCAAATGTCACATCAGCGCATATTTTTCGCTTCGAATATATTACTTGAATAAAAATCGCAGAGGGTATCTCACTTGATATACAATATTTATGTTACCATCGAATTTATGCTAACATTTATTTTATGATTGATGGATTATACAGCAGATAGTTCCATACGAAATTCAATAAATTATCAATTATAAATAGTTTATGCAAAAAATACATGTTTCGGTAGTATAAATTAAAGCTGAATTTGCATTATTCAGATTTGATATGGAAAAAGTATGAATGGCTGTGTACATAAACGAGAATAATGCGATAAGACATCTATGAACTCGTAGTACATACATATACATATATACATATACGCAATTGTGAAAGTAATAACGCGTATATAATGCGGCAACAGAGCATTACAAGTGCATACTTTGACAAGATTATGAAAGCCCTAATTCAATTCTCCAGTGTAAGGAACACACAACATCGTTCATTATTCCAATTATTGATGTTGAACGATAGCTGCGGGTCTAACTGTTGATTAGTTGCCATTAGTTGCCAACCTAAATGCGACCTGTTTGTTGCAACATTAATTCTCATTACAGCGAATTTCACCTGCCCTTCGGACGTGCAAACTAGGCCAGTTGCTGCTGCATAATTAGATGTAGATATGTTATCAGATGAATGACACGTGTTTCGGAAAATTCAATAGAGCAGCGTAGCTTTTTATTCATGAGTATCACTTATAACTTTTTGCCATTTTTTCATATCTAAGGATGTTCTTTGAACTTTGTGCTTGCATATTATAATATTATTATGAAGTATTTTGTTTTTATTTTGTAGATAAATGAAATTATCTTTTAAAAATCCATTTACAAGATATTCTCTCTCTTTAGAAAACTAGATAAAATACATTTTTATAATCTTCTCTTTAAAGTAATATTACACATATATGCGCTGTACTGCTGTTTTCGATGATTATAAGTCGAATCTTTTAAATATAACCGCATTAACTGATTTTATTAATTTCGTATTAACAAACTTTGTGATGACTAGCATTAAAACAGCAGCATTTATTGTCAACATTTGATATGCAAACGACTGACGTGGAAGCTTGCATTGATTCTATTTTACTTTGTTTATTTAATGAATTTATCTTATCGCGTTCCCGCTCTTCATTATTGTTACTTTCAGTTAAATATATAATACGTAATTGAAATATCAAGAGCCCCGTCCGAGCACATAAATTATTTACACTAAATTTATTATTGTTACTATTGAACTCTGTGTAATTTAAAATCCATTGAAATTCCCGTGACCGATGGCTTTCTGATAACGTTTGACATTTGCATGTTCAGCTGTTTTAATAAAGTTTAATTGGAATTTTGTAATAATCTTGCGTCATTCCATGATACAAGAGAAATATGTAATTCTTATCGGAACTATTTCCTTGTAATTAGGCAAAAGATGAGTTGAGCTTTAAGAGAATAACAATGTTGAAAGACATGTTAGATCAATCGATTTCGTTAGCGTAAAATTTGCAAACGCTAAAGCTTCATATTAACATAATTGAAATATCTATATAAACAATATAACTATGGAACTAAAATCAATGTTTGAATTATTCCTATGCTGTCTTTTATTAAAAAAAAAAAAACGATTTATGTTTTGCATTAAATGAATATTTAAAACTAAATGTTTAAAGTTTTCTATTATATTTATTATTTTGTATGTTTAGACGCGAAATACACATTGATTAGAAGGTATTATACGCTAATTACATAAAGGAGAGAATTTATGCCTAATGAAACTAAGCACGATTGATATCATTAATAAAATATTAACTGCAGTTCTCTTTCTACGAATTGATACAGGATGCTGTTGGAGCTCTACTATAAATATTTGAGATGCTCGTTCGCTCAAACGTTTTAACGCAATCCTATGAGTTGCGTCAGATTTTCGTTTCATGCAAAAGCAATCACGATTGCCCATAATACATTACATAAAGATCAATAACGTTAAGCCAGACGATACACATGATAATTTGAAACGATCACATGCACTGATTATATTCCGTATTTTTCTTCGTCCACTCATAATATATAATCTCCACGCTCCTTATTTTCCTCTTATTAATAATTTCGTTTGTGCTATGTATAGATATTATATGCACTGCACATTGGCTGCAATCGCGGTCAATGCGCGCGAGTAATCGTCGCACGAAGCATCGATAATTAAAAGCGGAAGCAAACGGTAATTGAATTACAATGAGATTCAATTTATTAGGGTTATCAATTATTGATTGACCTTTGAATTATACGCGTCGTGCGAGGTCTCGCAAAAAGCTCGCCGTAAATCATGACACGGCCGCATTTAAATGAACCACGGGAAATCGTTCGCGGCGAGATGTTCGTTTGAAAATTCTTGATAAAATAATTGATAAAGAATAAAATATAGGAGAGACGAGAAAAATTATGCACTTTAACCTAACGTAATACGGAATGCATAGAGATAAAATATAGCGTAACACGTTGTGCGTTGAATTCGCATAAAAACAAAACGGAAGCGGTGGTATCTCCGAAACGCATGTTAACGCAACAAATATAACACGGATATAAGCGTGACATAACTAGAGTATGCTTTTTATCTCATGAAACATACTTTTGTGTCATGGAGTGTAGTTTTAATCATTTATCTTAATTTTATTTCTTTTTAGGTCTTTTTTATTTTTGCGTTCTTTTTATGGTAAAAAATAATACTGAAGAATAATCATTTCTATTATAATTTTTTACATTTGTTTTAGTGATAAAAAACTAATACGGTTATATCTTTACAGACAATATTGAGAATGAAGAAATAGTAAATCTACATATTCTCGGGAATTTTACGTCGTGATCTTATTTCTCTAAATCTGCAACATTACATATATAACATTAAATTAGAGCGTAAGACGCCAATACTTCCGAATTCGTTGTCTTCATATATTTCATAATTAAATGACATTTCTCTGTGCTAAAAATGTCACAAGTGTGAAAGATAAATTCTGTAAAAAGGTGTTAATTTAGCTCTTTCTAGCTTTTAGCTACGAAACGCTACTACTCATATATACGAACTTACAGTGCCAGTTATTAAAACTTGGCAAAGTTTCTAGAACACGTTGTTTACCGCTAATGTCCGATAATGTCATAAGAAATTGCATGCGTATTGTCGTAGGTTATAGATACATTTTTTGCTTATAACACATCTTTGCATGACAATTTTATTATAAAATTACCCGAGTTCGCGTTTCCCGCAATTAGGAGAGTTCGAAGAACATTGAAAATTCTATGAGCCATCCCGTGCGGAAGGATTGATGTACTTTTTTGTTTCTAGACAATGGAGATTATCATATGCCGGAAATGTCTCCTTTCTGATTCTTTACATTTGTCAAGGGAGCGTTTCTTTTAGTTGTACATCCAGCGGAGTACCGCTCGCAGATTTAATTGCTCTTCTTTTTCACCGATTACGGAATACACTCATTCGAATTCGCCGTTTCAACGGTACGAGCATAATGGGTGCCATTGTATCGTACCGCTCCTTGAGTTATTTACAATCCGCGTTTGCAGTCTTTATTTGATGATCTCGCGACCTTGGCTGGGGATATGATAAATCGAGGCCGCACGCAGTAGGACGGAGAGGCCCTAGAGATATAACAGAGGTATAATACAATGATATATCGCAAACGGTAATGCGCTCGCGCGCGCGCGAACTTGCGGTAATTATACAGAACGACGTTCTTGATTGAACTTATAATTAGTATGTAATTAAAACTCTTAATTGCTTCAATAAATATCTGTCCAATTCTGGAGGCGCTCCTTTTCGCCGTGCCGTCATCTTTCTCCCTTGGGCTTGATGTTTACACGTAAATAGTGTAAGCTCTCGTATCCATCTTTCCTTATATTACTTCTTCTTTGAAAGCGAGACGAAGGCGGGAACGATCGATGCGCTACCGTGCCATTAATCTTCAACGAGCGTAACTCTTAAGTTCTTCCTTGCGTATGTTCACGTACCGCCTATCAATATATGCATCTATTTTTCTTCGTCATTACTATAACTGGCGACGTTGAATTGTGCTTCTTTCAGCTATTACATCTTTCGCGAAATGTATGAATCCGTATATTTGAAATAATAGAAATAGTTGGCATATACGCTTGAAGTTATATTCTGTTGTTGAAAAGATGTTGGAACACAAATTGAAAAAAAACGAAAATCTTCGAAGCATTATTAAACTGTATTTCATTGTTTTGTAACGTAAATAATAGATTTTTCACAAAAAGATCCGATTTTTCGAAACTTCGCATTTACTTTAGCATGAATGAAACAAATATTTTTGGGATAGATTGTGTTTTTGTTACGTCATTGTCTTTCGCTTTAATAATAGCTATAGCTATATATATACTTTTTAAACTGGGCATACTTCTTACAAGTTTCTTCAAAGTTTCTTTAGATGTAATCTCTTATTATACTTTTTACGTATTTAGCAGAGTTTGAAATAACTGATTGATGTTATTAGATTGCAAAATAAATACATTGCAAAAGTAAATTATTTGAGAATTAGAAAGTAGATTTACATATTAAAGCCAGTCGAAATCATTATTGTAATTTTTTATTTTAAAAATAATTGATTTGCAAAATAAATAACAATAAAATTATTAATTGAGAAAATGTTTATTAATGTTTCATTTTTAGACATTTTAACAATAATTTATTAGTTAGAATTAAAATAGTATTTAAATATAGAAACAATATTCATTTATATTTAAATAATACTTGTATATTTAATTTTTTTAAATTTATTAATTAAGAATCCTCTAAAAATTAATTTAGACACTAAATTTATTTATACATAATGTATGACAGAAATATGCAAAAATGGTTACTTTCTCTCTTGCTATATATATATATATATATATATATATATATATAGTATTATAACAGAAGATTGTGTTATATGTAGATTTATATGAATCTTTAATTAACTGTTGATAAAAACCTACATAAACCTATATAAATGACTTTGCAATTTAAGTTACATTGGTAACTAATGGTTCCTTAGTCCGAATAACGACTATTATTTTCATTGGCCTGGTCGTTGTATAACGTCATTGCATGAGCTACAGAACTAAATCGAAAATCGTTCGCCTCGCTAGGTATTTAATGTGTATTTGATTGCGCGCGTATTTTACGTAACTCAGAGATAGGCAACGCGCTGAGAGATTGATAAATTATTTGTGAAATTGCTAATTAAAGATTGCAATTAATGTTTCAAATTGACAATTCTATATGCTATATATACACTTATAATAATTATTTATTAAATGATTATAAAACTGCGATGGTTTCAAAAAATAATCTTATGTAAGAAATAATTTTATTAAGAATATACATTAAATATTAATATTTCCGAAAATATATTGTAAAGAATTGGTTTTGAGAGAAACACAGAAAATAATTGTTTACGATAAATATGTTTTTCATATTGTGTAATTTAAAAGTTTTACAAAAGAGGATAATTAATTGGTTTTTTGGAATCTTATTATTTACATTCTATAAATAATTATTTCAATAATTTCTAAATTCTTTTATTTTATAAAGAAATTTTATAATATATTTTATAATATATTATATATATTTTTATACTAACAAAATTTAGAGTTATGCGTATAATATAATAATTAAGTTTAGTTTATTTATTGTTAATTTAGTTTTACGTGATTGAGGCACGTAAAAAAGGGATGAAATAATGGCTGTAATAAATGAAAATAATTTGCAAAAGCCGAGTTGAGATATTTCAGAAAAGCGAGAAGTTCTCAAAGTTATTAATTAAATACGAATTAAAGTTAGTCGTGCTCTCGCATTAAAGTTTAGGATACGGTAAAAAGTTTGAAATAAGTACCAACTGAAAGATTAAAGAATACATGCCATCGCATTTCGACTTTTATGTATAAAAGGTAGTTTCTCAATATTTTGAACTGGAATACTGATAAACTTATGTGCATTTATTAATTTAATTTATTGCATTACTTATTACTTTATTAGAGGGATCATCTGTCAAAAAATATGAAAAATCGGGCGCATGTTATAAAGATCTATACTTTGTATTTTTGATAGAAATGATTTCGCAACATTAAACATTCGTTTATGGAAATTTATATATATATATATATATGGAAATATGTTGTATATATGGACCTCTAAGTACAAAGAATAGTATTAACATTTTATGGTAGTGCAGGAAATATAGAGCAAAAGCGAAAGAATATTGTTTCTTTGGATAAAAGTATGTAAAATAATGTTAACATGATGTATAAGCAGATATTCTATTAAGAATATGTATGTGTTGAGAAAAGTACGCGCGACTTCTATAGACGGTAAATATGTTAGACTTGAGAATCTATAATAACACACACATACACCCATACACACATGAAATAATACTTGTGAAATTTTTTAAAAGTTTATCTACCACAAGTTCAAAGAAGATATTATAAATATAAATATTATTAAAAATTACTTTATATATATAATTTATGCCGCACATGTTTGCAAATGTTAATTTTGATAAAGAGAGATCTTTTAAAATTAAATTGCTGTATTTTAAATGTTTCTCTAGAATATTAATAATCAATGCACGAGTTTAATTGAAGTTATGAATCTTTTAATTCCATGCATTCATACCTTTATTACTTCTTTCTTGGTTTTTTCATGACTTTGAAGCAGTCTACACAATACCTCAAATTTAGCTTAATTATGCATTTATGTTGAAAGATTCTTACATATAATGTGGCATATAAAATGGCTCAGGGGAGATAAGTGCGCTAAATCAAACAATCTAGGAGCGCACAGTAGTAAAATCACATTTTGATCAGACATTTTGCTCGCTCACGACGAACTTCTATAGTATCATCTGTATTATCATATTATGAATACAATTATTTAATTAATTAACATTATTTTATTAATGAATAAGTCATTTTTTATATAAAATGTTTTAAATCAAACAATTTAAAAACGTACAGTAGTAAAATCACATTTTAGTCAGACATTTAGCTTGCTTACGACAATCTATGATCATCTGTCTTATATTTGTATTCATACAATTATTTTATTAATTATTATTACTTTATTAATTAATAATTTTTTTATATAAAATGTGCTAAATCAAACAATTTAAAAACGTACAATAGTAAAATGAGATTTTGGTCAGACGTTTAGCTTACTGATGACAATCTATAATCATCTGCATTATTGTGTTATGAATACTATTTTATTTTATGAATTAATTTTATTCTATTAATATTTTTTCATTAATTAATTAACTAATATTATTTTATTAATTAATAAATTTTTTATGTATAAGTATGAAATGCAACTGTTTTGGTGTTTTTAAAATACAGACAAAAAATTATAATACAGAAATCTATTATTTCACAGAGCACTAGTGTTATTGCAATGTAGAATCTAGAATATTAGTGACATGTATTATAATATAAAGAAGATATTTTACATTTTATATTTTCAAATTGTGCAGACTGTTAATAAAATATCTGGGCAAAGAAACACCTGGGTAAAGAAAGAATTAAAATTCTATATGACATTATTTTATTTATTTTGTAGTATTTCTTACATTGTACACATTTTTTTATCGCATTAAGAAATTAGTTGCATTTTTAATGCCAATATTCGCATCCTTGTATAATGCAGATGAATGTGAGCTTTATCGGGCCCGCTAAAGTTAAAAGCAAAGCTTAGATACGAAGATTGAGAATCATCGAGTAGGATATGCAATGCATTCAATATATTATATAATTCTTTGCATAGAGGTATGAATATTATCTAGTATACATATGTATATTAATATAGCTCTCCCAATTTTACAAAAAGTTTCTACTTTTTATCGATACGAGAACATGTCTATTTTATTAAAAATGTTACATTTTTGGTATAGATGTAAAGATTATTGTGCACAAAAATTAGATTGGTAAAATTTTGAATGGTAAAATTCATCTAGACTTGAATATTGGCATTACGATAGACGGAATACTATGATAAATTACATAGATTTACAATAGTATATGGTGATAATCAAAATAATGGACTAAATTGATATCGGCATAATTAAATAGAATATTAGTAATATTTTATCTTATGTGTTCATTAAACTTATATCTACAAATTAAGTAAAAATCATTATTGTAGCATTGTTTTGTATTAGTTTCATAAGATTTTGATCATATATGTTAGAATATCAAGAAAAATTCAGATAATTGTAAAGATTTATTTTGGAAAAGCTAAAATATCGACATACAAACACATTTCATGTTAATGCATTATATATAATTGTTTTGCAAAAATCATATTTATTAAAATTATTTTTTTAAATAAATAAAAATTGTCTTGTTTATATAACTCGTCAAAATATAAAATTAATTATTTTGATGATGAATGCATATGTATCTAGGAAAAAATTGTATATGAACATTTAAGCAATTTGCTCATTGTGAGCAAGCTAACGTCTGATCAAAATGTGATTTTACTACTGTACGTTTTTAGATTATTTGATTTAACGCACTTGTTTACTTCTTATAATCTCTGCTATGTGCTATATTATATGCAACATATTATACATCAAAACGGAAGAGTTTATAAATATTTAAATGTTATTTTTATATTTTAACAGAAATTTATATAAATTATTTATATTGAAATTGCATAGTTTACATAAATGTTTTTAAAATGTAGATGTTTTAAAGTTTTATATTTACATATATATATATACGTGTACATATTATAAATTACAATACCTAAAATATAAAAAAAGAAATATATAAAAATAATTTTATATAATAACCTAACCTGATTTTAACTAAATATTTGTAGCATAAATGACTCAACGTCAATCTTCTTTGTATATTCTCTGTAAATTCTTTCTCTTTCTTTTTCTTTCGTAGAGAATATAAATTTTATAAATGATAAGACTAAACTTTGGCAAGCATCTCCATTTCGCAAATTGCACCAAGATCTTACAAATAGGACAAGGACATTTTAAGTGAGTAACATACTTGTGTGCAATTAGTAACAGAATCTTTTAAAAAATACAATGCATTATTGGGATAAATTAGAATTCGTTTTGGAATATAATTAGCTTATAAAATATTAATTACGCAAGATATTTATAATTATGACATCATGAAATCATCAATTATTGATTTAATCGATTAAATAAGACATGATAAAATTTTTCTACATTCTTTTATTAATAGAATGCGTCATTGATTATTGAAAATCCGCTTTATGGATTTATCTATGTTTAATGCGATTTATTATAATGTACTGTATATAAATACATATTAATGATATGCGCCAACGGTAAATTCCGCAATTTCTATTCAATACGTCAATATGGATCATTGAATCTTTTCAATAATTCATTTTGCGTGCGCATTGCAGTTAATAGATAGCCGCAAAGATGCACAATTATTCTGTGTCAAAACGTTTTATCCAAACCAAAGACATTTTAATTATACATTTTATGGTGTTTGTATAAAAAAAATTAGAATTTTTATTTTATTTTATTGCAAAATTTATCGGGAAAATGTAATGATTATTTTAATAATTAGATACATTCACAATTTTAAAAAACAATGAAATATTGTTTTGAATTTAAAATCAAAATGCGGAAAACTTTTCAGCGTAGTTTTTTGATTCACTATATCGAGATATAGGTCAACCTTCGAATGTAGGTTAGCGTGTCATGTTTTCGCTGGAAAACGTGATCGTGACCATGCAGAAATTATTATCAACTCCGTTTATGAATTTTCAATAAACTTTGGATTTAGTATCTCTCAGCAGATGAATAAAAAATCTCTTTGATTGCGTTAACGTTTATATGAAAGATTGTGCTTACGCACAGTATTTATAAAATAATTTCGAGAAAATTGAAAATGTTTGATGATGTTTTATTTGTTGTGCAAAGACGATTTTCTTTAAACTGCGTATGTTTCAAACAGTGCAAACATCTTCAAAATCAGACGGATAACCAAAACTGTTCCGATTATCCTGAGTGCGCCGAGTGCATGGGAAATTAGCATCGTTACCAAATGGTAACAGAATACATTTAAGGGTTACTTCGCTGGTGTCAAGCGATGAATTATTCAGAATGTAGGATGTAATGGCGAATGCCTGTTTAGTTTGCAGCTAGAAACCCAAGTTGCATCATTTTGATTTAAAAAGGAATGATTCACGTAACTTTGTTGCGTATTTTATCAATTAACGTAGAAAATAGGATATATATTATCAAGTAATATTCTTAAATAAATGTCGATCTTCTTAAATTCTATCAATCTATCCATGATAACAATTTCTTTTCTATCGATTTATATCATAATTCTCGAGACTACATATTTGAATAATTATATTTTTTTTATTATAAAGGAAAATCCTTGAAAATAATTGCTAAATATAATTTTAGTATTAAAAAATTGTCATTTTCATATTGCAACATTTTTGCGTTGAGTTACATCTATATGAAGAAATTGGATATTACTTCAAAATTTTTAAATTTATTGTACGTACAAGTGATATGTAATTTGATAATCGAAATATCACGTATTGTGTGCATTGATAGAAATTCTTTTATTGTGCGTAGTTGCGTTATATCAATATACATTGAACATTTTTACAAGTATAGCTATTCAATCATAGAAGTTTAACAAGGGGCACGCTAATTTGTATCGAGTACAGTATGAAAGCTCTGTTGCATATTGATTGCATTGTGAGAAAGGAATTGTCCGATTTGCCTAAACTTTATTTTGTCAAATATCAATTTGAATGAAAAAACACAGTCATTCTATCAATGTCATTTTTAATCGAACACATTTTCAACATTTTTCTCTTTTATTTTTATTCCAAATATATATTTTTGAACATTTTATTATTTTCAAATCCTACAATAATTTTTTATAGATAATCTTTCACTTTTATAATTTTTAAAGATGTATTAGTCGATTTAGAATTAATTTTTAAAATTATAATTTTTTATTTGATACTTAATTACATAAGTTATAAATATATATCATATAGCATAAAATGTTTGATGGAAAAACCCAAATCGTTTTGAATTGACCGATAAACTTGTCATTAAAAAATAATGCGATGGAAATCGAAACAGTCCTTATATGTTATTCAATATGTCTCGATCAGAAAGCCTACGCACACCCATGGTCTTTCCCTTGTATATATTTGTAAAATATTTATTAGTCTAGTTTTTATTAATTCCAAAGAATCACTCAATATCGCAAAAATATCCAACTTTTATATATTATTCACATCAGGGTCATGGGATTCAAGATAAATTTTATGTTAGGTCATGGCTTCCTTTCTAGAAATTGATAAATTATTCATATCTTCCCTATCAATACAATTATGAAAATTCGGCATAATATTATGGTCGACGGTAATTTTAAATTTTGATTTTGTCAATTTTCCCTTTATACATATAAGCGTTTTGTTTAAATAAATTGACTTTGTACCATTGACAACTCAACTCTCCAGACCATACTTATCATTAATTTAACTCAAAGACGAAAGGAGACACAGGAGAGTTGCACTGTGACGTGAAAAGCTTACGTACATACATATATAATTAGTAGCTCCAAGAGCGTCCGTTCAATGCTCAAACGACACGGGAATTGGGGATGCTATATACGGGAATGAGAGGACGTAGCGTCAGGAGAGCCACCTACCCTTGGACGAATCGATCGATCGTTTTTCATTCACGCGCCTTCGTTGGGTATGAGACGCACACTAGTCCTCGATATTCGGTCTCCAATCATGCATATCAACCTTTTCTGTTCTAGATCAATGCCTCGAGTTCTCTCGATACATTTCTCAATTTATTTTCACTCGTCTTTTTAGATGATGGAAAAAATTGCCATCGAGATAAGGCGAAAAAATATGAAGAAAAATTGGTGTTTGTAAGAAATAGTGAAAGGACTCGCGTCGCGACGAAGAAAGTGAGCCAAGTTTTCGAGCAAGGAAAGGAGAAAGGAGACGATAATCGTCAAATTCGCTGGTGGTTCGTGGCAAGGAGAGAGAAGCTTGAGAAACAGTGAGAAGTAAAGGGGAGATCACGGGGAAGGAGCGGCACCTCATGGAGAGAGAAAAGGGAAGAACGGGGGAATTGCGGCTGAGTTCGGAGAAGAAAGTCGGTGGAACGGGGGTGAAGAGAGAGAGAGAGTTGAACCGGAGGCGGTGGGTGAACATTGCGGTCCAGAGGGATGAAGGAGAGCCCGCGTTGCCGTTGAGGGGTTGGTGATGCTGGCGGATGAGACATGCCGGGGTATGGAAAGGGTGTACGTGTGGGAGGGATGACTAGGTGGCGGGTGGGTGGCCGTCGAGGATAGTGGGTCGGTTGGTTGGTTTGCGTGGAGGGACTGCGCGGCAGTCGAGGCTGCGAGGCTCAGTGTTGGGGAGCGCGGCATCGCGATGCGTCGATTTTCCATCGCTGCCGCACTCGCACACGGCTTTTTCCGTCGTTCCAACTTTTTCTCCTCCGTTCGCGAAACCATTGGATAGTCGAGATTTCACTTTTTTTTCTCCCTCTTTCACATCATTCGTCTCGCTCGCGTTCTTTCTCGGCCTCGTTCTCTCCTCTCGCGCGTCTGTCCTGTTGTTCTCGGATTATCTCCGCGTGTTCGTCGGTCGTTTCTTTTCCACGTCCGTATATATCAATATACATCCGCGATTCGTTTCTCTTCTGTGTTCGTTCTGGAGCGCGCCTCGCAAGGCGCACGATGTGACGCGTCAGCTGAATCAACCCTCGCGAGTGACAGTGCGCGACGACGCGGCGGCGGCGGCGACACGTCAGTCCGTCACGTCGGCTAAGAACGGATCATGGCACCGGACAGGGCCATGTGGCTACGAGATCCGTGAGTACGAGCGCGCTAACGGCGGCTCGCGACGGCGATGGATCATTCGTACGCGGTTGGTTGGATGCCTCAAGGTCACGGCGGCGGCGGCGGAGGTGGTACGGCCACAGTACCACGATGCTGGGACAGGCCGTGCCGATCGACCGATCCTTCGCCGATGCGGCCGTTCGAGCACGCGATGCGCTCGACCGAGGCGATGAGATCGATGGAGTCGATGAGATCGATCGATTCCGTCATACGTCAACCACCGTCTGATTCGATGCGAGCGTCCGTCGAACATCATCAATCCATGAGACCGATGGAGGGTATGAGCAGATCGATGGAACAGATTCGTACGGAACAGCCGCGATCGGTCGTCGATCATCCTGTCGCCTCGTCCTCGATGTCCCCGAGCAGCACCATGGGGAGCGGCATGGATCGTCGGGTGATGCGCGCGATCGAGCATCCATGCCGATTGAAGGATCACGCGAGTTACGTGCACGATCACTTCGGTAGACCCCACGAGCACGGTTGCCGTTCGGTCGAGCATGTCTCGCGGTTGTTGGAGCATCGGCAGCACGAGGCGCAACACCCTGGTAGACCAGCGATCGAGCATCCGGCCGTACGACCGCCCATCAACTATTCCTGCAGATCCCTCGATCACGCACCCGGCCGTCCTATGCCGATGGACTGCGTGATTTTTGGCCCGCACACCCATCCGCCGCCCAGACTGCCCGCGGAGAGCCCGTTTCGTCTCAATTGCCCCGTGCACAGCCCCTTTCGATTCAGATTCCCAAACGGCGCCGGCACCGAGTATCATTCGCACTCGCAGGTAAAACGCATCGTTTTGCACATCCGCAACATGTCATCTATTGTCTCACTGAGATGAGAGAGATACCCATTGTTCGTTGCTTCTCCCTCTGGGGGGTTGCGCGATTTATTCCGCATATTTAAAACGCCCGCGATAGACGTAGATGTTATAATCCCCAGGATCCACGTGCGGCCGCATAATGAACAGAGACAAGGCGCTTTCGATCAATTTAATAACAATTTATGAAGAACAAGCGTACGTACATATATATCTGCGAGAGAAAATCAGTGAGCGCAGTGTATTGTCATTCACAGTGATCTTTCGTAACTTTCTAATTGCTACCCAATAACAAGAAATCAGATAAGAATCATTTATTACATTTTTAATATATACTTATATACCATATTGCACAATCAGATATGAATTACCTTAAAATACAAAGATTATAATATCAATAGCTATTTCTGGAATTTCTGATAATTATTCTTAACGTTTCATTTTGAGTTGAAATTTAAAGAGTTCATCCAAAAATATGAAGATCTACTTTTGCAAATAAACGGATGCATTTCATAAAATCATATTTGGCACAAATATACCTTTTTATATATTCGTATATGTAACTTACATTATGTATATATATCAAAGTTAAATTATTCTATATAAAATCTTCAAAATCTTTTTCGGTGCAACTGCACTTAATCTCGATATATCCGTCGCTAAAGTCATGTCACGAACTTTTAGGCAAATCTACTTACTGTTCATTGTCAACCTAAGTTTGCAGAGCGTTTCAGTAAACAGAAATCCTTTAGTGCTAAAGCTTAATCCCATGATTTAGGTATACTTTTAATACTACAAAAACGGATGCGTTCCAATTCCTTACCTTAGATTATCCACGTTGTATGTTTTTCCGGAGTTGAATAAGTTCAACTTCAACATTACTCTAATACGAAATTTTTTCTTTAAATTAAGCGCATACTGAACGAACGTGATCGGTATCTATCTCTTTTATATATTCTTGAATTTTACGAGACTTTCCCTCCTAACAAAAAACTCAGCTAACAATTGGATTCATTTGTGCATGCGAATGATAACGAGGGAACGCGAGAGGGAATCCAGCTCTATATTTTATCCAGGTGTCGTAATATACTGGGGATGGCTATCTCGTGTGAACCTAATTCCATTATACATGACAACCGGAAATTTGTTCCCGCATTATCGCGCTGGTCTTTCCGCTGAAATTTTAGGTAAAACATACCTGCGTATCGCTGCATTTATTGCATAAGAAAAAGTGCATCGTGCTCGTTTAGACTGTACTATTGGATCACGTGAAGTACGATCTGCAGTCGCAGATCGAGATTGTGGCCTGGATGCAACGCACGTTGCATCTAGAAAATAATGGAAAACCTACACAGATTCGGGGAAAACCAAATGTACTAAAAATTAATGTCGCTGATATATTCGCTTAGATTTGGATGTATCGACTAGATATTTTTTTAAAATTGTACCAGATAAAAGATCTCTCTTAAATTAAATTCTCGACATACCTTCCGGCATTTATGAGCTAATTGGAAGAGTTTCATATAAGAGAAATAGACACAGAAAGAGAGAGAAAGAAAGAGAATTAAAAAGGGAAGGAGAGAGAAATGCTAATTTCATTGTTCTGAAATACTGCAATGGAGAATGAATGGACTCCAAATATGTAGTTTCCGTTTTTGTAGTTTCCGAGTTTTATATGAATAGATTGCATGAAAGCCCACTTACGTTTCTTGTGTTTTTATGCATATCATATAAAAATATGATCGTTATATTAAAAGTTTAGTTGTTTTAACTAGAAAAGCTTGTGACGTAATATTATTATTTTCATTTGATTAGAAATTTATAATTTGATATATTTATTAATGAGTGAAGTTTATTATCTAAATAAGAGTAATGTAGGATCGATTTCTGTCTTGCGTGTACAAGATAGATAATAATAGCGGGTCAATATAGGTTCATATCTCTGAGCTATTCCTTTGATGAATTTGTAAATGAGGTTACCACGTAGCTGTGGCAATCGCATCTGCAAATCGCAGCTGCGAATACGACCACAACACGGTTAGTTAAACCGATCGAAGGATATAGATCCTGAATTACATTTCATGTCACGTTGCAGCATTCAAAATGATTCAGAACTATTGTATAAGCTTCCTTCAGTCGGGCATTGGCCTCCAGTATATTTTGGGCACTTATGTTAATATCAGATTAATATCGTTACGTAAATATCTTCTATTGTATACTACAGATGAAATCTGTAACAATAATATAATATATATATATATATATATATATATATATATATATATATACAAATTAATATTGACTATATAATCTTATTGATTATTAATTATTTTTAATTAAATTACGAATGATTGAAGATTTCTATAAATTTATCCTCGCGAAAAGTAATTAATAACTTTGATAACGTGAAAAATGAGAGGCATTAATTCACAACTTTTATATAAAGATATACAAATTCCGATCTATCTTTCCGTATATTTTAATAGGTTTAATTATATAATTAACAATATATTATCTAATCTATTATTATGTATTATTTTTATTATTATTATATAAAATGCTAATTATTCCGCAAAATAATTTTTCTCTAACGGTTTGGTAATTTTATATTAATTTTAAATCTCCTGCAGTGTACGTATATGTTGTCAATAATTTTAATTAAACAATTCTTTTAATTTTAATTAAACAATTCTTCATGATTTGCGGTTTGAACTGTAGACACTATTTCAGTTCTCTGTTATATCTTTTACAAAACATTTATATTTAAATTAAAATATTGTTATTATACTCCTCATTCTGTTATTTATAACGTAATTATTTCTAAATATCAACTATTCCATTAAAATTCATTAAAAACATACGTTTTATCTACGTTACGTTCTACCTTCATATGCACCAATTGCGACAACTTATGACAAATTTCTACTACCGTACTTTAACCAAATGAGATGTACGTCAGGAATTCCCACGACATAAAACGGCATGAAAATTTCTCAAGCTCTATGGTGCGACAGAAAGAGGGAACCAGGGAATCCTTTAGTCTCGTAGTCTCGTGGATTGCACGAGCGTCGTCTAACGGCATCGTAATCGCGAGAAACCCAATTTATCAAGCCTCCCTCCATCAAGCATGCTCCGCGCCGCGTTTCGCCGTTTTTCTTTATGCCATCCCTCTCGCTTTTTCAAGCCTGGTCGAGAGAGACAACTGTCGTCGTCCTGTCTGGGACTTTTACAATGTAGCGGTGCGGTTTACGTGCCTCTCGTACCAAAAACGGCAATGCCAGACGGAGTCGACTTTTCTCCCGTTTGGTGCGACAGTTATTATCGTCTTACGTTTTTTTCGTTGCCCATTCTCTCGTGACATAGATAAACCACGACAGTTCGGGAATTTGTATATTTCATTACGCAAAGGATTTATCATGCTGCGGCATTTATCTAGATCGATGGATCGAGCAGCAATTTACAATTAATCCTACAAATATTTCGAACTGTATACCACTGCAGTGAAATACGCATTTCACGTCCTAGTTTTACTGATACGGTCATTGCGCTATTTATCGCAACCCATCATTTGATCTCTCAGGTTAATATCATACATATCACTGCGGTAAACACGGAAGAAGCGCAGAGGATGGAGTTATATAAAACAGATTTTAATCCCTAGCACCGACACCTTTATTTTTCAACATAAACGTGCGTCTGTTACGCTTTACCATCGTTTTTGCTTGTGCATTCAGGACAGAGTGTTTTTCGCTAATAAAATTTGCTTGATTAAATTGCGTGCTCTACGCTTTAAAGTTACATACGTAAAAAAAAAACTACGTATGTAAAGGCGTACCTTTATCTGTCATAATCCCATTAACTTGAAATAGCATAGAGAGATTGCATATATAAAGGAATTTCGAGATATATTTTTAATATTTATCTAACAACGATATTTTATTTTGATTTATTGATATAAAAAGGGTTATATTATGGCAAATCAGACTTTTTTCACAATGATGAGACAGCAAGAAACATAAGATGGAAATAAAGGTTACTGAAGGCGACCCATCAGGGGATTGTTGCTTGATTTACGAGCGCGCTACACCTCGCAACATTTCGTTTCATTTATCTTACTTGTAGTATATGTTTTCTTTATGACTGACCGTTTCACACTTTTAGTATGTATAGTTTATTCAAAAAAAAAAAAAAAATAAAAAAAGGAAAAAATAACTAAACATATTTACGTAATATTTTGCAAATTATATAATATTGCGTTTAAAAATTTTATAAAGATATTTGACAAGAATTATTAATAAAAAAATAGCAGTTTTGTGAAATATCCGCAATGGATATTGGTTAGAGTTTATTCTTGTACATTGCGGTCCTTTGACTGACTTTTTTCAGATGCACCTTTGATCGATGGCCGACTTTCATTTACGTAAGCGCGTCCGTCGTTTACTCTCGGGTATACTTTGCAAGTATCACGAGGAAATCTTTGGACGTATTGTGTCCTAGAACGTCCTCGCATTATGCTCTGAATATATACGGGATCACTTTAAAATGCATCGCTCCATCCGCGAAAGTTTGCAAGCACAAGATATGACGATCTCGGTAAAGCGTGAAACGAAAATCTTGACTATTTCGATCCGCGAATTTTCTTCACGCGCATGACCAAAAGTTGAACTTTCAGACTACTTGCCGATGTCTCGATAATGTTTCTCTGTTTCCGAAACTTTTCTGTTCTCGTCGCAACCATGCGATAAGAAGACGTGAGCTGTCCGTATATATTCAATATCCCACACCAAAAACTTTTCACGTATTGAAATTCCGAACGGTTGTTTCGAAAACTCGAATGTATGACACTGCACCAATTTCGAAAAACAATTCAAGACAGAAAATTTCCTTTTATGTATGTCATAAATACATTATTTCCACAGTTATTGATGTGTAATCAATTATCGAATATAATTTCTTGTCTTGCAGAATCGTATAAACATATAAATAAAAAATATATATATAAAATATATTATTTCGAGCACGTTAAGAAATATAACATGATTGTTTAAGATATATTTTGTTCAGTTACTCAGTATTACATTTTATTTTATCCACAAATTCGCGTATTTGCAGTATATGTATCATACGTTTTCTTGTACCTAATGATTGTATTTTTAAAACAATGTTTGTTTGCTCGCAATAAGTAAACACAGTAATAGTATGTTATATTTATAAATATCAAAAATGAATTCTTTTAAGCTATAATAATGCATATATGTTATTTACACGCATATAGTATATATATAGAATTTTGAAACCATATTACAATGCATATATATACGCTTCATGGAATACATATAATTCTTCAAAGGAATAGCAGCTCTTACGTGAAATTTTCCTGAAAATTCAATTCTTTTTATTTCATACGTGAGTGCATAACTTTTGACGCTCTGAACTGCGTAAAAGAATGTGGACAAAATCTATTGTGACTTTTCTACACATGTTCGTTTTATTCTTACACAGTCGTTATATCAGAGTTACCGAAAAATCATATATTGAAAAGCTTTTTTATTGTAAAAATTGAAGACCAATTTTCATCAGGTTATATTTTCTTTCTTTTAGCAATATTATGTACTCGTATATAACATTTTACATTAATTGTATATTACTAGAAATATGTTTAACTTATTCATGTTACATGGTATAACGAGAAAAGTTACTTACGCATCAATTTATTTAAACTGATTATTTGACTAACATACGTTGAATAATCACTTTTCGGACGTGTTCCGCTCACTCTTGCTAGATTGTAATCTCGTTCATTATGTAAACGCATACTAGGGCGTGAAGGGATTGGACAAAGTTAGTAAACGTGTAAGGTCAATGAGGTTTCTACCTTTTCCTTCTATCTCACTTTCTCGTTATGGTACTAACAAGTGGAACACCTATTTCCACAGTCCTGGTACCGAGGGCAGCAATTAAGCATTTGCCTTCGTCCATTGCCGTTTTCCCTTGAGGACTAATTATTGTATAAACGGACTAACTGTTTCCGTACACACAGACACACTCACACACACACATACACCGGACAATGTTCCGGTCGAACAATGGAATATCCTTCGAAGTTCAATGCAGAATGCTGCTCACGAGTAAACGAGGTCCTTCTACCGAAGATTGTTTACGGCACGGTACGAGAGGAATTGTAGATAACAATTTAGCTGCCGTCTCTCCCTCCATTTGTTATAGCACTGTGTACGCATGAATGGTCGTCTTCAGATAAACACACCCTTGTCCGCGTCTGCTATTTTACGTAAAGTATTTTTGCCATTTCTGCCGTCAAAAGATTCATACTTTTCGCAGTCTCCGATTCGTATTTCTACGATACATTTGATACACAATTTATTTGTTTCATTCTTAGTTTGGCTATATAATAGAAATATGAATAGAATAAAGAATTATTTTTATAACGGACAAATGAACGATGTTTATAATACCAAAATAATCTTGATATATATTGATATTTCTAACAATTTATAGAATTAGCTTTTTAAGAGATATTATTTAAACATTTTTGTTAACTATGAATAATAGAATATTTAAATGAAAAATATTTATTCAATTTTTTTTTATATATTGTGACTTCTCTAGATAATAATCATAAATTTTATTCTACAGAATATTTATTTCAATAGTTTATTCGCAAAGCAAGAAATATTTATATCTTTTAATCATTATATAACGGCATAAAAATACATGTTGAAAAAATAAAGTAAACATATATGCGTTGGAAAAATAAAAGTGAAATAAAAGAAGAGAAAGAAAAGAAATCAATATTTAAATTTAGTTAAGAAAGCTGCACAACTCAAAATTGCTTTTATTGCAATTTTGCTGTTATGGCGCGATGGTATAACGATTTACATATTCCGACGGGATATTTTCAGTAGGAGATTCTATTATGTTTTCCAAGGAAAAATAAAAATCTCTGATCATATGTATGTGCATGTATAATAATTCTAGAATAATCTTTACAGATTGTGAGGGCGGGAAGGGTTAAGTATCGTTATATTTCTTACGGTGTGACGTAAGTCGCAATGCTCGATGCAACGACTGCACAATTATGGTGATTTCCACCGTTACTCTCGCGTATTTCCTTCTATTTCTACCGTAACCGTCCCTTGAGAATGCACAATCTGGTTAATGCATCGGCGGTCTCGTTTGTCAGAAAATTCCGAAATCCGTATTTCCATAATCAATTTATATACCTTAAATGGTGCTCCTTGTGCCGCGCATATGCTATATCGAACGAATGCTGATTATTATAAAAAGCTACGCTGTGAAAATCAATTTAACGACGTCTGCGAAAAATATGAACGTCGTGAGTTATGATCGATAATTCCGTAAGTCAAAGCATTAGGGATGCAAATGGCAGTTCTTATAGGAAACTTTGATTTTTACATCCCCTTTTTGCTTCCATTCTCGTCATTATGAAGGACTATTTTTAGTTAACTTTTCATACTTTGCTTTGGTTCATTTAGCTCTGCGCGCGTGGAAGATTTATGAAAGAATTTCTTTTTTTAGAAGCTGTATATACGGAGTGTGCCGATGTACTCATATATCTAATATGTATGCTAAAGATGTGTGCTTGATGTGCAAGTAACTGAAAATGTCTTAGGCATTTGGATAAAAGATATAACAAAATATCTATACTTATAGTCCTTGTTGCAATTGTATTCTGAATGCATTCTGCATAGAAGAGAGTGAGTATCTCATAGACATAACCGTCGATGCGTCAAGGCCCACGCTCATATTCGTTGACTTATATAACGTTGAATGGGAATCGTAAATTTACATGCATCATATAGATAATAAAAAAAAATAGCTCGTACACATTAAAGTATTATTACGCCGGTGGAAACGCGAAATTTATATTTCTATAGTTATATATCGTGGTACACAACGTGAATGACTGCGGCGCGTTTTCTATTCGCGACAATGGAGAAAAGCAGCCTTCGCGTTTATAACGCAGTAACATTGTGAAACCGCGCGATGACGCGTTCCATAGGCCTTATAATGCCGATAACTCGCATCGTGCATGTGACTACAATAATAAGCGCGTTCATCTTAATCGCACACGAACAAAGCGACGTTGTTCCATTCAAAAGACTTGACGCATCTTGAAAATTCAGATACATTAATTACGCCGTCGCCAATCGTATTAAAAGAAACCTATAATTATTCAATAAGAAAACAAGCGCATCAAAATATATTTGTAGAAATTTTTCCACAGATCTATTCGTCATATTCGACAGAGTCGGCGCAATGTTGTGTAGTAATAATAACGTGATGTAAATAATTCATATAGTATCGTAGACAGTCATCGCTTTCGGATTGAAAGAGTTGCAATGTCCTCTCCGCAACCATTTCAATTCTCAGACGGATATCTCGCGGCGTGGCGGCGACGCTTTTCATTTCCCGCGCAAGATTTATGACGCCACCCAGATGCATAAATCCCACATCCTGCACGCAAATTCGCCGCTGGTCCGGCTAGGAGCTGCGTCTTTAGCATTTTAAATAAAGCGGCCGGGAGACAATTTGACTGCGGCGACTCAATAGCAAATCGATCATTCATTATTCAAAACACGGGTGGCTGTTGTTGAGTTACTAGTCTCTCTCCGCGGTCGCCTTCAATAGAATACATTAGCATCATACAGAGCGCGAAAGTGGATCCTCTCGAACCATTCGACTCCGCTCTGTATATATGTATTTCCCTGCATCCTCCCTTTTCGTTTCTCTTTCCCTTTTACGTTCAAGTACATGTGCCTGACCATAAATTATCACGTGAAAAGCTCACGAGTACAGTCTATAGAACTGTCTGCCTTTTTACTATTTCATCGGCCATTACTTCGCAATTTCCGCTGTGATACCTTGGAGCCTCGTTACCTTTACGTTAAATATTTAATCGTGTATATTGGCCTGAATAGAGCGTCTGATTACTTGCCTTTGTAACGTCGAGAGACGTTACATGTAGTATCGTGGTGAATAAGCGTACCTTAAGATGCAGAGGATTTTAGTTTCAATTTAGATCTACGTTAAGCTTCAGATTAGCACACTTTACTTTGGTCATGTAAAATGTCACGTAAATGTTTGAATATCGACTCGATTATTTATCAGATTACGTCGATGTGATGTGATATGTACTTAGAAGAAAAGAGGTTTTATTCTTTTGTTTTTAAACTGAAAACATGTTAAATTTCGTAAAATTTACGGTAACGCGTTAAACGCGGAAGATAAAAATAAAAAATTTTATATTTACATCAGAAGTTGTATTCTTCCTTTTTAACGCATCGAGTAAATTTTTTTATCTGACGTTGAATTCTTTTGTATCAGTAATGAAATTAATGTGAAAATTTGCCTTGGTTTTTTTTTCGAGATATTTCATCGTTAATTTACTCAATTTATTGAACAGATTGTGCGTGATAATTCCAGCTGTCAACTTCTAGCACACGAATATTCGATTTTCTAATCTCTGTTCGTCAAATGATTAATCGATATCAGGGATAGTCATTATTAGTCTTGGGGGGTCATTAACGATATAGATGCCATCACAAACGTTAACCGATATTGAATATGGCTTAATCGACGGGACGATGTTAGCAGCTGATGTGGCGTTGCATCGTTGTTTATGACATTTTAGATACCGGTTTTATTTTTAAAAACAAATTGTAATTCCATAAATTGTATATCTATAATTAATGGAATTTTTAAACAAACAGCTGATAGAAATTAACACAATTCCTCATTAATATTTGATATTTTTCTTACTTAGGTACACGGCCGAATTGATTCATGCGTTCAGATTCTCAAAAAGCGCAATAGGTGACTACATTTGAATCTCTGTTTGTGGTATTAAAATCAGATTCTCACGTCGTGTATATAAAAGGTTACGTATGTGCAAATGCATGTGTGCGTCATTTATTTCGATTAAACGACTAAACCGATTATAACAATCTGTATCTAAAAGAAAAAAAATGCAGTACATATGTGACCTAGTTCGATGGCATTCGAGATCGATGTACATGGAAAAAAGTGGTAAATTTGTTTGCGCCCTTGAGGGACTTTAAAATAATAATTGTTAAAAAATCGCCACTTTAAATTTATTCCAAATGCAAATAAATTTATCAAAGCATGCATATTTTTTTCGAGAATCTATAATTCTTTTATATCCGTTCTAATTAAATAATTAAACTATTTTATTAGAACAAATAAAAAAAGAACTGTGGATTTCCGGAATTCAGAAAGGATATGAAGGTGTACGCGCTGGCGCCAAGTGTCTAGTAGATGGGAGAAATTAACTAGGAAAGAGTCACTGATAAGATGGAGATAGCTGGGTTAATGACAATGACATGTCCTTTTCTTTAAAAATAGGATTGCCTCTACAACCATCTACTTTTGCTCGATAAAATTCATTTCTTCTAAGCAGGTTTAATTCCGAAAATAATAGCTTGCCTTAATTCTATTTTTTTCTTTTCTTAATTTGCATTGTAACTATTAAAGAAGTATAAAGTTTTGATTAATATCACTGATAACTCGAAACTATAATATATTAAAAAACGTAATATTTTGAATATTCTACATAACATCTCTCCTTCTTTCTTTAAAGTGTAATAATTATTTTAACAATTATTAAAATTGCAAGATTGTAAATTCAAGTAAGTTAAAAAATTGACGTAATTTGGTTTTTAAAAATTTTAATAACATATGAATTTCCATTTAATGTATTATTATAATTTTGACGAAAATTCTAATATTTGATACACACATCACTCTCTCTTCTCTGTCTTCTATTCTCATGATAAACACTTGGATTTTCATACCGTATTTCGCAGTTCTGCTACCCCGTTGCAATATTATGTACTTAAATTACATGCGCCTCCGGTATACCGCAGTCGAAGAGGTAAATTATTCGGCAGAAATTTCCACCGACTCGACGAGCTATATACTCGCTCCTCGTTCTAATTAAAATACTCGGGATTAACGAGATTCCGGAAGATTAAGCAAAGTGCAAGGACACGCCGGAATCCTCTCCTCTCGTTTGCGCCGAACCGGCTGCGGTCGTGCACGAAATATCATTGTCCTTGAAAAGGCTCTCGTCGAATTGAAGGTACGATACTCTCGCGGGACACGATGCAATTAAACCTGCGCGTAGCTCAGGTGCGCCGTCGTGTGCATATTTCACAGACAGTATGCATGTTTGTTTCCCCGGGCACAGCGAAATGCGTGGCGCACATATACATAATTCGAGCTATTGAAGTCTAGCGTCGACCGTGTAAATCGATTGAGCAGTGCGCATTATTCTCGTTAATTGCTTGCGATGGAACCGAAGATTTTATATTACGTATCGTTTCTTTATCGGTGCAGGTCTCTGACGAAATTGACAGAAAATCATTAACCACGATGCACCGTAATGCTGCTCAAGGAGGAAACGACATTCCTCGAAATTAATAAAGTTCGACATTGAGCTCGTTGCTTGGTATTAACCCAGATACGGCTAGACGTGTCGCATTTCGGCAACTTGCAACACTAAATTTTGGAGTAATCAGCAGTCTTAGTTAGATATTGGTACATATAAAGTTGCAATAGGATCTAGCAGCATAGCCGCTACAACTGATTAAATTTTTCTACTAATAATCGAAGAACTGTAATTCAAAAATAGGATATTTTGATGAGACAAGTTGATGAAAAGATTGTAAATTCTCTTATAGAATTAGTAGAGGTCTTACATAGAAAATCTTACATAGAAAATTCAATATATATCCTCAATCTCATGTCAATTTGATTATGAAAAATGATGCTACACGTGTAATAAATGATATAGGTGTGGTAATATGAATATTGTAATTTTCGAGAAAATGGATGAGATCCTAAGATCTTTTTGTTTCTTTCGGTAAGATGAATAAGCTTCCATATAAAAAGATATTGATTTTTCAATATGCCGCAATATAAAAAGAAGTTACGTTTTAATACTAAAAAATATAGTGCATGATATTTTTAGAATTTTATCGAAAGAACAAAGTTTTTTTATCTATACTTTGACATGACTTGAAGTCTTATAAGACAGGGACCTTAATTTTCTCACATGAATACATCGAATTTTCAGACTACCGTATTTCTTTTTACGATTTATATATTTTTTAAATCAATTAAATATATTGATTTGAAATGTATTTCGAAATAATGTTACTTTTTCTTTGGAAATATTTAGCAACGATTTTAATCGGAAATTGCATTTTTGCGATAATAAGAAGTAAAAGTGTATCAAGAAAATTGTCGTGCAATTGTATGTACAATATCATATATATTAATGTGCTATTTAATTTCAAGAAAGTCAAAATTATTGTTAGCCAGCTCATTACAGTCGAGAGATTGTATTGTTCTATTAGAATTCTAGATACTTCAATGCACTCGATGAATTCTAGAGTAGCCATCTCCCGTTTCCTGAAGTTGAGAAACTGAATTTATTTCCGAGATGAAATAATTCTCTGAAACTGCGAATGTATTTTAGTATTGGATAAGTTTAAAAAGCATTCATCATTAAAATATCTGTCTTTAAATGTCTTTGTTTCGTTATCCGATAAGATATATAAAACTTTCTCTCAACGAAATTAAAAATAGATGAAAATTTTTCAAAGAATATATAACTTTTTCAGAAAAAAAGAAGCTATAATTAACATAAAATATCAATTTCTGACATATGGCTTAAATAATAATATCTAATTAACGTTTTGTCTTTCGCTTAATTATTTTCTTGTTCGATCATCAATGTTGCTTGTATCTATTCTACACATTTCTTCGTTTATTTTCAATTTTTAGAACAAGTTAGGAAGTTATAGTTAAAATCATATTGCTATTTTTGGTCAGTGCTTTAATTTAATTTTTTTCCTACGCTGAATTTTTCGCTGAATTTTGCAATAATTATGTATTTGTCACAGGTTTTAACAAATTGCATAGAACAAAGGAGAGAAGTTCTCATTTGCAAAAATGTGAAAAAGATTGTACTTTGAAAAAATGAGTGAACAAAATGGTTGCAAAACATAAAGTAATCTAATAGCAATTTGCTTCAATTTTGGACTTTATTATACATGCTGTAATGAGCGATTTACTGCGATACGTTTCACTAACCATTTGCAGTATGCAATCCGTCTGTGTACGCCCTGCCCATGAATACATATGCCGGTATGCGATGCAGATAAGATGATGGTTGCATAACTCTCCAATAATCGCACAATTCTCCAAGATCGGATAGTGCATAATTTGGTAATCTTGTGTTTCGCGTCTGCCTCGTGTCAAGATAATTTTGGATAAGGTCAAAGCTTCATTACGAAGCTTAATAATCTGATTTGGCTTAATAATTCGATTTAGTACAGTTTATTTTACATGACTTACAGTCCTACATTTTATGGAGCAATTCAATTATCATATAAATCGCTTACAATTAGTACACGATGGAAAACGAGCTCCGTATACATATTTATTTTATAAATTTTCGGTGGAATAAATTTTGCTTCAAGGAGTAGGCATAATTATTTCCAGGGCGCAATTTCTAATTAAAAGCACTAGTGAAACGGCGCTCTTTCGCGCCATTATGTCGGAGATTATCCCGCTGGTAAATTTTATTTGTCTGAAACTTTAGAGATACAAGTTTTGCATATCTGAGAATATCAAATTTCAGAGTTAAATAAAATTTTATATACTAGCTTATAATTACAAACGCGCGGAAAACTATCATAGTCTCGCGACCACAGCCACCATGAAACATTTTGAATTTACAAGTATGTGTATAAAATGTAATTAAAATATTTTGTACATAGTAGTACGTGACAAGCAATTTATTAGATTTAAAAAATGCGTCTTTGTAATGAATAATTTTATAAAAATTAAAATATATCAAATTTATTTATATACATATATTGCATTCAAAAATATTTAATTTATTTTACATAAAAAGTAAAAAATTTAGAAAACATTTAATTAATTTTATATGGAAACTAGAAAATTTGGACCAATTAGTCTGGGTACCATCTATTTGTATAAAAGAAATAAATAATTGTTGAATATATATATATATATATTCAACAATTATTTATTTCTTTTATACAAATAGATGGTACCCAGACTAATTGATCCAAATTTTCTAGTTTCCATATAAAATTAATTAAATGTTTTCTAAATTTTTTACTTTTTATGTCTGGTCCTAAAAGTATATATATATATATATATATACTTTTAGGACCAGTTTCACAAACGGTTAATTTTAACCTCCGGTTAAATTATATCTTTGTCTCTTTTTAAAAACGTATTTGAAAAGAGACAAAGATATACGTTAACCGACATTTGTGAAACTGACTCTTAAAAAGATAATTTCTCTTTTTTTATTTACAGAACTTTAAATTAAAAAATTAAATTATTTTTAATTTGGTCAATTCCTCTTTAATTAATAATTTCTAGTATTTTTTGGTGATAAATTTCACACCTTCACTGAGCATATACTCGGAAACTGATAACTGAAAATAGTTCAAATAGTAGATTCAATTTCTGGAATAAGATTAGAACGGTTTCGTTGGAAAGTGTCACGTGTCTCCCACGCTTGGATTAGTAATGTGCGGTGTGGATTGATGGCGAATTCTACGTATACTGCAGCATTTGTGAGATCGTGTCTTTTCGGAAATTGTGTAGGCAGTTTTCTCTTCACTTTCGATGTAAATTTTCATACACACTTGAAGGGGTGATTTTTATGATAATTTTTTATGATTATTAATTCTCTTCCTTCTTATCATTATAAATAAAGAATCATAGAGATTTAGCAAATTAATTATTTTTTTTATAAGATCGTAAGAAGAAAAAAATTTTTTCTTTTAGTTCCACTCAATATTATTGAACATTTGTGATTGTTCTACAACAATTTTGAAAATCAAAAAGTACCATTGCATTTTAGCTTATGATTATAAAGTATGTGTAAAGTTATTATAATTGCTCACAATTTTACAAAGTTATCACATTTTATGACGCTTGACTAGAAATTTTGAAGACAAATCTCCTGAGTATATCCGAAAAAGCATTACCTGTTCGTTCATTTTATTTTCACGTGATATGGTTTTGACATGGTGACACATGGGAAATTGGCAAAATTGTCTAAAACACGTGAGACGAGAGTCGATTTGTACGTGCTAAAAATTGAGAAATTTTTATCGAGAATTCTCTTACAGTTAAATATATACGTATTCGTAATAAAAAAGAAGCAAGATCAATTAAAAGAATACTAAAAAATTTTGAATGTTAACATCTCAAAGAATTAATAGTCGAACGAAGTTATCATCGAAATTCATACATTATATTGAAACTGGAGAATATGAAACTAATAATTAATTTTTTCTTTTAAATTAAATGTTAGCTGAACAGAAAATAATTGCAGAGGTTAAAAAGATTAATATCACGTTTCGAGTAAATTTAATTGATATTCAGTAACAGAAGAATTTATATTTTTAGCTGTTTAAATTGTTATAAGCACTTTAAAGGCATATTATAAAAAATGTTTTAATTCATTCCTCAATTTTGTATTTCTCTGTGACTTTTATTTGATTATAAATCAGACCTCTTCTTCTCGCAAACAGATTTTTATATTTATTTCTATAATTTAAACCGTACGATAGTCCTCCGTACGTAAAGCTAAATAAATCACTTTTGTGCTATCATCATATGAAGGAGCATGAAGGCGAATTGTGCAAGTGGCACCAATGTGAAATGCGAGGAAGGAGCAGAGGATGAGGGGTATGGAGAGTCCCAGGATAGGGTGAATAGTGTGTTGGTATTGTGGGGCTTAGGTGCTGGCTACACCGCAATATGTATGTCTTTATAATCCCTCGGCTTATAGAGAGAGAAAGAGAGAAGGATGTGCTACGACGCTGTCGTCTGGAACGGACGTGAAAGGGATGTACTCGAGTACTTTGCCGCGCAGTATCGGTCGTGGTTACGACGACGGCACAACGATACGTAAACCGCGAAATTGCTCGGATTGCGGGCGATCCGGTCGCAGAGAGTCTGGGGAGTTTCGATTTTCTTCGCCTTTCCGTAGCCTTAGATCTATCTGTTAACCGGAATGGCGAGTGGTGCTTCCGATAGAGACGCGCGCGTATACGTTTTTTTGTTTTGACAATATATTGGAAAGCGCGACGAGAGGATATTTTCCTCTCTGCTGGGCGTGGTCTGCGAGAACAGAGAAGGATTAGCTGACAATCTTCTCGATATGACTAACTGTCAAAGTATCGTCGGATATAAACCGGATGTTCTGTGTGCACGAAAAATGGCTCGTAAAAATAAGAGTATTGGAAAGCGAATTGAGAAGAATAATATTGGGCCACGAAGGGGGCGAGGAAATTTCATATTTATTACTATATTTATTTCATCTCTTTCTTTTTCCTTCTTCTTTCTTTCTACAATATATATATATATATATATATATATATATTATTTAACATTATTGTATACATGTACACAGAAATGTGAATGAGTTGTTTTCAAATATTTTCTTGATAATGTTCCTTTTTTGTGAATGTCGATATAATCTTCGCATGTTTTGTATATGTCGACAATACGTGTAAATATTAGTAACTTTTATATCGAAACTGCATTGTCCAATATTTCATGCAGATTTACTATCATGTCAGGCTCGCAGAATACAATCATTGACATTTACACATCGTGAATGTACATGGATGCAATTAAAATGATCCTCTTGTTTTCGGAACATCCCATATAATAACGTACACATGTACGTATAAACATTATATGCATGTATCAGCTGATTTGTCGTTCATTGATAAATCGATAAAGTGCGTTAACTCTGCAACAAACAATTTGTTTTATGCTTGCACAATATTTTGCGCAAAGCTTGTCGATGCGGTTTTTGTCTCCAACATGTATCAGTGAAACGATATCATTTGAAAAACTAACACGTTCTAATGTTTATATACTGATACGAAATACGCTGCCATTTGATAGATGACTGTAACGTCCAGTAACTGTTTTATCTCAATACATGTACTCTAATAACACTTTGAGTTTTTTGGTACGTGAATAGAAAAAATGAATTGAAAAAAGCACTCGTTATTCTGTCTGATGGATCAAGTTGTTAATTTTACTTGCCTGTTTTGATTTCTAAAGTATAGACAATATATATACACACGTAGAAGCTGCTAATTGCCTTTCGAAAATGTTAATTATATTTTCGTGTATTTTCCACAATATGACATATTACTTACGGTTAATTTAACATTTAATATTTATTTTAATTATCATTGGTAATATTGTAGAAATTTAATTGTAGAAATTTGTGTTATCAATTGTTACAGCAAACTATAGAATAAATTTCTTAGATACTAAATTTTAAATCTTGGCCGTGACCAAGTAAAATTTGGTGCCTTGCGTACAGGTATTTAATTCTAAGGGAAAAAATTTTAGTTTTGTTGGGATAACGTACTGTCATCCGCGATTTGGCTCTTATTGCCTAACTTACACTTTAAATTTATATTTCTTAAATACATTATATATATATATATATATATATATAATTAATAAAAAATTAATTTTCGCAATTTTTCGCAACATCGTGTTTGGCTTTATTGACCGATATATGTATATATATATATATATATATAAATATATATAAATATATATATAAATATATATACATATATCGGTCAATAAAGCCAAACACGATGTTGCGAAAAATTGCGAAAATTAATTTTTTTCGCTAATTAGGAACTTAGGAATTGTAATATCTTACCGTGAGATCTCCCGATCAGATCTCCCGACTTTTGGACCGATATTTTTTTGCCTTCTTTCTTTACAAGGGGGTTAAAAGGGGAATCCGGGAATTAGAAATCTTAACGATATAAGATACTAATTCCTAAGTTTCTAATTAGCAAAAAAATTAATTTCAGGTAAAGTTTACTGCAATAGAATTTTAATTTAATTAGTTACATAGATATGTGATTTCAAAAATTGGGAATATTAAAAAAATGATGACCTTTCTCATCATTTTCGCTGAGGAAAAATCGTTTCCAAATTGCCTCAGGAATCTTCCATTAACGTGTAAAACGCGGGTTACCGGACACCCGGTATATATATTATGTATTTATTTCGAGAGCTGATAAAAATATTCTTAAATTTCTTAAAGCACACACACAGAGAGTAGACTTTTTGAAGTACATTATTTTAATATAATAATATTACATAAATAAAACGTTACAAGTTGTAAAAAAATATTTGTTGGTTTTAATTTAAAAAAGTAAATATTTTTATTATGTTGGGAAAGATAAACATCTCACATGAATGAAAAGTAGCTACGATATAGATCATACTTTTACGATTAGGTATTTATTAAAATGTCATTGTGACATATAATCTGCAAATAATTTATTATTTTTGTGCAATTGTATTTAAAATCGTTTAATTATATATACTCACACACAATGCATATATATTAATTATATATAACACATATACATATACATATATGAAAGAACAATTATGAGATATTAAAAATTAAAAAACTAAGTACAGCAAGTCATATTCCCTAAAAGCAAAATATTAATCTTCTTACGCTTTATCTTATAGCTTAATTATCCGTACATGTCGTATATTTTATTTTATTCATTTATCTTTCCAATTATAGACCTGCAACGAGAAGCATATATCTTAATGAAATTCACTAACTTGGGCAAAGATTCTCTCTGCATAATGGCAATAGGCAGATCGCTATAATTAATCGATGTAATTATTTGTTAACGATCAGCAGTTATTGTGTAACACGTGATCTGGTCAGAGTGTTCGACGATTGAGCATGACTAACGTCGAGGGTGACCACAGTCAACCCGCTCTCTCGACCCTGACGACCAGCCAGATATTCGGTCAGCGCATTCCCTAATACCATCCCATGGAAAATTGAATTGTTCGAATCGTCAACGGTCGACTGAGTAAAGCCATCAGTGTAGAGAACTGACCTTCGGCCAACGAGGCGTTAGCGCCGGACGATACTTCAATGACCAAAGTTAATTTACGTTGCGCTTCTAAATAAATTGCTCGAGGTGAAACTTGTCTGCCAACGTATCAACATACAATCGCATCTTACAAGAGACTTTGAAAACTCGCAGTTTGACAAAGAAACACGGACGGTTATTTTTGCCTCGTTGTTTCGCCAAAATTGTAACCATAGAATTTTGTTAATCTCTTGGCTATGCTGATAGATTATATTACACGTCCAACTCATTTCTCCTGTATCCATAAGGCATATCTAGATCAACTTCATTAATCGCAGCAGAGGATGGATAATATATCTGCAGCACCACACGCTAACGTCATGTAAATTGACCTTAATGAAACTTGCATTAAGCGCACTTCTTTGAGAGTTAGCGTATCACTGGGCAGATAATTATAATTTGACATTTTATATTACGTACATTACGTTCGTTATAAGTTACATCAAACATTGATATGTCTGTCAAAGTAAAGGTAATTCTTTCCTTTAATTTTTAAAACTATAATTCTTTATACAGTTATGTAATCCATTCAATTTCTCGTATTTTTAAAAAATGTGTTAACGGAGAGTATTTATTATTTAATATTATATTCATTACATAACACTATAACACTATATTGTTACACAATTAAGTATTATTATTTCATTGAATCTTTTCCTATGATCGAATTTAAATTTTAGCTACTTTTAGCAAATATTAATTGGCTATTTTTTTAAAACAAATTAATCTAACAGTTACATTTATTAAAATAATTAAAATATTTAATTTTTACTAAAATAATAAAACCAGTATATTATAATATTTATTACATTTCCGCGTGTGTGTGTATTCATTTCAAGCAATAATTTATTAATTCAACTTCCAGAAAAATACATATTTTGTGTATAATTATATATAATAACCACTTATTTATACCTATTAATCTGTTTGTTTATAAATCACAAATATAATAGGAAATTACATCCCATTCTTATGCTCCTTTCCAAAATTCTACGTAATTAAAATATGTGACGTGAAGAAAGTTGATAAAACAGCTCAGTGAAGGGATTGGGAAAACAGACAATGAGATCTCGCTTGCCGATGTAATTAATATGTATCAAGAATTCTAGATTCGTCTTGCATCAGACCTAGATCCTCTTTCGTTGAGGACATTACTGACGGTAAAAACCGGGCAGGAAATGTTTTATACGTTTTGCCTCGTGAATCTCTGCCGCGAGAGGCAAATCTCGTAAGACACGGTCGAGGAACGAATTTGTTATGCCGGAATGTTGGCGCATCTCCTTCGGCTGAAAGCAGCGCACAGAGAAGAGCGGAAGAGCGGTGACCTATAATACCTCGGAAGAAAGGGATGTAATAAATTCGGCGCTCGGTGGCGAAAGATATGCAGACACATTGCGGATGTTATCCGTTTCGAAACGAAATAACCCGTGGTTTCATTCAGATAAGGAAGCTCGTAAAAAAAAAAATACGCATTTATTCTGCCTTCTCGTCTCTTCTCGTCTCTTCTGTTATGCGATCTTTCCTGTTTCCATTTGGTCCCAGGTGTTTTTCCGCACCTCATTTACAGCCCTTCTACCCTCACGCTTTTTTTACGTCTCTCTCTCTCTCTCTCGCTCTCCCTTTCTTCATTTATATTTTTCGGTTTTACTCCATGCTTTTCTGAGGAATTTGCGATTTGATGCTTCATACTGATTCTGTGGTTGGTTGCATCTCGGCGCGGGACTTTTATCTTGCTTCCACTTTGAAAATTGAGTAAGTATGCAAGCCCCGGTGCACTAGAGCGTAATATGACATTTTAAAAACCTCTCTCGGGTGTGGTTTACAGGAAGTTAATGTATGTGTCATCTCGAATACACTCGCAGCTTTTGGGCAGATTAATCGATGTATCTTTTTTTCCGTATGATTTAATTTTTTTACAACGGTTAAAGAATATAATTTTTATTACCATGAGCATTCTAAAGAAACACGGTCAGCACGTATTCATTATTATATATGTATAATTTCTTTTATTTCTTGTTATATATTTTAATATGAAAATTTAGAACAAAGAATAATTATTTTTAATCTCGCATACTCATAATAGCAGTAGTAGAATAAAGAAACTGCGAACGTTTTTATTTCAACGTTAAGAACTTTTATATAGATAAAATGTAACATCTTAATAGCTTAGGTATTGCTATAACTTTTGCACTAAAGTTAATGCATAAAGATTACTATTATTTTTATAAATATATATATATCACCATTTGTTTTCTATAAATTTGTCAAAAATGTTATATATATTATTTGATATCACTATAGAGAGTTTTAAAAAGCATTTAATTAAATTATGTCATTTAATTAAGTGCTATTATATATAATTAAATGCTTTATAAATGACATAATTGACATAATTAAATAGTATAATATTTATGGTCTCTCTGAAAAATATATTATGCTGCGCAGAATGCATATAAAGGATTCTTCGTATTGTTCGCTCTGTCTGCTAGAAATATATTGTACTCTTTCTGTTTCATATGTCGAATTACTTCAACGATCTGGAAAAATGAAATACAGTTTTCGAACGAATACAGTTAGGCGCCAAGACATTTAAGAATTGTGTTGTAGCCAACGATTTATACTATTTATTTGTTGACTTGATGCTTTTGAGATATATTATATCATACAGTAAAAAAATCATATTATACCTTTATAATTATATTGACAATTAATTGAGATACATAACAAATGGCTTTATTGCAAATATAATTATACAAACTAATTTTTTTTCTGAAGCGTAGTTTATGCAACGTTTTTTCCTAACTATTTCTTCCTAGATATTACATATTTAATGCGCTAACAGTGAGTAGTTGAAATATTTTAACTTTATTAACGTGCTAGAAAAAGTCTGCAGGTATACAGATAACATTTTAAAATGCATGATGTTTTTTTACTAATTGCTAGCGAACTAGCATGCTAATAGCTAGTAAAAGAATCACGTTTTAGACTTTGTTTTATTTTATTATATCTATTTTAGTTTTTTTAAATCTTTTAAGAACTTTATCTCTCGTTGTGTTTAAATCCTTTAATATCTATATTTTTATATCTGTTTAATCTTTTAATATCTATGCATATATTAAGCTTGGTAATATTTAAGATTACATATTTTTAATGTTGTGCCTTAAATCGTAATATTCTTCATTTTCCACGAAACAGAAAGAAATTCTCCGCGATACGACATTTTAAGCGCCGCAAAGTTTTTTTTATTTCCTCCTGGATAGCTTCCACGTACCGATATACGGCAATCCCGTTTTTTTCTCGGCGACTGCGAGGATTACACGAGCCGCTTCATAACTCCAACCGTGATATATGACGGCCAGCAACTTCTCTCGTTGGCAATATTAATCGGCCATGAATATAATATCTGGTGGCGTCGATTCACCCGGCGTGGTCGCGCATTGCGGTGCTCTTTTTTTACACTGTTTTTTTCCCAGTCCGCGAAAAACAAGTGGCCTCGGCGTGAATCCAAGTGATCTCGGGAAAGGGGCAAGTTACGTGAATTTAACGTATAACTCTTCCGCAGTCAGAATGGCCTTCCCGTTAAATTGAATTAAAGTCGGCCACCTGAGCGCTCAAAACTTTGCGATCTACCTCATGGACGCACAAGAGTCTGATCCTTAAATCCTTCTACCTGATCGTAGAACCTATTGTGCTGGGGATTTCTCTAGCAATAGAGTTATTTCTCTAACAGTATATAGCTGCACTAGTTACACGAAGTCGATTACAAGGATTCCGTACCCTCGAGCGCGATGTAACTGCAATTAGAATCAGATCCTCTGACGAGTAACAACATCTCAGCTCTTTATTACCACGACACGCGTTTTTTTCATATTCAAGTTCTCTCAACACAATTTGTTAGTTGGAATGCTGGCTTAGTCTAGTCGCGAAATCATTGCATATATGTGTGTATGTGTGTATATGTGAGAATATGTTTACGATTTCTATATAATTAATATCTTCATGAATTTAATTGGGTTAAATTAGCTTAAGTGCACTGAATTAACAGAGTATACATTTCTGTCTCCCATTTAATGAGTTCTATAGAAATAATGCAGATACAAAATTTCATGCGCATTACATGCATTATGAGGGAACCTCTTCAAATACCATAAAACGACATAATTCAATTTAGTTAACTATATATAATAGTGATTAAATTGTGTCAATGATTTATCCATTTAATTATTAATATATCATTTGTACATTTATTAATATATTATTTATTATATCTATTTTGTATAATTTGTCTTTAATAATACGAATCCAAGTTTATATTTATTTAAGTTAAATAGTCCGATATTTCCGTTTGATGCGATGTATGTTTTTAGAAAGAAAATATAACCGTGTTCTTATTATAATATATCCACATGATTTAATATAAATTGATAAATGAGCTTATAAAATTAGTAGGTTATAATTAATGACGCAAAAATAAGTATTTCTAGAAATACACAATATTTTCTATATGTTAGAAAGCAAAGAAAGAAATAAATATAACGACTGAAAAGTATTGAAAGAGATTGAAAAGGAATGAGGGTTGAAAAAAGAATATACGGGTACGAGATTCATTAAACTCGTTAAATAAGATCTTTTATTTTGTAATTAGCTTACATAGTGTCTCTCAGATCTCAGACCTTTGTTTCATACCCAGAACATCTTTATAGAATAAATTAAATTTATTATTTAAATTGGAATTCCTACATATAAGGGCTTAATCTATATTCACAAAGTTACCTAAAACTTTTGTTATTATATTTTGTAGATTCTCCTCTACTCTTCTTTCTTTGAAAAATCTTTTGAGAGAAAATAGAATCGTTACAAATACAAGACTAGTTATAAAATTGTTTACACAAATATATTATTTCATGTTTACATCAATTTTCTAATTGTTTTAATATAATGAATAATATTCTCAATGATATTGGACATCGAGATTTATCATTCACAATAGAGATATTACCATTGCAACCATATTTATCACATCGTGCCTTTTCTTAGTTAAAAAAAACGTGAGAAACACATTGGATATATATATACAGTACCCTCCATAAGTTTGGAAACACCTTACATTTTACAGTTAAACAATTGTATGGCAGCGATCTGTGTAGATTTTTTGTATCAATAAATCGTAAAATATTTAAATAACATTTTTATTTATAACAGATCGCTGCCATGCGATTGTTTAACTGTAAAATGTAAGGTGTTTCCAAATTTGTGAAGGGTACTGTATGCAATAAATAACAAATATCCATTTATAATACTGTTTTTTGTTATCACGATTAATAATATTTCAAATAATATACTGATAAAAAACATTCAATTAAGTTTATATTCGTGCATGTTACGAATATCTAATTAAAGAATATTTCTTTAGAGAATTTTTCTCTTAAATTAAGAGGATCCTTTTGACAGATCTGTGCAAATTTTTTGTATAAATAAAATCATAAAATAAACATAAAATATTTAAATGACATTTTTATTTATAACAGATCGCTGCCATGCAATTCTTTAACTGTAAAATGTAAGGTGTTTCCCAACTTATGGAGGGTACTGTGTATATATATATATATATATATATATATATATATATTATATAAAGGTCAGGTAACTGCGATAAGTATAGTATCGCTGATATAACTCTTGGGAACTTTTCTGTCCTCTCGAGGGATTTAGTGTCGGCAGGCTACAACATCCTTTACGATTATATTCCTAATGGCCTTGCCTCGTTTCGAAGGGAAGAGAAATGGCAAGGCGGGCGATCATTTTCCGAAGTAAACCGAAAAATAGTCAGAGTTATTGTCGTGTGAGTCTAATCTATTTATTTCACAACTGCACATTTTAAGATAGCGTGGTAGGCGATCGTAACGTTACCGCCGGACTTTATTTCGGAATTGAATAATTAGTTCGCCAACTGTACGTGTATAAGAATCAACAGTCACTATGTATTATCACGCAGTGGTAAGCGCATTGTTGACTTGTGCGAAATCTATGAATATGTATATCCACGAATTCAATATACCTGCCATGGGCATGTTTTGAATTCGTTCGATTGAAATATGAAGAAAAATTCAGGTCCAGCATACATGATTGCTCTCGAAAAACGCTTACACGAAAAATTCAGCAGCCTACCTTCTATATATAATATAATACGTATATAATATATATAATGCCATATATTCTGGTAAATCTTATTGTTAGTAGTCTACTGACATACACAAAATTTTTGAGTAAAATTTCATTGCCTTGGTGTTAATTCTTCTAGCGGTTTTATGTATGCAATAAATGTAGATATAATTTATATTTTGGCAAGATATGTATGTACGCTTTTCTGTTATTCCGTTTGCGCGTGATATACATATTTTACACGGAAAATAAGTTATATAATATTTTTCCTCTCTGCACACAACAGCATATGAACATTTTGCTCACATTTCATAAATGTGTGCTTAAATAGTAGAATAATAATATTCTAAATATTATATGCAAAACAAGCATTTTTATTCTTTTACTTTTAAATTATTGTGTTGCGATGGTGTTTACATTTGTTTTTATTTATCCTCGAGATTAAGTTTATTTAACTTTTAACTGCGAGTTACAAAAGTACAAAAGTATAAGTATCCGTTTTCTTTCTTGTTTTAATATTTTGCATAGAGAGCAACGCCAAGTATTAGTAATGAAGTGAAAGCTGCTCTCTCTTCCGTATTTCAACAATATAATCATTTCTACTTCCTCAAATGCAGCTGGCATTTTATATATTTTGCTACCTCAGCTTGTACTGCGCTTTACCGTAATTCAGAAAGAAAATAATGTAAAAGGTGGAATGAACGTAATCTGACCACGTCTCTCTGCACAATTTGAAAAATTAATTGCGTAAAGAGCAGCGAAGCACCCGGTATATAGCCGGAGTGTGAATTTACCTTCGATAGTCCGCAATGCGGAATTTCTGGTTTGAACGTGCACGCGCAAGAGGAATACGAAAAGTCTTTTGAAAACTTACAAAACTATTTCGGAATTGCATTAACTTTTATTTGTCTGTCGTATGGATGTTCGGTCAATTCTCGAACGGGGTAGCTTTAAAACTTAGAACATCATTGAAACTTTTATTCTACGTAAATGTAATTTTTACACACGATACATTATATAAAGAGTGTATAGCACTAATAAAGTTCCGCTGAGAAAATTGAAATGATTAAGCAGTATGTTATAGTTTTATGAATTAGAGTTTCAGTTTAAATTTCTTCAATCAAATTAGAAGAATATGAGATAGCCTTTTCTCGTCTTCTTCTGACGTTTTTATTCGATGTTATATTAAAACTTGTCATAATGCGATATAATCTCACTCGTCAAATATTTAGCGAATTAAAAATAACTTTACATATTATAGTCTTATCATATTACTAATAAATTGTTTCTTCTTTTATTACAGGTAAGTCGTGATTTTATGGCTGTCAACTTTGCGCACGCACTTATCAGGTAATAGTATCTTGTATGCATTTTAGAGAAAGCATTTAAGTTTATCCTGACACATACAAAAATAAGTCTTTTTATATGCAGATGGTTAATTGAATTTTATAAGAGCAGTCTTGCAAAGTTTATAGTATGATGTATAACGGTGTTGCATAAGTACGTTATATTTATGCATATTCTTGCTCATAGAAAATTTATAAGTAATGTACATGCTTGTTGATATAACGTGATCAACTTACAAATTACAAATTATAAGGTAATTTCAAATTTTATCTTGCGTATAATAATTTGCTCTTGTTGTGGTTAATATAAGAGGATACTTCATGAATATAAAACTACAGAATTACATATATAATACGAGTATAATATATCACGCAATCGAGAATAAATGGAAATTATTAAGCAAAACAATAATTCGCAGTTATCTGAAAATTATTTTCGAAAATTCAATAATTTCTTTTTACTCCTATTTTTTACGTTTTTTACTATTCATAGATTGAAAATGTCAACTTGTTTTAAATGTTAACATATACAGAATTAACACATTCTATATTCTACATATATTGATTTGAAACGAGAACAAGAGAGCTTAAACAGACAGCCATTATTATTTAGCTAAAAAAATCCAACTGCTGTAGTTCACTATGCATATTCAGCTCGACTATCATTTGGTACATGTTCGCCGTGTTATGATTACGGAATTCATTTTGGCGAAAGCGCCAGGATAAGCCTCGTACCCGTTGCATTTCCCATTTGCACGAAGCTTCCAGCGCGCTCGACCGATTACCTTGTTGATGAATATTCTCTCCCGGTTTGCATCGCAATACTAATGACCAGCCCGCTTGTCAAGTTTGATCTTTCCTCAAAGATTCGTTAAAATCCTTTTGCGACTGCGTCAGTTTCTTCGTGCCAAATTGTTCGATTTATTAGAAAATTATTTTGACAAAGAATTAATTATCGAAAAGAAAAATGGGACATTTGCTTAGCTGTTAGCTGTTTTTCGATCATGCAAATTAATTATGAGAAATGAATGGGTATGACTTGTTTTTTTACACAATATTATTTAAATAATTTATCAAAAATTTTGATATTTTTGTAAAAATATTACACAATGAGGCATTATGTAGGTACAGCTTCTTTTCTCTTGTTTTACAGCAAGTAATCTTAAAGAGGCTGATAATAAGTTACATAATCGGGTTTGCTTAGCCTGTTTAGATTTTGAACGAACTAAACGCTCACTATTTCAATTTTTCGTCTTGTAGGAATTTCTCATTTGTTATCATCGTGAAATTGCTCATAGACTGCCCCAAAGTCTTCTAAAATTTCTCGGAACAATGTTCAACTTTAATCAGGTTTACAAGTACTTTACTTTCCTTTGTCTATCAGAGCTAATTAAAATATCACAGATTCAATGAATTTCCTGAGAGATAAAATTTATATATATCTTGACAATGTTAATAATAAAATTAAAAATTATTTCTTAATTATATTCTTAAGAGAATATTATCACTTGAAGCTTTTATACGCATAAATAATAATCTTTTTTTTTCATTTTACATATTTAATATAAATAGGTTTCTAATTTTTCTCATTGAGATTGATTATAATATTTTTTAAGGAAAGACGATAGTCGTGTATTGAGAAGATGAATTATTATATATTTTTATTGCTTTTATTCGTTCAAGCAGGTTGAGAAGATAGATAGTAAAATGTAGGCTAGCACAATGCGGTTAGAAAATAAAAATAAGTTGCTCTCTTTAGAAAATATTGATTTGTCATTTACATTGATAATAGGATAGAATTTGAATTTTTTCGCAAAACGTGAGACACGAAAGCTTTCATATTTTAATATTTATGATGTGTATAACGAGTATGTTAATACTCTGGATTATGCAAGTTATTTCTTCATAAAAATCTGGGAAGATTTATAGCTGTGTAACATATGGGCATCGTATTTGATCATAGTGGCGTTCCGTTATCAAAAAATAAGGGTATGCAGTTGGGGAACGATAAATTTCGCTTTCAGACCACTCCTTGACCCTTTCCGCGATCTCAGCGACTTCCGTAAATTCTCTGCTTTGGGGAGTGTTTTCGAGCACACGAAAATATGACGTGTTACTATAAATGGCATTGTACACTTTCAAAATTTTTCCAACAATATAAGGAGTTTCTAGAATTTCTCTCGCATTTTTATCGCACTGTTTATTGTTTATCATAATATATATTTCGTTTCAAATGTGTTTTACTCAATTAAAAAATACAATTACACGCGACCTATATAGCTTGATAATATTTATTTCATATACATGTATAAGTACGTTCCATAAGAATTAATAACGTAAATGAAATTTAAAAGATAAAATCTTTTAATAATTTTTATATCTAATTTTTTACATAAAACATGTAATTAGTTTAATGATGATTAAATTCTGACAATGATTAAATTTTCCTTCTAAAAAACGATGTTCTTTTAAATTGATTATTTCTCTTTCGAGCAAAATTATGATATTTTTCAACTAAAAGAGTATACAAAACTTTCCTTTTTCACCAAGTATAGCAAGTAATCTTTTTTGTAAAAAATCGCGCACACAAGAAGCTTTTACTCTTCCTTAGACGGTTCGCGATAAATGGCGTCGGCACGAATCACTTTGCAGTTTCGCACATCCCCTACGTCCATCTGATTGACGGTCCTCCGCTTCTTCTCGTTGAACAAGAGAGGTCGCCGTCCGGCCGAGAAGGGACGATTTCCTGATCGCGGACGTGTCGGGTGCCCACGAATGTCGTCGGACCGGCTCGGTCGCAGGATTTATCGCGTCGCATTAATTGGAATGAACGTGTCTGCGCCACCTCCGTTGGCGTTCACATGAAACATGAAAATCCTCTTGCGCCCCGCGGTGTGAATAACGACTTTGGATGCCAACACGTTTTCTTTTACGCAGCGTCGTACGACATATACGAATGTCGACGGAATCGCGCGGAGCAAATCGTACGAAATAAAATTTCGTATATCATCGCGTTTTATCGCGTTTCATCGTGGCTATATATGTACGTGTCCTTGCACAACTTTTTTAAACATGAGACAAATAACGTGTATATATTTCAAATATTATTGCATTACTCACACGTCACAAATCATAAAATGAATGATAGACGATTAAAGTGACAGTTCAAAAATTTTCCTTTAATTTCTGTACGTGCGGATTTGTGTCAAATACATCTAACTGCCGATTTTTGTAAATCTCATCAAAATTATAAAAGGCGCGATTAAAAACTTTCTTTTTAATCTGAAAAATTTTTAATTTAAAAATGTCTGTTTAATTTCAGACTATGCGTCAAAATGAAGAATGCGTGTACTAAATGTAGAAACTTTTTACACTCAATCAAAATTATATTTCTTAAAGAGAAGGAAAATTTCTACTGAGAAGATTAATTTTGATAATTTGTTTTATATATAAATTGTATGAAAATATATATTTCTCTTCACTTAATTTGCGAGTTAAGATTTAATACAAGCGAGATATTTCCATATCTTAAAAATTAAATATTATAACTTTTTTCTTCGTAGTACTACAATTTTAATCATTCTGCATACTCTAAACGAAATCGCCGGATGCCTGTTTTTTCCAAACGGTTCCCAGAATTTCATCTAAAGATATCACGAGTGACACAATTCGCTTCAGTCTACTTAAGGTTCAATCTTCAAAGCTTTCTAGATCACTATCCTCGTCATCAGTTCATCTACGTCCTTCATTTTAAGTCCCATCAAATTACATTTTAATTCTAATGAGGAAATATAACTTCATATAGGACTTTCTATTTTAGCAGAATTTTTAGTTAAAACGTTAATTTTACTGTTTATATATTTTATTTTTATTAATACAAAGTCTTAATAGTTTATAATAATAATTTTTTACTTTATTTTCAAAAGTTTTGATATTGACGACAAACTTGACATAAATTCAAGATGCGATAAATCTCATATCAAGGACATCTCTCTTCTTATATGCATTCTTCTCTCGAAACTTTTCAAGAATTAAATTGAAAGTCTCATGAACCGCGAAGAAGATTCTGAAAACATTTTGAGTATGCCGCAGTAAAAGACAGTTCGCAATATAGTCGCCGGTTTTCAAAGCACAACAAAAACACACTCAAGATATATGGCAGCGATGCCGCATTTTAAGGCAACATACCGCCGTAGCTGAAAGTAATTTTGCTCGGCGACACTCTTAGCATCGTACCCTCGAAATATATTAAGCCGCTATATAGCATGTCTGAACGCCCACAACGCGATTGACGATTGCGTTACCCTATCGATATTCGATACGATGTAGAATCACTCGATGGAGAACGGGTCTGGAAACGACGAAGGGTGTACTTATGTAGCCCACTGAGATACTTTGAACACTATCCGTAGCCATAATTCGTTGTTGCTCGGGTATGGCAGAATGGATCTATCTGTATTGGGGTGGTATATAGCCTTTCCTGAATTGTGTTCTCTCTCCTCCACCCACTGTCGTCAATCTTGCCCATTCTATATGTAAACGCAATTAATTGCGACAAAGACAGAAAACTATCTAGAGGGTATGGAAGAGATTACGGATTGCGGACTAAACATTCCAGACATGATCAAGCATACTGCAACGTGCAGCACGACCTCCTATCCACAGGAGGCAATCGTTCCAAGTTGCTTGGATGTTGGCCAAATCCGTCTTGTCCGCAGCCGCATATCTGCGACTGCTGGCGAATAGAAGATGGCGACGTGGTGAGAAGATAAAGAGCGCAGCAATGAGAGAAACGGATATGTGAATGTGGAAATCTACCGGTGTGTTTGGTTCTTGAGAGAAGGAAAAGGGGGGCAAAAAAGGAGAAATAGGCAACTTTATTTATTACTTTGCATTCTGCAGGAGGCATTTCTGCGGATAGAGTTTCAGAGTACGCCCGTTCTCTCGTAAACGTAAACCGAATTGCATCGTAGCGATCTTTTCTTTTGACATGTACTTTCTTCGCGAGAAGACGCTTGAAGGAACTTGATGCAAAACGCGTCTCAGCTTCACTACTTTTATGTATGTACTTCGCGTTCAGATATCGAAATTTCTGGATAAATGATTTCTTCTTGTGTTTTTTTTTAATTTTTAACCGCAGATTCTTCGACGCTATTTGCTTTTATATATGTATATATGTACATTTTTACCTGATTGTGTTATAATAATATTAAGATTTGATTGCGCATTTCTCTGTCTTCGACAAACTTGTAAATATCAGGTTTATTATCGAGTTTAATATATCGACATTAAGTTTAATGACATTCGATAAACTCTGCAAATCTTAACATGTGGCTTAAATATTTTAACGTCGATAAATTAAAGCCACTATTCTTCTAGTTTTATGATAAATTTACTAAAGCCATTAATATTATTAGCCCATATACACAAGCTTAAATAAATTGTTATCTTCTCCCTTCGTTCTTATTCTTTACTTGTCACAGAAAAAGTATTTTAAAAGTCAAAAAGCGTAATATACCATTTATAAGAATGTTGATATATATAACACAATCCGCTAAAGCGTGACTCTCTTTTCTTATCCTATCTTAACCCTTTATACTTTGCTTCTTATCTTACCTATTCTATCTGTAGCGTTGGTTCATTTTTCTCTGTCTACAAGATTGCATTTTATATTCGAGCGTTGTATGCTTTTCAAAGGAGAAGTTTATTTGTGCTTCAGATACATTTAGGGTGGTCTTTTTTGCATATATCGTTGCACTCATATCACCAGCCAGTGACATGCAACGAATAAGAATTGAACTTGATCGAGTGCATATGTACAATTTTTGTACACTTTTTTGTGAATTTTGATAAGAATGTATCGAAAAAGAATTTTAAGAGAAATTAATAACTTTAGTTCTAATAATTTGTAGAAAATATGCAAATATATCGATAGATATGTATATTTCAATTACTAAAATAAAGCTTTTTTTTAAATAAATAATATATAATAAATAATTAAAATAATAAATTAAAATGATAAAACATAATAACATTCTGATTTTTGTTATAATTAATTTCAAATTCTTTTTACATCAAAGTACTGTTTTATAAATACATGATATCACACAAGTATATGTAGAACAACAGTAACAAATATATTATTGCAATCTACATAAATTTGCAAATCTGTTAATATATTATCTCAACTTTCTAATTTGGAAAAATTTTAATTTTTAATGATTATCTTTGAATAGAAATTAATAATTATTTTTTATTCGATGAAAATTTTTATTCTTATTATTTTATATTACATTAAAATTATTAAATTAGAGAGAATAGAATTATATAAAATCTTTATACTTTTTTTTTTCAATTTTCTATTTAAAATTTTTTTAAATTAAAAATTTCAATAAACATTCAATATCGCAGAGAAATCTATGATTTACAGATAACAGGTTAACATATTTAAATAACGGTTTTGCGATTTGTATCTTAAAAATATATTCAAATTACATTTCAAAATTATTCGATTTTTCTGTTATTTTCCAAATAAACTTTTATCGAAAAATCAAATCATGCGTAAACTTGATATTATATTTTGATGTATGTTGCTGTTGTTAATATTGTATAATATTATTATTGACTTTTTTCACTGCTAGTATTTACTTTTTTCGATGTTGTGTCATTTATTGTTATCAATAATCCATTTGAACCAATATTGTTCTTTTTTCATTCATGCATGTTTTTCCGAATTTTCCTCTAAAATAATTTTGAACAATATTTCGTTTCACTAATATCCCTTACTGCTATCGGCATTTCATAGATCGAAATAAGAGAAAATAAATATTTCAGAAATTCTAGAGGCTTCAAAAACGACTGTCGCACGTGTTCTGTCTTTATTGTTTCCTTTTATGAGCTGACATATTCTCTTTTTTCATCCGTGACCCTAACCATCAGTCATGTAATAATGCACATAAGTATCATAGCCTTTGTACTTTTTCTTCAGAATACATCACAGATTTTCTCAGCAAAATCTGATATGACAAAACACTTGGCATAAAAAGAAATGTACGCTCAAACTCTTTAATCTTTTCTAAATGCTTATATATTGTCATTAAATAATAATATTGTAATAATTGCTATCTTGCATTATATTTTAATTTTGATTAATTTTTTAATATATTGCAAAATACAAATAAAATATTAGGAATAAAGCTAATGTGGATTTAAAAATGTAGAAAGTAATTAATTTTATAATAACATTTTTGTAATATGTATGCGTACATAATTCAATTTTTTAAATTTTGTTTTTAGATGTTTAAAAACTTAGTTTATCTCAATATTATTTAAATAATATCATATTAAAAAATCATATTAAATATAATATTAAACAGCGATATGTGTGTGTGTGTGTGTGTGTATCTAATGTCTATAAGTATGAGTGACATAAATCGAGTATTAGTAACTTTATCATCATAACTTTCTCTAAATTTGATCAAAATTTGTTCGAAAGATAAAATCAATTATTATAACTTTGCCGAAAGCATGGCTTTTCGTGTTCTTCGTCTCGTCAGCAAGTAACCACGTCAATGTACTTTATAAGCGTCCCAAGGTTCTTACAATTTCATGCTATGTAACTTCTGCAAGTTGACGTCGTCGTGTATATTGCCTTTACTCAATGTCAGTAAAAGCAGAAATATTAAAAAACAGCGATTTATTATAAAGAAGATAGATCTGATATTATACCTAAAGATCAAATTAATGAGACAGATTGTAATATACAAATGACATATAGAAAAATGTACAATTTGATAATTCTGAAAGCACTATTTCAAATAATGTCATAAATATAATGGACAAATTTAATCTTTCATAATGTATATACAAATAATACGCTTCTAAGAAACTTGAGATTAGTTCTAGCTAGCATTAACATACTATATTAGTCAATGATAAGTTATGATGAGTCTATTAGACATTACTGGTAATGGCTTCAGTAGTTTAACACTCTAAATAATCCGCCAGTTAAATTAGATAAAATTTTCTGTTTATTATCAGGATTTTATAATTCAGGATGACAATTATATAAATTTAATTCTTCACGAAATCGTTATTATTAATATCTTGAATTATGAAAGTTTTATTTAAATTATTTAATTTAATAAATTGTAATTTGTATATTTACAAGATAATATTTACAATATTACAAAAAATCCATATTTATATTATATAAGAATTTTTAATACATTTATACATATTAATTATTTTGTTAGTATATTTAAAAAACGCTGCTTGTAAATAATATATTATTGCGTCATCAATGCAAAATATTTAAAGTATTAACAAACTCAGGCAGTTTTCATAACGCGCAGAACATTTCAGAAACGCGATCCGCAAATTCTCTGAATATGTGAAACGTTTTGTAAACGCTGAAATGTTTGTTGAAATTTGTAAAGGTTGAAATACTTTTTGACATTTTTATATTAACATGAAACATGGAACAACAATTAGAAAAAAATTTTTATTATTTTATTTATAAATTTTTATACAAATATCTCAAAATTTAAAAAAAATTTAAACTAGAAAGAAATTAGCAACTGCACATTTTATATGTGATCAATATGCTCTTGCAAGAATAATACAAATTATCTAGTTATCGTAAAATAATCAGTCTTAGTTTTAATTGAATTAACAATTGCTCTAAATTTTTTCGAAATTAATCATTAGGCTCGAAATTGTTGTCACATACAATTAATTCAGCATTTTAATTTTCTAAAATAAATTTACGAAAATGTCATTAATTAAAACAGTGACACAAGAATTCATCGAAGATTAGTTAGTGATTTATTGTATTTGCTCCTCTTCATCTTACGCTCTATTAATTATGACAGTTTTCATCAAGAAGTCAAACAATAATTGCACAAATTTGTAAAATGTAGCTTTTAAAACCTTTTCTACTTATTTTGGATTATTATTTTTAGGAGAAGTTCTCAAATACACATATCGAGAATAAAACATTTACTATTGAAATTTAAAAACTATTTAAATTTAGATATAATATACATATTACACACTGTTTTATTTTTTATATATCTAACAAACTCAAATATTTCTTTAATAAAATAAATTGTCATTTTGTTCTCATATGTACATTCTAATATGAAACGCATTTTAAAATATTACTAATTAAAACAGCTACACAAATAAACTCATTTTTTCAGTGAAATTTTACTTATTTATAATGGTATATGTATAATCAAAACCATTATTGACTATTCATTGTTAGATTATTTTGCTTTTCCGTAATAATATACTGATTCCGTTGAAAGGATAGCAAGTGTTATATCCAAGTAAATATTATAACTGCAACTAGAATTGCGCTATTATAATACAGAACGGCCTACGTGATTGCGCACAACTCAACGTTCCGTCTCTGCTTCGTGGTAAGAAACGTAAGAAACAGTGTACACTTGAGTGCGCCGATGCTCGCGAATAATGCAAATAGTGAGTGAAAAATGCAGCAGTTTAGACAGCTTCGAGAGCACGTTGCCGCGAGAGAGGAAAAGCCTTTTATATATACATTCGCTTGTACATCGCATCGCATACATTTGCTTTAAATGTACATTTGGACCAAATCCAAGAGAACTGATAAATTTTACGCTTTGCAGAGAAGTGTATTTTGCAAAATTTTCCGTCTATTTCTTGCCTTTAATCTCTATTTTGTATAGAAGCAGATAGAAACGCATCTGTCTCTCACATATTGCACGTTTGGACAGGTATGATGGAGCACGTATCTTGTACTTCCCTCTTACACAGGCTATCAAATGCGGCACATGAACTTACAAGCGTCGAGCAAAATGGATTGTTCATGATTCAACTGGTTTTCGTTCTTCCGTTCAAATCGCAAATTATAATAGATCGCGAATGATCAATTATTTACGCTAAAGTAACGAAAGTGTATTAGCTTTATATATGTAATTATGCTGCGTATTTTCTCAACTGTATAACTAAATTATTAATGTGATGCCAGGTCAACCCAACACTGTTATATTGGAAAAGATCATTTATAAATTCGAGAATAAATTTATAAATGCCGTTGGCAGAATTCAAAACAATGCTTTACAATTAAATGTCTGGATATTTTCATGTCTATCAAATTACGGGATTTTTGCATGTAATATATATGTGTATATACATATATATGTATATATATTTATATAATTTCTACGTATTTGTCAAACTGATAGATTGACTTCGTTTATCATTTGACGCGATTTGTGCGAGGGATTTTGAAGTCGATATCGTTCACTTTTCCACACATTCTTTCCATTCGACCTCATCGGTCACTCGATTTTTCACACCATTTCATTGATCCGCGCAATGTAACGTCGTTCATCTTCATTCTACTATGTGACTTCCAAGCGTTTCTCCCGTTTGCCTCGAAAAATTCCCTTCTTATCCCAGTCTACTTACGCGTAATCTATCACTTACTATTCTTGGGAAAATCGATCTTTTCACTTTCTGCGTGGTCATTTTTTTTGTGTTCAGTAGGCTTAGTCTAGCGGACATTCAACAGCTGAAGAAATATTTTTGCTCGAAAATTCTAAAATATACAACTCTCCGAAAGTATATTGTACATGAACAGTCTATTGAAATTTGTGAATATAATTGCGATGTACGTGATACGATAAAATAACGAATGAGAAATTGAAAATTTTTACATATACTGATATATGATATACACAATATTCTCGTCATATAATAATAAAAAATTTAAATTGTAAATAAAGTTACTGATTAAATTAAAATTATAAATAATATTAATACATATTTTGTAAAAATAAAGTTATAATTATAAGTACATTTTTAGGAGCTTTATATGACCTGCAGAAAATTATTTAAATACACATACATCGTTTTCACTCTGTATGGTATATTCCAAACTCACTCATATAGAGTTATTCGTCATTTCTCTCAAATAAAATACATGTTGAGAAAAAATTTTGCTCGTAACAACTATGCAATACATTTACTCATATATTTTTCAGTTTTATCAAATGTGACAAGGCAGTGAAAAATCGACATCATTCGTTCACCATAGGTGCATATAAATCATACGCATCATATTTGCACGAGAACGTGTGCATTTAATATTCTGGTCCGCTTACGCATTCCCGAGTGATTGGTGATTCTCTTCTATCGGCGAGATAATTTAAAATGCAGCCGTGTCGAAAGCGCGGAAACTAATCTTTAGCATAAACGCTATAGACAACGAGAATGGAAAAGCGTGTTCTTGTGAAACAATAATTCCGACAAAATCGTATTGTGCAAAAATCCAATTTTGTGCCCCGTAAGCTGATTCTACGTTTCCCACAAAGGTGATTCTATTCACTGGTTCAGTCTGATACGCCGTTGACCTTAACTACTAGTCACCGGACAATCGCGCAGTAGTACCGCTCAGCGAAAAGCGAGCCATAACGTTTCAACGCACACTGATTGGCTATTTTAGTTACGACATTTTCTGGTCATCAAAAAAATTCTTACAATATCGGATAATAAACACGATTAGAGTTTCGATCATTAAAGTTTGAAGCGATACAATTTGGTGTGTTAACCTCTACAAAAAGGTTCATCTTAAACGTTACATTTTACGCGTGAAATCTAATATGACGGTGCTCCGATCGTATACATTATTGAAAAGTTTCCATCAACGGCTCCATTATCGCATGAATATAAAGAAATAGCGAAATAATTTATTGTCCCGTTTATCCTTTTATTCGATATCCGCCGTGACTGCGGCAATCGTGGTGAGATCGCGTAAGATATATGTGGAAGAGTGAGATGGAACGAAGTAATCGATCGGAGGAATGCATGAGTAGAGATTTATCGCGTACTTTCTTATTTCTATGTTGCGTTTCTCTTGCATTTCTGTGAAGGTAGATATGGCATTTTGCGTAGTCGTTGATTTCTTACTTCTTATCTCCTCTCTTTCTCAGTCTTGTCTACTAGTTTCGAATTTACGAGATACGTTGACTGCAGAAGCAATGAAAAACTTCTTCGAAGAGAAGAAACTCGTCTTTCTATGGTTCTTATTTTAACAATACGAATGCCTGATGTTCTCTTAATTTTGTAGTTTTATAAAGTTTTATATCAATATCGTGTACTATATAGACGTTGATATTTCAAAATTATTTTTATGCAGAAAAATATTTCATCAAAGAAAAAGATAAAAAATATTATATAACATTAATATCTGCAAAATAATACATATTTTTTTATTTTATTACTTTTTGTGATTTTTTAATGAACACATAATAGAATTTCGAATACAATAGTGCTATATTTCCTTTATTCGATTATTATTTTATATATACGATATTTTATATTGCGAAGAAAATATTCACTTAAACTACACGATAGCAAGTAATCATCTTTTGATGTAAAGATGTTATGTAGGCGATGTCATGTACGATTTTATGTACGATAGCAAAGCAGCTAAAAATATAATAGCACGACACTTAGTTTACGAGAAAATCTCGTACGAGATAATCTATATATATATACAGCGTCTTGAAAAATAGAATAAAGTTATAATTTTGAGCGTAGTATCTTTATACATAGGAGAATATTCATAACGATCAAAAATATTTTAATATAAAAAGAAAAAAATTACAATATTACATGATTAGTTGTTTACACATTAACATTTACACACATATTATTTTTCTCTTGAAAATCATTATTTTCTTCTTTATTTTATACATATGAACAATCACATATGCTCTTTGAACTTATAAAAAAAATTACAATTTATTTATATTAGAGAGAAGTAACACTGCAGACACAATCATTTTAAAACATTTTAAACAGACAAGACATTTAATTTAAATCTACCAAAGGATTATTCCTTGTTCGTTAATATAAAATTTATTGTACTATGTGAATATCTTTGATTGCGCAAATGATTCTTATTTTCTATATTAATCTTATTCTCTTGTACTTTATAATACAGAATTTTTATATATTTTCACTGTCCATCTCATTCTGGTATTTGTTACTAAAAGATTCCACCGGATGCATCGAATGAGCAAAATGGTGCCACAGAAAGCAAATATGCTGCGCCAATAAAAGCAGGAAAAAGAAACTTTTCAATGAAAGAATGGACGGGCAGCAGGAGAGGACAGATTTTAGTACGCGTAGACATTATTGATTCACCTTGCGAGGAAATAAATCGCTCTCTTTCTTGGAAATGCATTTTTACCGATAGCCTTGATATTTGTTTAATGTTTTTGGTTTCCTTTGTATTCGTAATGTATTCATCGGATACCACTGAATTCAGATATTTTTGTTGAAACGAACAGTACATTTATATAAATTATATTGGAAGTTTTGCGCGTTTTATTTGCTTTTTAATGTTTATTTATAAATTTTCTTTCTCATAAATTTTAAATAGATTTTTTTAATTTCTGCAGATTTTATTTAAAAAAATCTTACGCACAATTATATCGCATATTTCATTATTATAAGCGTAAAATTTATAATTAAAAGTAAACGGATAATATTATTATTGGCAACGCAATATGTAACCAAAAATATCACGGTTGTTTATTATATTGTTGTATGCCGCACTAATTAAGTTGTTGTGTCATGGAAATTACGTATTACATTTCATTCGCTATTGTCCGCAGAAATAAATAGTGAAAAATACATTAGCACCGCAATAGTCAATGGACACAAAATAGACGAGAGAAATAGTTTGTGGCTTGGCTATAGCAAATAGTCTGAAACTTATGGGATTGGCACTGCCCACCGGAATTTATTCGGAACGTTCTTCTTTGGCTACTGCACTTCCGGATTACAGGACCGACCGCGTTATGGAGCTTTCGCGGCGAGCAGATCGAAACCGCGACATTCTGCAGCGACGTCGGCGAAATTTGTTTACTGACCGGAGTTCATAGAATTTCGTGTGCCTACGGCAAACTTAAATTTCAATAGTTTCCGATGGATTGTAATTAATTCGAATGCATTGCTCAAAGTATATGATAGATTGAGTTCACGAAAGGAGCGGTAACTTTTTGGTATTTATTTATTATATTTAAAAACATATAAGTACTTTCAATTATTTCGCGCATAATTTAAATATATATTTAAATATATTTGAGTATTATGTTGTAAAAACATTTTTTTTCTTTAAGCATTTCTTTGATTTGCAAAATTTTTATAAATTTACGGAAATATCAAGAAATCTTTTTAACAGAAATTTTAAACTAATGGATTTCTGTCAATATTGAATTTCATGAATGCATATAGATTTTATTTTTAATTAAAATTAAAAGAATTTTAAGAATATGTTATATATATATATATATATATATATATATATATATATATTACAATTTGTATATTAAAATAAAGTTTTCAATTTAAAAATTAAAAAAACTTAAACTAATCTAATAAAATATTTATGAAAATCTATCGGCTTCACATTAATTAAAGAATAAATGACGTAATAGCGATTCTACTGTGACAGTTTGTTGACATTTATCGGACGTTTGATGAATATATGCTATTAATTATATCTTCTTGAATGAATGATTGTCTATGACAAATGACACAAATTTAATCCGCCATTATATCGAATTGCCATATTTTCTGGTAGAGAGATATTGCAGAAATGCTTGTAAATATAAATTTTATTACAAACATGTCAATAAACTCGCAAAATTTTCTCTCCAGTTTAAATGCGCAATAAATTGTGACCCGAGTCTACGGATTTTCACCAGATTTGTTCGGTTTAGTGCAGTGGAAATAGTCTCTTTCAGCGCAATCTGTAGTCGAATATAAGTAATGTGGTCGCACGAAAGTGCAGAAATGCATCGACGTTTCCTGAGTAACGAGACATCGATTTGTAGTCCGCAGATGAGCGTGATAGGACGGAAAATAGATTTAGTCGCTCATTCTCTCTCTCTCTCTCTCTCTCGCGAGCGCTTTCTCCGCACGAATCTATATGTCCTTCACGTTAAATTGACGACTCTTCGACTAACAGAGAGTTTCCGACTACGAAACTGCTTCGCTTACATCGTTGGCCCGCTCACGTAGATTACGCGTGCATCCAGGTGTATACGACGTGTAGACGTGCTCAAACCATCCTCGAGTAAACTGCGTACGTGCATCTGCATCTGCGCGTAGATCCCTTTATTCGTTCTCACGTTTATATAGCAGTGCCTGCTGCAAACATGTGCACAATAAACAAACTCATGGTTAGAACTAGGTAATGCTTCAATTTAAATTATTCGCGAAATATTTATTTGCGCAATTATATCTTATCAATTATAATAGATATTTAATTTAAAAAATGTAGAAATATTAAATAATATCATCGATAAATCAGTCACATATTAATAATTCTAACACAGTTAATTTTTATGAACTATGAAAAAATTAATTTAAGTTTTATAAGAAAAGTTACTTTTAGAAGAAAAATTTACAGTAAATTTAAGGCAATTTATATATACGTTTTTTTATTGACGTATTTTATACTCGAGAAAAAGTTTGACTATGTTAAACAAGTCTGTATTTTAAGAATAGACAATCTATTTTAATATTTTCAATTATTATGTTTTATTATGTTTTACTTTGCTTGAAGATTAAAGTAGACTAATTTTTTACTGTTTAATGTCGCATGTGCGGACTGTCACAAGAAAATTTAACTAAACTTTTTTTCTCTTATTTGTACTCCTTCTGTTTGTAGTGATATTTTAATGTCACTAATATATGATATCTGATGTATATAAGAAATTTTAAACTGTTTCTTTATCTTTCGTTCGAACTATAAGAAATAGACGAGTTAAAATATTGCCAAAAAAGTTAAGCAAAAGCATTTAATGAAATGCTAACTTGCATAATGTATAAAATTGATTTAAATACCCAATAAACTTTGACTTAAATGTTCTTATAATCTTACAGCTAAACTTTGCCGACTAAGTTACTGAATGTTCCAGATTTTCCAGAATTGCTACGCTTCTTGACGTTCGGTCGCGTGGCCTGATTTTAATCACATTTGCGATTAATTTATTATATTATGATGATGAAAGAGAAATGAAAATAAAACACTATTTTGTCTACCTTCCGTGCATTTTATAAAGGAAATATTTTAAAATATCTCAAAATTTATTAATAAAAACGAACCGTCTCTTTTTTGTTGCAAAAGCATTAAATTTATTGAAATTTATTTCGATATATATGTATGCTTTTTAGAACACTCAATTTATTAATATTATAATCGTAATCATTACAAACTTTGTCTGTCTTTATTATTATCGAAATAAAACGCTTATTTTATTATTTAGAATACAATCGTGTATGTGCACAATGCAGTATAAAATAGTTTTTTGTTAGTTCCAATAAAGTATCGTAAAGCTGAATAATTTTGAGCTTCTCAAACTTTGGTATACGTTAGCATAATTGCATACGAAATATCATAAGTAGATTCACTGTAGCCATTAATACGCAATTTGCAGCCAATTCGTCTAACGAAAGTAATTACTCTTTAAGTTTATCTGAGTTTGTCTTCTTCTCTTACTAATACCACCAGTCGCGTTCACGAAAGCCTTAGAAAGTTATAGTCTTGGACACTTGGAAGCGATGAGAAATCAATTTTCCAGGCTGCGAAGCGATAACTTTCCATCTTCCTTCTTTTTTTTTACTTAATGAATTCTATCTCTCTTCTGCGTGACTGTTGATCCCCAAATACTTCTCCAACTCATCGATAAGATAGATTAACTTCCATGATATTTCATTATTTCTGTCCATTATTACATTATTAATTTATAATCTGACTGTTATTAAAGTCTAATGTGTTAGTTGTAAAATAACGCAAATGCACAATAATGAAAGCTTCTATGTATTAATATACAATTATTGCACTAACTTTTGCATTAATTGTACTACACAATTTTGATTTCAAATCCCTTATTTTCAAAATTATGAAATTCTAATAGATGCGCATTTATTTCTAACTTTAAATATTTGTTAAATGCGGGTTTTGGAATTATTGTAGCGTGCGATTATAACAGCAAAGTACATTGCACGAAAGCAATTGCTGGTATACGCAGATAGTTTATCAATTCAATAAATATACTATATAAATACACATAAAGTACACATAAAATGTATACATAAAATACACATAAAATATATACATAAAATACACATAAAATATATATATATATAATAAACATAAATATACACAATAAAATAGTACATTTATTCAATTAAAACTTTTTCATATTTTGAAACATTTTATAATTAATTTATTCATCTATGTAAAAGTATTACGTTGAGCTTGATAAAAGCATAAATTGGATGCATAAAAAATAAACTATCTCTACTGGAAAGTATTATATAATATTATCCTAGTTTTTTTTCATTGAAAAAATATGAATCCACAATATATATCTATAGTTGGAGAATTGTCTTCAAGTGATATATGCTAAACGGTGCACGTGGTACAAAGCCGCGTGAATTGTTCAAGAAAATTGGAATATGCGCCTGGTTCTATAGAAATAAAAACCTGAAACTTTAATTAAAGGGAACGGATAACCGCCAGTCGCTTCGGTTCTGTTACTATTCCGTACGTGCACAAAATTGAATATAAGAAGCTAAAAGAAGGCAATCCCTTAAATGCTTTTGTTCTTACATCCTTTACAGTCTTTTATGCGAAATAATTATAATATTAAAAATATATATGAGTGGATAGTTTAATATACCAACTATATACCAGTCGTTTTCGAATTCGCCAATAACAAAAGATTTAGAACAGTAAAAAGTTAAATTAAATGAAGTGACTTTGAAATGACAGTTTTAACTTGCATCTTACAGAAAAGCTTCATCAATGATGCGTTCAATTTCACGACTCAAAAGTTGACATGATGCTAGGTAATAGTACAAGCAAGTGTCATTAAATTCGAATAAATTATCGCGACAATTATATCAGCTTTCAAAAGTTTTCAAAGGACATCGAGTCAATCCTCAATTTTCATAATGTTGGATCGCGCGAAAGTCGAGAAAGCGGAAGTCCGGGCTTCATTCGTAATCGCGTGGTTGGCGTACACATAGGAGAAAACGCGGCCAAAGTCAGTATAGTAAGCCTGCTGAAATTTTCGAGAACAGGGAATGCTTCGCTGCACAATTTCTGGCACGAGTCAACCGCTTCAACCACAGCTACAAAATCGCAAATGTACTGTTGGTGCTTTTATCGGATTAACCCCTGCGCTTTCATAGTCTTTTATCATTGATGTACATATTTCTTCATTTTAATATACATATATCGTATGTATTACAAATGCAAACATTATTGACTCATATTCTAAGTTATATTTAAGTCCGTTAATTTTGATTTATAATATAATTATAAGAACCGAAAAATTGAACCATAAAAGTTTATAAAGATAAAGAATTGGCGAGATATATTTTTTGGAAAATATAATAAAACAATGTTACAAATGATTTAATATATAGAAAGTAACATAACACAGAAATTACCTTGTCTAATAATTTTGTTTAAAATTAATATGTATGCGTGTATGGCATATCACATTTAATCTATTCAAACATTGACACTATTCCCGACATTGATATTGCAAATCAATTTATTTTACAATATTTCACAACAGTTTTCATTTTTCTCCGCGAAAGAAAATTGGATACGGTATTTGAGTACGAAACAAACAATGTATACATTAGAACCGTTACGGGTCGAGATATAACAATATCGACTTTTACAAAAACACTTCACTTCACTTGTATCGATTCAATATTATCTGCAACAGTTATTACAACGTACAGTGAATATTTGCCGTGCAATTCTGTTCGATAACGAGAATTTAATATACTGCATGCACTAGTGACGATGACTCACAGATCGTACTTTTGAAGTTTATTACATTGTGTTTAGCTTTAATTACATTTTGCAAATAAGATACGAAGATTGTGTACGGAGAAATCTTTTCAACTTTACAAATACAACAAAAGATTCTATTAATTTTGCATTAGCTACTGCTGCGTTAACAGTATGCTCTGCAAAATAGCTGCAGTAAATAAAAAAAAACCTGTTAATTACTTTTTATGAATTTACTGCGCCTTGCTTCATTACTTCTAGGATATGAAATTTTTATTTCGCTTGCTTATACATTTTTTCTTGCATGTGTCCGTAAATATAACAGTTTTATAAACTTGTTTGCTAGCTATAAAGTAAAAACGATTCATATACTACATTTTTGCTATAATCATAAAACAAGACTCTTCCACGATACGGTTAACCTGTAACCTCACTGCAGAAATATATCATACGTATAAGTATATTACTTACGAGAAAGAACCCTATAATCACACATACACACACACACACACACACACACACACACACACATACACATTGATAATTACGTTCGTGAAACAGTAAAGGTACAGTTAATTTGTGACCATAGCCATAGTTATTAAATATCTTTTTGATATTTGGAAATTAAAAAAATCAACTTTTATTGTTGAAATTTAAATATTTTACACTTGTTCTCGGTATCTCGACACAATTAAAAACAGTGTAAAAACATAAAGTAACGCAATTAAAATTGTTGCAAAATAACAAACGCTTCATCAAGCGTTTTTTACACGTTTGTATTATTAAATGAGATGACTTTTAATTAATTTTTCCAAAAATTATTTGAGTGTCAATCATGATACACTCGTAATATATGTATTATAATTGTTATCATGATATTACTGATTATTTGATGATACATCGATATCGCATAAAAATTTATGAAAATTATCATTAAACTTTATTGACAAGAAGCATTATGTTACTATTGCAATTTAAATTCAAATCAAGCTTATTTTTAACATAAAACATTGTAATTCCGATCATTAGTCAGTGGATTACTGTTTGCCGATGCTTGATCACTACTAACAATCTTATCGGTTTAACAGCATTAGCAATTTTTCTTAAATATTTAAAGGAAAAGAAGAATTAGGCGCACGCATCGCAGATCATACATATGCATGGCAAAAGATAGTTGGCCATTGGTTACGTTTTGGTGAAGGTTTAGAGAAGTCCATGCCGCAAAACGGCAGAAATTGCATCTCTATAAAAGTTTCTCTTTGAACGCGCGCCGGTTGACCTATTTTATTGCAATACGATTTCAAATTTGATATGAATTTAGTTTCCAGCTTATATCTTCGAAAAAGACATGGCCAATTATAGGTATGTTGCAATAAGTTTCGCTCCATTAATCACATGGTTTCTTAAATATTTCCGTCTTTAGCTTTCAGTAAAAAGTGCGCTCGCACACTTCTAAGAAAACACTTTAAAGTGTGATTCTGCAATTTTGCTGGGATTTAATATGAAAAAATCATAACTTACGACATTTATTTTTCTACAATTGACTAGGACAACTTTCAGCTTTAAACACTCTCGACAATCTTCTAATATGAACATTCTTTGAAATTATATACATTACAATACACATTTTGATAAATTTTTATTTTTAATTAAATAAATTTTATGCTAAGTAATATATATTTTTATGCCTTATTTAGTTATGAACTTTTTAAAAGTTGTAAAAATATGAACTCGAGCGATTACTTTTTTTATTCCAAAAGCTATTCCGAACTTTGACAACTAACAGTGAGCTTTCTAATGGACCGTTAGAATATAAAAAAATCGTGAGTTAGAAATCATATTTTCAGCAACATAAATCTGATTTCGGAAAAAGTTGAGTCCGCGCGTAACTTTCAAAAAAAACTTTTTCACTTATCGAATTCTGCTGACGTTTTACCGAGAGTTTAACGCGGCATTAAACATCCAAATAGTCGACTAACTGCTCTAATAATTCTCGTCTTTCTTGCAATTAAAAAACCTTTGTCTGATTCAACAGCATGTGCTTTAAGAAAATGTGGTTGAACTTTATTATTCAGAAATTTTAAAACTTAAATTTTGAAAAGATTAGTTAATTTAAATTCTAAAATATAAAAATTCTGAACTATGAATTAATAAACATTTAAAAGACTTTACATAAAAGAATAAAAGAAAATTTTCAAGCTACAAAGATGTTTGGCCACGTATTTTTCTATCATTAAAAAATTGAATAGAACGGTTTTATTTTCAAGAATAACAGAATTTTGTAGATATATTAATAATAAAGCTACTTGTAAACATTATTTGTTTGCAATACCTTATTGCTACAAGATCGTTGAATACTAGAGAGGGAATTGTACACATTACACGCGTGAGAGAGATCTGAAGTTTTATTTAGTTAATTGATAACCTTTGGCTGAGTCAGATCTAAACGAACGTCGAAACAAATACTACTACAAAGAACAACTTGCTTCGAAGAGCAACATAAATACTACGTATATACTGTAAGTATTTCTCAGCATGAACTGGCCTGTACCTGACGGCTCATATTGGCGTTGACATTATTATTGGACTTATTATTTAAAGATTATTGATTATTAACTTAAAGATTGCTATTATAAATCTTAGTATTACTTAATTACTAATTTGTAGTGATTTTTATATTCCATAAGTTATTACAATCTTTTGTAAAATAATATTAAATCAATATTTAATTTACGCAAACATACCATATGAAATTTTTATAGCAATGCAATTATTAACATAAGATAGTCACGCAGAATTATGTATATTTAATTATTGCAAGTGCAATAATTAAATGTATCTAAAGAAATAACGATAAATTAAAGAAGATATAAAATATTAGAGTATATTTTAATATACATATATGTACAACTTGATATAAAAATTTAATAACATAATTAAAGGAAACGTTATTTCCTAATTAATTAAAAGAATGTTATATGTTTTAATTAATTTTTTAATTAATTTAACTTTTAATATCAATAAGCTTGACATTGTACTTTATATATTGATAGTTATAAAATATCTATAATTTTTATCGTTTTATCTAGTTTATCGGGTATTGAACTATACTTTATGATTCACTTGTGAAAATCTATGTCAAATCCAGATTAAATTGCTCACAATCAGTGCTTCAGTCTCTGCATAGTGCATTTGATAATAACGATTATCTATAAAATCGGACTACATACTGTCACAGTCTATCTGATCTTTATTTTTTTGTTTCATTACAGCTTCGACATGTAGATTAAAAGGATTCTAAAAATTATGCGAAATGATATCTAATAATTGTAAAAAAATGATGAAGAAAATGGAACGTATATTATTAAAGATATTCATGTTTTTGAATTCAGATATGTTGATATATTTACAAGTATCATTACAAGCATAATTAGTAATAAGAAAGAATTTTAACTAAATTGATATTAAAGAATGTATAGAATTATATATATATATTTAGATGTGTTGCGTGCAAATCTCTGCTTTTAAAACAAAAACAAAAGATAATTTTCAATCATTTAATTTATATATTTAATAATATTACGTTGCACAGTTTATGAACTTGAAAGATATTAAATATTTTTATATTAAATTTGCAACAATAAAATTTGAAATATTATATTATTACATTTCGTATCATATTTTGCTTGGATAATATAAAACATTAAACAATAAAATAAAGCAAAATTAATGAAATCTCGTTTACTTTTGATATACGATATTTGTAATCTTCTACTATTTTATTATTTTTTAAAATAAATTTTTAATTAAAAGCATAACGATTATTATATCTAAATAAATGTGGTAACATTAATAATTATCTCAGAAATAAATATTTTTATCGGCTCTCAATATAAACAATATAAAATATGATGTTTTCTAAATCGGCCAACAGAGCCAAAGCACGAAAAATTACGAAAAATTAATTATTCGGAACTGTATCTCTTAGTACGAGATTACAAAGTTCCATATATAAATTAATCTCGAAACTTACATATGGAGAAATAGGCGCGAAAAATATTAATAATTATATTTTTATTAATAAATATACACCTTAATAAATATTGTTACAAAATTTTTTATTAAGATGAAATAACAGAAAAGTTGGAAGAAAGTTTGCTACGCTCTATATGATTGATTAAGATATTCTTTAATAATTTATATTTTCATTATTAGCCATTATCTTTCATTTTGTTTATCTATTTATGACACGGTATAAAATTCATGAATGTCAATTGAACTATAGAAGAGCAACTGACGACACGTTAGAAATCAGATGTCTAAGAACTTTGTCGAGTTAGAGGTTCCACACTTGCTGGAAACTCAGCAGCACCAAGTTGCAAGAAATAGGCACTCTATCTTCATACTGTCGTGTAACTGGGTGATACTGGTTACGCTGAAAGTCGCTCTCACACCTCTCCAGCGTCGGAGATTAAACGGGAACGCGGGAATAGCGCGGCCGCATGATTAATTTCAGAACATAATCTTAAAGGAAGCAACACATTTGCGCGAAAGTGTCAAGCCATGGCTATACAACTAGTAGTAGATGACACATTGTCACAGCAGAGTCTATTATCTGACTGCAGTTGATTTTATCTACATAGAAATAGCATATTTAATGGTCGTGACATACAACTTAATCATCGAGTTTGAAATTAAATAATAGAATTAATCATTTATTCGTAAATTTAAAATCATTTACATTAAATTTTATAAAATCATTTACATTAAATTTCATAAAACGAAAAATTTCAATATAAAACACAGTAGTATATATCAATGTGTATACATTATATGCAAAATACACATTAATTGATTAATAATATGCATATGTGTACGAATATTATACATATCAAATTTATCGGTAATAATCTACACTTTTTTATATTTCATAAATCAAATTTAATAATTTAATAATACTAAAGATTTTTAAGGCTCCCTATATTGATAAATAACATTGAAAATGGAAAAGCTACAAGAGTCGAACGCGGATGTATGATGACCGCAAAATTTAATTTTTCGCTGTTATTTATTCCATTTATAATTGTGCACGAGGCACGAAATTTGCTTAGCAAATGCTAGGACTTATTTAGGAAAAATCTCTTACTTGAGATATTAATTCCTAAGTAATTTAAATGACAAAAATATTAAAGTATCGTTATTTTTATCGATCTCGTTAAAATAAAATTTCTTCAACACATGCCAGTTCTCACAAGTAATTAAAATTCGCATAATTTCCGTTATTACGTCAACTGTCAAATATATATTATTCTTATAATACGTATAATTCGTAGAAAAATTATGAACTTATTATTCTTCTCTCTCTCTCTCTCTCTCTCTCTCTCTCTCTCTCTCTCTCTATCTATATATTATCGCTTTTTATGAAAAACAGTGAAACACGCAAGCTGTTACTTGCTGTTTCGATTTCACACTTACGTAAACGAATTACAGGTTTTTTATTCTGTTCTCTCGTCAAGTGGTAATTATGGCGCGCGAGAATAGCGTGCTATAAAAAGAAACACTGTACTACGCGTATACGAGAGAGAATATTTTAGCAATTTTCTTTAAAGGCTCCATAAAAAAGCAGCTGTCGTCGATGAACAATTACCAAGCATAGTGTAATACATAAACTGTCACGGACTTAAAACTGGAAAAGCTACATATGGAATTTACCAGAAAATTTCATTGTACATCGTTACATAAACATGAATGCATTATATGAAAAAATATGCACATGCAAGCTATTTTAAAAAATATTAAGATTAAAATTTTTAAAGAAGGATAGAGTATTATTGCGCTAATGTGATTTTATATACTTGATAATAGTTTAACTCGTAACACTTCGAATAAAGTGTGAAATATGAAGTTTTTTTTTATTTACCATAAATTTAAAGTTAAATATGTAGAGCATTGTGTGACTATTGGGTAATAATTCTGCTTTATTAATCAAAGCCAATTGAGGCGTTTACAGCCAGCTGCCATCGACAGTTTGTCAATGAACAACCAAGACGTATAGACTCTACGTCCGTTTCAAGATGATTGAACATTATACAGATTGAAGTCAATAAATCGAAGATGATCTGTTGAAATTTCGTCATTTATTAAAATAAATTTGATGATATGAAAAAGATTTTCATTCTAACGTCGAGAGAAATGAAATATATTTAAATAGTTTTTGTCATTTAAATTATTAAATTTGATTTATGGAATATAAAAAAAAGTATATATTATTACCGATAAATTTCATATGTATAATATTTGTACACATATGCATATTATTAATCAATTAATGTGTATTTTTCATGTAATGTACACATTGATATATACTACTGTTTTATATTGAAATTTTTCGCTTTACGAAATTTAATGGATGTAAATGACATTTACAAAGAAATTATTAATTCCATTAATTCGAAAGCATATATACATATATGAAAAACTCCTAGAATTGATGTATTACGTTTAACAACTCTACAAACATGTCACAAACGTTTGTATGAAACGATTTTAAATACAAAAGCAATTGCTGTAGATTACAGAGTGTGATTCGTTGACAGAGCAAGTGACGGATTGCACCAACGGGATACTTAATGTTCTCTATATAACTGTACTCGCGTATTTCTGTTCACAAATAACGCATATGAACTATAAATGTGGACAGGAAGAATCTAATGATTTGTTTCGCGTTCGTAACAAAAATAACCAAGAATTGAAAATAAAACAATATTTCTGCATTTATATGTCAATTTCTGTAATTGATTTTGGTAGTTTGATTTTATTGATTCTTTTTATTTAGCTAAACAATACGGGGTCGAAAATCGATAATGGAAATTTTAGATAATTATATCCATGTAATGATATCAGGTATTCGAATTTGCATGATATTCACTCTGCAACGTATAATTACCCGTAATTTTCTGTAAAAGGAATTTAATGAAATATATTTATTGGTTTTAATGCTTTATAAAACTGCTAAGTCTATATCTGTGCTTAATCACTGTTTTGAATTATAATTATTATTAAATTTTTATAAAATAATTGTTCTATAATTAATAATAGAATTTATGATAAAACAATAAATTAGTATGAATATAAATATAATTTTTATAAAATAATTGTTCTATAATTAATAATAGAATTTATGATAAAACAATAAATTAGTATGAATATAAATATAATTTTTATATAATATACATTCTAAAAAAATGTGCATATTTATTAGTTATAAAACATTTTTAAAATAAATGTTTTTTATTCCATTATTAAATAAACATGATAAATTTGTCCAGAAATCTAATACAAGTTATGTAATCTCATAATTAAGTATCTATTCGAAATATTAGTTTTCAGTATAAATATTATATCTTGCTATAGTAGTGGAAATAATGAATTATACATTAATGCGTAATTTCTATTATTATAATAAAATCATTTGGATATCTAAATATTTCGCGTATTCATCGATTTTAGCTAAGAGCACTTGAATTGCTACTTTAAGTTCCATGTGCCAAGCAGTTACAAGCACAATTAATTGTCGCAAACGTATCAACGCTATACACATTCCGTGAAAATCCAAAGTCAATGTGACGCTAACGTAGCCCCAGTAGATTGCATATCAGAATAACACGCGCATGCACCTAGAAGGCTTAATTAAATTAGTCTGTGCGCGGAAGGCTGCAGCGATTGGCTTTCTAGCGGATGGATAGCTACTCCCATTGGAATTATCTGCTAAAAACTTTATACTATCCCCGCGGTAATCAGCGAAATATGTAAATTGCATTTTGACGCGACTCGATTATAATGAATATCAGCAGGCAGCTAAGTTCGCGAACAAATTATGACTCCCGCATTAAATATCGCATTTTAGATTAGTATCAAGCATATTTTACAAAATGAAGGTATATGTATAGGCTATATATCACAATTAAGAAAGTTTTTATTAACTCTTCGTCTTACAGAGATTTTTATTGCTGCAGCATTTTGCATTTTTAAATTCATGATTTTATGATATATACATCTTTTATTTATTGTATTATTTATGTATATGTAGTATAAATGTATTTTTTTATACACAGTAACATAATTGTAATCAACTCAATCGTCTAATTAAGTAGCACAATTTATCATACAATTTACCAATAATTTACGTTACTCTGTTATAAAAAAATACATAACATTAATAATTCCATAAATTTTTTTAAATATATTACTTTTAATATTACAAATAGAACGATTTTATGTGACAAATAAGGCGGCTTTTAAGATATATAATTTTTCTATGATAAGAAATCTTGAATAAAATGCATGTATACGTAAATGCGTATGTGTAATTGTGAACTAAAAATTGGCTTTTTATATCTCACAATTTTTATAATTACTGCTTGCGTTTGTTTTGTTATCTTTATGGATATAATTCCAGAATGGAAGCAACTCATACATATATACGCAGAAGCAAAAACCATTTATAAAATCTTTGTCAGTTATATTACATTTACATTAAATTGGATTAAGTGTACTTTTTATATACGTACATCGTATGTGTAATCGGTATACTTATATTAATATAGTAATATTAATATAGTAATATTACTACATTATATAATACATTACAAAAATTAGTATACTATGGCATTAGCATTAATAAATAATTAATTAGAAGTGATACTAAATAAAATAATTAGAAAGAAATTACAATTGTGCATTGCGCAATACTGTAAGAATAACTTTTCAAATATTATACGATCGAAATTGTTAATTTAAATATTGTTTTTATTAATATTATTTGAAAACTTTTTTATGAGAATACATTTTCTCATATTTGAAATATCGTTTCATAAATATTTATTATATATAATGAAAAAAATGGAAGAAAGAGAGAAGCATTTATTATTGAAAGCATTTTTTAGCTAATTATATTTTCCAAAATGTGTTATATAAATCATTTCTCTAAATTTTTATATTTGATTAAAGATATTAGATAGATAATAATTATAACAGCTACTACATATTGCAAATTATAGTATATCCCTAATTTGTGAAAATCACGAAAAATCTGTTGAACAAAATAAATAATTATTTTTGGTGTATCTACTTTGAAAGATACATGTACGTATAAACAACTCTTCTGACCTAAACAATCTGAAAAAAAAAAAAAAAAAATGAATCGATGAAAGAGTTCAGGGTGTTCTCTTGATGGATAGGCAATTTTATCCCGGGGGAATCCTTGATAGTCACCCTTATATACTGCTAGGTTTGTACGCCATCAGACGGCAAGCGATGGAAGCTCGCTACCCTGGAAGGGAACAATCAATGTCCTCGGGGAAACTTGCTCCCTAGTTTGCAACTACGGTTCAGCGACGTCGGTTTGCATTTACCGACCCAACCGTTTGCGGATACACAATAGTGCCCCATCGGCATTAGCGATCGTTTCCAACCCTTGCTGCTCGTGCAATCAATGTTTATCATAAAATACTTTATATTTTATCTAAATCATATTACTTTAGTTGTCTTGCTGGACATGGTTTTATATTTTGCAAGAAAAATTTATAATTACAAACTTTAGATTTTATTGATTTCGATATTTGTGCAAAATGTTTTATATAGCAATTAAATATTGTTAGATTACTATATTTAATTGTATAATTAATTGAATATTACAATTATCTGTTTATGCCTTTTCTATCTCTTTGAACGTGATTTTTGCATTAATTCAACAATAAAAGGATATAAGAACTTTTAACAGCTTTCTACTATATTATAATTGTATCCTGGTAGCTGTAGAAGAAAAATTTTCTTACAAAGAAAAATATATAATCTTGGTAAAATTAATTTCGACGTAACTAGCAATTTTATTCAATAAATTCACGACATTTCGATCATTTGGTTGTGGTTCTTATCAAGTGAGAATTCTATAACACAATATTTCACAATAGTTTTTAACAATGTTGTAACATATAAGAACATATTTAAATATTAAATTATAACAACGAACATACCCATCAATTAAATAAGATCGGTTTCATGTTGCGTTAATCGCATTTTAATTGATGGGTATGTTCGTTGTTATAATTTAATATTTAAATATGTTCTTGTATGTTACAACATTGTTAAAAACTATTGTGAAATATTGTGTTATAAAATTCTCACTTGATAAGAACCACAACCAAATGGTCGAAACGTCGTGAATTTATTGAATAAAATTGCTAGTTACGTCAAAATTATTTTACCAAGTTTATTTTCACCACTAGCGTCCAATATTAATTTTGATGAAAAATATATAAATTGATACAACATTTTATATCTACCTATATTTTTTAATAGGTTTATAAACTTGTACAGTTTCTCGACCATGTCATATTTAAAGATTATTATTTTAATCTGCTATATTTTTTATTCTCACATATCATTGTCAATACTAACATCTACGTAACAGGGATGTAATTATGCTTACTTATCTCGTTGGATCAGGAAAAATCCCAGGATTATATAGGTGGAGCGGAAGATTTTTATTTGTTTCTTGATGCTACCCTGATCTCCCGGCGATTTAAATATCACCTCATCTACAGTTCCAACCTGGAATATTTGCCGTTAGCAATATAGATGAAGTGCTTAATCAGTGCCACCGTTGTAATTACAGCTCACGTAAAAGATAGCACATAAAACCTCGTTACCCCGATTTTGAAATAGGTCAAATCGTCTATATAAATCAGGGGATGATGATCGCGTTTATAAAGCATTGTGATTAATTGTGGCAAATACGAAAAACTATAATAAATTGGTATCATATAATATTATTATCAAGCAAGACTAGGTATATCACGAGGATGTACTGTGAAAGATAAACAATCAAACGATTGTTAAGATTGTACATTTTTATCTTTGTGATCCTTTCACACATTATTTATCTATAGTTTTTTGTTTCTTCTTAACTCTAGAATATATATTATAACTTTTGTTAGAATAGTGCTATTACTGTCGTGCAAGATAGTATGCAAGGAAAGAGAATTCAAAAACAAACGACCGCATAGCTACAGGCATGGAATAACTAGCGAATACACAAAGGCTGAGCGCTCTAAAGCAAGCAGATCCGGTGGCAAGAAGTTTGAATTATTCACGAGGTGATTTTTCATTCCGACTAATAATCCTGGCTTAACGAAAATTTAATTACGAAGTTATTTGACATTGGAAATTCAAAGCTTTCAACGAATTATGTTTCAAGAATGGGTAACGAGAAATTTTGTCTTTCAATTAATTTCAAATAGATTTCTACAGGAATGTAATTTATATTGTATATTTGGTATTGTATTATCAACTATATATTATAATATTTACCAGCATTTCTATATAAAGGATTAATTATAATTTAAAAATAAAAAATAAAAAATTGAAGAGATTATAACATACATTTTTTTACATACATATATATTTTCGTTTTAAGAACAAAAATAATTATTAGAAGAAGAAAATTTAATGTTCTACATTTAATGCACTATGCAATCACATATAAAATACAGCCGAAATAATCCTTTTACTACGTCCATCATAATGGTCTAATTTCCATCTTGCTATTTAGTCAATTGTGTAAATTGCTGACAAATTACTACCAAATTACTACTAAATTACTGTTGTTACTGCTATCATCAAGTTATCATGTAATATGCATGTTGCTTTGAATGCAAGTGGAATATTAAACAATACTTTGAGTTTCCGTGAATTTCGAATGTGTTTCCTTAAAGTAATTTAAAGTCAATATGTAGTATAATATGTTCACGAAGACATTAGAGACATGGCTTGTCGGTCGTGTTTTTGCACCGACTTGCATGGTGGCACAGGTGTGCACAGCACCATACTGATATAAAAGAAAAGTGTTTTAAACTTATTCTTATCCTAGCTTTTTATTACACTTATACCTTGCAAAGTTTGTGGCGACTGTTACCGTTCGTCGACACTTTCTAAGCGACAAAAAGCAGCTTAGATATTCTTTTCGATCTGTTTACCTATTTTTATTAAACTATTTATTTTTTAATATTTTATTTAACGATACAACATTTATAATTGCATTGCAAAAGATGTAAAATAAAGTATTAAGAAAAGTTTGAAACTGTTCAATTAATGTGCAGCTGTACGTAGATCGATGGCTGAACAGTCTTACGGAAACCACAAGTAGTAAGAGACGTTTTTTATCAGACGCAAGTAGTAACGTCTATCTTTAACGGAACCACATCATTATAGCGGCATTCTACGTTGAGGGCTTACGTAGATTTTGCATTTCTGAATAAAATCGGTACAATCTACTCAATCTATATACACTACTTTAATAGTAATCAAATACAATAATATTAATCGAGCAGAATTATCACGACGCAATATTTTCATGCGATTAAAAATTTGATATCTATTTCCTATTTTCTCTTCTTGCGAAATTAAAAAATCTGTACCAGCACATATGTACCTATATGTAATACTTTATTAAATTAGCACACGTGCATAATACGTGGTAAAATATATAATGTTTGTTTTTTTTATATTAGATGATAATATTTGCAAAATTAATATTTTTTAAAAATAAATTTGTACTTTTCATCTATTTTATTAGATTTTTAATTTATCTTGGAAGACATATAAGATTTTCAATTGCAGAAATATTCCGGCAAACAAACTAGTCCAACAGACCAGCATTTCTCATTTTACTAAAACCATCGCAGAATATTATGCTCGCTTCACAATGAGAATTTCTTCTAATATTTAACTTCTGTCTTCTATTTTAAAGCCGCCATAACTAAAAATCACTTTTTTCTTCCGAAAGAAAGTAGAACTGAGAGAAGAAATTGAAAATAATAAAATTAAGCTCGCTAATTAACAAATGACTATTATATATCTGAATATCATAAAGTACTCTGTCTCTCTCTATCTTAATATCATAAAGAGTGCTCTAGATACGGTTCAAGTAATTCGCGTTCAGTTAATTCGGAAATGCCAACATCTGGTCGAATGTGAGTGAAATCTAGACAATTATCAAGTACACACACACATATATATATAAATATATATATATATTTATATACACGCGCGGCTTGTATCTGTCGAAATATTTCATTACAGAGAGGTACTCATATTCTGAATACCCTTTTTTCAACAAAAGCATAGAATTCAGGCAGGCGTATACACATCGAATGTCACGGAACCGACAATGTGGGATGCTCTCGCGTGATGCGGGATATGTGCACGGACGTTCTATTGATGTTGCCGGTGGAGTCCGCGAGACGCGAATATTCGTGGCAATCGTTTTCGTCCGATCGACCGTTCCATCGACTATTCGGTATAAAGAAACTGGCTACGCATTGTACGTGAAAGTACGGCTGTGTTAATGCGGAAAAAAACAAAATGTACGACCATCCATTCTGCTTCGCGTCAGGGAATTGCCGCTTCATTCGCCAACATTTCACGCATAGCAATTTTCTATATATACATATATATATATATATATATATATATATATATATATATATATACACACAAGTGCAGAAAGACGTAAGTTCGCCTTATTGACGACTCCCCGAAGCGGTTGCCGTCTCGCATGACGATACGAATTCTTGCCTCGGGGTTGGAACTCTCTTGTCTGAAGCGCGCTTTATGCTGCTTGGAAATCTTTCCCTATACTATATGCTATGCTTGCAAGGCGCAAGGCAAGAGAGAGAGAGATGAGATGTACACAATACATCGTCGCGGTTGCACAAGAAATCTAATTAATTGCGAAACGTTTAATTCACTACATGTAAAGTTGTAAAATTGTAATTTACGTAATGCATAGTTTTCGTTGCACCGTAAAGTCATCCAGATGTTCGGGACAAATTTCTGAAGATTTCAAGAATGAGATACAATTCGATAAATGTTGAAGGAATTACGATGAACAAAAGATTCTTGACTTATAAAATTGTTTTCATTTAATGCTTTGACGGATACACTGAATATACAAATATAAATACATAATATATATAGCCACTTCCGTATATTTTGCCACGTCAACGGATTATCTTATATCGAATATCCTTTGACTAATTTCGTAAATGCCTATCCATGTGATGCTTACCTTCATCGCAAGATATAGAGAAGTTCGAAGTTCGAAGATGGGACAGTCAATCTCTAAGGGCCAGAAACTCTCCGGTTACAAGTAACGCCCGAAGGAATATCGCTTACCTGCCTTCTGAAACTCATCTTAATTGCACGAAACGTACGCCTGTGCACGGGTTAAAGAGCAATCTTATAATGCAAAGCGAGGCAAAAGTGAAGTATCGAGCGAAAGTGCTTCGTCATACCGATGAAAATTCGTTACGCGTCGCTTAATTACATGACTGACTGTTAAAAAGCTGTAAACATCTACGTTGCGGTGAATATTAAGTTTTTAATAAATCCGGTATGCGCGCAATGTTTAATTACTTTTTAGATTCTAGCACAAAAAATTGCAACAAAAACGTAAGAATATTAATATAACTCTAGGAATATTACTATGAAAAAGTAATAATTAAAAATGGTACATAAATACACAAACAAGATATTCATGCTACAAGATATTTGTACTTGTATATTATGAAAATGTGACCAGAGAAAAAGTTAAAATAATAAAATTTTTATAAAAGTAATTAAATAGAAAAAGCTATATAAATATTCAGCGCGAAGACTTATAATAACCAATAATGAGTACTTTTGGATATTTATATGTATTATATGTAACTTCTTTTAAACAATTATATTTTTTATTAATTATATTATCAAATATTAAATTTATGAGATTTTATTTGATCTTATTTTATCTCGTTTATCAAAAATATTATTATATTTTTTTACATCTTTTCAACTCGTTAATAGTCTGTAACATAATTACTTAAACTTTTTAAACTTCTTATATTTAAAACTCTTGAACGCAGATTGCAGCAATAAAAAATCTAATTTTTTTTAAGTAAAACGATTGATTAATAAAAATACAAATTTTTAAAAATTGATATCGTAAAAATAAATTGAGGCAACTATTTGATTTGGAATTTTGATTGCGTACAGATCAAAATTCTAACAAGGAAAAAGGAAAATTGGAATATCAAATATATATATATTTATCTATTTTAACAAAGTTTGTTACACACATATTCCTTGAAGCGGAATTAAATCTATAACATCTGATTGGGCTAATTCGTACATAGCAGTAGTGCGCATTAACTCAACCGGAAACGTTGATGGAGGTCAGAAGCCCGTGTATCCTGCGAACATATACGATCGAACGCATTTCGAAAGTTTATCCTGAATGTTAGATTAGGTAAGTAAATATACAACGCGCTTGATATATGCGAATTCAAAATTATGAAGGTATAATCGTACCATAAAATTAACAGCTAATCATTTGATGATGATAAATCATTTAGATGCAACTTAAAATAATGCATTGCTAGTTTTGATACAACTAAGTAACTATTTTTCAAAAACCTATAACTTTTGTATCATTTATTGCAATCGAACAACTTCTGCGCTATCAAAATTAAATTTTTAAGCTGTCTAATTATTATTAATCAATAATAATTCGACTTTGTAGCTGTATTTTGTAGTTACTTATAGCGCAACAAAATTTATTCGAGAGTAAATTTTTGCGTATTGTATATATGTATATTATATAATATTTATTCTCAGTTTTATCGACAAGGTATATATATATGTATATGTACCTATGTTATATCACTACAAAAGAGCGCACTTTGTATGCACTATTTTAAAATTTTATTTAGTATACATATATGTATAGAACATTTAAAATGTATATGTTTTTATGTTCACAATTGCTTTGAAAAGTTGTATTTTTTATTATAGTCAGAAACCTTAAGAAAATTCATTACTTCTCTTTCCCATTTAACATACTGCACGTTGCAAGTTTCAAGACCGGCCGACATTGTGAAAAGAGTTTTGTGTCAGCATTTAAAATGTATGCGACAAGCGTCGACTTATGCCATGCAATTTAATATCACACAAAAGCATTTGATATGCAAGACACAAGTAATCGAATAAGAGCAATCAATTTTAAGCGAGAAGTTGGCATAAGTTAATAGAAATAAGAGTAAAGTAAGATACGGGAATATAAAGACTTAATCGTGTAAGGTAAGAACTCTTATTTTAAAACAACATGAACCTATTTTATGAAACATTTGCTTTATAACTATGTCAAAAGTTTATTGAAAGCGTTTTTTACTAAAAGATATAGTCTGACATTATTTTTATATTCGCATATTGAAAATATTGTAAAAAATTCAATAACATTTGAGTATACATCTATAAAAATTGAGAAGTTCATTCTGTTTTTTTTAATTTCCATTAACTTGTTTCTGCATACATATTTATTTTATAAAAGTTTAGAGATTTTTGCACCATATTGTTATTACACAATAGGTGTGCATGTAACATAATAATTTAGTAAATCAATAATACAATACATAATGACATGTTTACAACATTTTAAAATTAAAAAGCATATTGTTAGTATATATATAGCAATATCATGAAATATATCTTCAAAGCAAAGAGGAAAAAATTCGCCTTGAATACCCCGGGTTGTCTCTGTGCAATAGAAATTATTAACTTGAAATAGTCTAAATTCAATTTTTAGATTAAAATATCTAAATATTTAATTATTTGATATTTTACATTGTTTAATAATTCTGATAACATAAACGGCAAGATATTGCATCAAAAAGGTTGATATAAAAAAAAAATTTCTATACTTTACTGCGTAATATTATCATATTATTTAACGGAATTCAGTAAAATTATGTATCATTTTTCTTCATTGGATGCTGAGGTACCATTCCGTGTGATAATGCGGTGTCTCGTTTTGCAGTGAATTACCTTTTTTCTCATAAGATAGGGGTGCATTCGCGGTGGGCGAAGTCGCATCGAGTGGTAGGGGATTGGCGGGAAGCCGAACAGCTCGACGTAGCGCAACGCAGTCAGTACTCGGCGAACTCTCTGCACGTTCGGATGATGTCCAAACTACGCTTCTGACGGTTCGGTTCCATAAACAATTTCGCTTCCATTTAATTAGCATCTCAATTAACTTTATATATATATATATATATATATATATATTTCGTGAAATCAGAGAGAACCAATAAAATCGTGTTTACGATCTAAGCAATCAAGTGTGGATGAAGATTTCCTCCTCTATTACGTTTAAATCTCCTCTCTCCATCAACGTAATGCTATGCTACGTAAGTTTAATTGCGCATAAATTAATTATGATCATTTGATTTCACTATATTTATCTTGATTATTTTATAAGGAAATATCAAAGTGCAAATTATGTGTATAAAATTTAAAAAATAGACAAGTGATTATTTAATTATAAAAATTAAGTTTTGTTTTAATCTATAATTTTTTATGTTTCTGTTGTGATTAATTAATATTCAATTTATCATATTATAAAAATATTATTTTAATTATTAAAAAGAAGAATAACATCACAAAAACGATTATAATGTGCTACAGATATTCTTTTACATTACATTTTATTTTCCTTCTAAGTGAGATATATATTTTGAGAGAATACATTAATCTCGTTGTACAGCATGCTTTTATATGCATATTTAGTTAAATTATTTGATACAGGCTAGTGTCGTGTGGAGATACGTTGTTGCATATTCAGTGATATTCCCCTAATATCCTTGGAGGCTCATACTGTAAAGTTTGATTATAAAAATGAGAAAAAGTGACAAATGCAATGTTCGTGTTTTTAGTGGCTTTTTCAAATAAGTATTTAAAACTCCGCTTATTATATAATTTTATAAGACAGATTTGCCTCAATTCTACCATTATCATAATACAGAGTCAAAAAAGTTTTTCGTGCAAGTATTAAAAATATGTATGTATGAAAAATATGTATTCTAATTTTAAAAGAGAACTTACGTCAAACTCTATGCTTATTGTATATATAGATGCTGCAGATTAACTTTGAAATTAAAAAAGAATTTATTATTTATACATATATATATATTTTTTTTTGTTAAATATATATATATATATATATAAATTTTTAGTAAAATATATATACATATACATATATATATATATATATATATATATATATATATATATAATACTAATTATATATATAACAAAAATTAATTAAAATAATTATAAGCAATAATTGGTGATATTGTAATAAGATATCGAAAATTTTCTTTTTTTAATCATTCTTAATTTTAGATCGTTAGATCATTTAAAATTAAATATCAATGATGGTCATATGTGTTAAGTCGCTTTTCGCGTTTTTTTGTAGCTCCGCTTCATACTCGTGCATACACAATAACGTTCTGTATTGCTTGTATATCGTCATGATAACATTTTTGTCAAACGACCATTTAACAAATGGTTTGAAAATAATCCGCTCTCTCTCGGCATACGTGCTAGATATGTTTGTATAATCTTCTCGATGAATCCATAAAATAATACGTAAATAAAGGAATGCATTTTTTCAATTTTTCCGCAATGCAGACAATTCACACTAATAGACGCGAGCAATTGTTAAGAAATATGCATAATCAGCATAAATTTTTAAAAGTTCTATTTTACAACTTTTATTTTGTCTCTTTAATTGTGGCCTTTTACTTTTTCCACTGTACAATTTTTAGCGATCAGATTTCTAGGTATTAAACTTTGTTTTAAAATCATAAAACGTTTGTTCTTTTTTAAATGTTATTTTGCATGAAAATCTGTTATATGTATTGTATACATCTTTCTAAATTGATCTTTCTAAATTGATTGGTTGTTTTTTAACTAATTTACTTTTATTGTAATATAATAGTTCAGAAAGGCGTCAGTCAGGATAATCAACGCCTTAACACAGAAGAATTGCAATTAAAAAGACAATTATTTTTTATCTATGTTAAAAGATAAAGACGTATTGAGTTCTTGTTATTGGAACGAAGTTTCAAGCGTTTTGCTTCATCACACTTACAACAGCATTGAATTAATACAAACTGCAGATTTTCGTTGTTCAACGTCATTACAATTTGTGTCGTAACTGTTTTAATCAGCATTGTTTATTTTATACTCACTACGCGTAAGGACTGTTTTACTCAAAAAGCTTTGAACTGTCATGAAAGCACTCGATTTACGGTACTAAGTTGAAATTGCTGATGGCTGGCACTGAAGAACTTCGTGTTTTGAGATACCACTCCTTTGCAGCACGTTAATTTTATTGACATTTATTTAGTTTAATTAAACTTCCAATCTCTTAAATTTTTTATTTGATATAGCACTACGCTTTGTGAATATTTAAATACAAGAAAACTTCAATTTGAGAGATTAACTGTGGCTATTGCATTGAAATTTCTGGCAAGTTTAATGTATTCTTATCACAGAATATCTCCGCTTGCTACCGATGCCGCGTCTCTAATGCTGAAAGCTTTCAACGAACACGCGGATGTGCAAGACGTATCTGTAATAGAATTGCTGAAGGGAAGAAAGTTAAATTGAACTTTTTATCTAGCGCGAATGTTAGTTTCGTTTTGTTATGTCAAGTGTTGCACATTGAAACATAAGTACTCTATAGTGTTGGATAATTCGCAATCTAATAAAATAGTTTTTAAACTAATTTTATCGCTGCATTTTTAAAAAAATTACAAGTTTAATTAAGAAACTTAATATTCTTTTTTTAATAAAATTACTTATGAATTATATAGTTTTTTATTCATTTATAGGAGGATCAAAAGCATATAAATATTTTGATGAAAATTTGATTAAAGTTTCATGTGAAATTATTGGAATAGTTTTAGAAACTTTTAAAACTTACTTAATATAAAATAAGTATATATATATATATATATATATATATATATATATATAAGAGTAATCTTTAATATAAAGTATTTCTTTTGCCATGTTATATACATATATATGTGTCAAAAAACTGAGAATTACATTTGGAATTATAATGATATTTGTAATACGCAAAAGTGTTTCTTGTAATTTTAAATATTGATATTTATTATAAATGATTTGTCATGTAATTAGTCATTCTATCTGTATTATATTTAATCAACTAATATTATACATGCAACTATTAATATTAATTGTTTATTGATATGTTTAATTAATGTTTTTAGTGTAACTTATGTTAATGATTTTATTAACAAAGAGAAATTTTGATTCTAATTAATTCAATTAAAAGTGGCAATTGAAATTGTACATATTGATACATAATATATATGTACATACATATGTTCGTTGATACGCAAGAGTATATTCCTTATTTGTATATATTCGCGAAAGCTCTCAAAGCATTGTACTGCCTTGAGTTAGTTTCTGAGTGCACTGTTTGCTACTAGTCCTTTGCGGTTAACTTCGAAGCTCTTCAATTATTCAATATGAAAGATAGCCACTAAATTTAATCTCAAGGATCATTAAGGCTTTTCAAATATATGTATAAAAGCGAATCAGTACACTATCAATGCATTACCATTTTACACGTTTATAAATCATAAATCAGTACACGAATATTCTTCCAAGACATGCTAATTTTTTTATACTAATCAGAAACAAGCATCAAAGTGTAAAAAAATACTGTAGAAATCATTGTGTGTATCTAATTATGCACAATTTAGCCTAAGAAATTCAAAAATACACTTTTTGTACAATTTTTGAAATAAAGCCATAGAATTTTTGTTGTTAATATTACACAAAATATCTTAACATATGTTATACAAATCACTTATTTGGATGTTGCAAAAGTTAATAAAATAGGCCTTATGCTTTAGTGATTATAACTAATCCTTTGTACTTTGCGTTAATGCGGTTTATTCCATGTCGGAGTTTCAACAATCGGACTGACTGTAACATAAAAGCGCGTGCACTAAAGTGGAATTACCACAGCGTCGATGTAATGTACGATCATGATGGTCCTGACTAAGCAGAATCTATCCCGCACAACGACATCGTTAAACCGGAATTAATAGTAATTTATGTTTACATTCCTCAGTTAATTTATCTGATAATGAACTACTTTATGAGGTACTTGTACTATTCTAATACAAATGTATATGTATAGCGATGCATACGAAATTCTTATTACCAAATCAAAACAAAGTATTCTAACGTCTTACAATCTCTTTAATAATTACACTATATGTTTTTACACAATTATGATTTGCACATATTTTTCTAGCCGATAAAAAATTAAACTAAATGTGTTTAATAAGAGGTCAAGAAAAATATACGTAGATATTTTTATTGTATAAAGTAAATATTAAGACTTAAAAGACTCATTTTATATATACGTTTTGTCTATAATATTTTATGAAATTATTTAAGTTTTTAAATCTTGGGATTGAAAGCTTTTAATTCTAAATCTTATCCCATATTTATTGTCCAGCTTATTAATATCGCACACACACAGATATAACATGAAATATAATAAAATAAATTATATTATTTAGAAATATTTTTTTATAAAACAAATATAATTCTAAATGATTAAATATCGATTATACGTGCAGATTTAAATTATTCATTTTATTATTATTTTTCTATTAACATAAAGTATAAAATATAGGTTTTCCATTTTAACTATTTAATAAAATAATTTGCCAAAATTGTAATTTACATATACAAGTGCTAATTTGTATTTTAAGTCATTTCTATCAGTATAGTAAGCACAACTGTTAGAAAATGTAATTAAGATGGTGGTCTTAAACGATTGAATTTCTCCGCCTCCTATATAAGCTCCCATAAAGCGGATTAAGCCCCTTTAAAAATAATTAGTCCATCGATTGCCCAGACCAAAATACACTTGCACCATAAACGAAAACACCTTAGTCCTTGTGGCTCGATTAAAAATTTCCCGTAAACGTAAATTTCACGAAAAATGTCTGGCGCGTGGGCTTGAAAATCGTTTGGGAAAACAATTTCTCGCGTGGCGAAACGTTCTAACACCTCGTTGCAATTTTCTCCGCAACGAGATGCGTCGGCAATTTTCGACCGAGATACGAAGTGGGTATGAGAAGTCAAGATAATGCATATTCACCTATACGATTTGGCTTTTTGCGTTGTCCCTCTTCGTCCTTCGCTTCGTCGCGTTCTCCCACTTCGACTTTATAATTATTCGCCATTAAGCGAATCCAAGGAGTATCCATTTAGTTCTGCACGTGTTAAGTGACAACGAGGACGAGCTCCCGTAACTTTCGCATCTTCTAATCGCTTCCTACTCATTGCAAGGCTCGTTCTTCATCGCGCGTCTCTACCATCTATTCCATCATCATCTGCATAATTTTGCAGCGCATCTACTCACGCAATCACGTACATACATACATATTGCAACCAAAGTCGCTGGAGTGACTGTTCTTGCACCGATGTTGAATATATTAAATAAAATCTAGAATACGCGGAAAATTGATTTTAGATTTATGGAAGGATATGTACGTTGGCAACATTGTATGATTTAAAGAATTGTCTTGTCGTTTGCACCTCTCCATGCATAAATCCTGCAGAGATTATTCGGGCGTTGAATCTGTGACTAGTGATTTATTTTCGCATTTTTATCACCTATTTCGTGAACGTCCAACGAATGGCATTGAATTTCAATGCGATCTATGATGTGAAAGAGAGAGATTTCTAATTTATAGAACCAGATGCGGCAGTTAATGGCGCATTAGAACGCTCAGTTTAAATTTATGAATATACATAATTTAATTTGAATATGTAGCTAATTTAATTTAACTGTAGATAAATAACTTAATTTCTTTGCAAATAGAAATTTAATTTTTCTAATATTTTAATTTAAAATCTCTCTTTCCTTTTTTCTCTCCTAATATGCATTTGCATTGTATTTATTTATTTTGGCAAGCTTATATATTACAGACAGAAACGTGGTGTTTTATGAAAATCCGTTACATTATAATTCTGTAGTCCAACAAATCTGCGTAAAACATTACTGCTGCGTAAAATTATGCAACTGGAAATACATGAGCATAGGATTAATATATCGAGGATAATAATGGATTTTACTGAAAAGTAAATGAATAAGATATGTGAAAAAAATTTAATAGCAATTGAAGTTAATTAACATAAAATATTTATTATTGTATTATAATGTTAAATTTATGTTAACTATTAATGATCTGCAAATTTTTGCATATTAAAAAGAAATATTTCATTATTTTATGTTTTATGTTTATTAATAATTTAAAAACAGTTTTTTATAGTTCTAAATTATTGATAAATGGCTCTACGTGACAAGAGTTTTGTTGAGTTACTATGATAAAATCGAACGTTTACATCAAACAATAGTACAGAGCAAGCAATGGAGCTTATGTTTAACTTTTCAAATTCGGAAACGCGCTATCCTCCATCCAACGTTTTGCGCCAATATCAATGTGTAATTATTTACGAAGACCAAATCAAATATTTGACCGTGCATATCAAACACTCTTCCAACTCGATAGAGATAATATTAAAATGATTATAAAGTATAGCAACTTTTTGCATCTCGCGTAGTTCTTTGTTAGCAGAAGATTGCGACAAAAGTATTGAGATAATTTAAAAAAGTACAGATTTTGTTTGAAAATTGCAGATAGTACGGAATCTTTTCTGCTCTTTCTATAGAGTTCCTTCGTAACTTAAATACTTGCACGGCAACTCGCCTTCGCTCGCAATTTTGTATATACCATCTCATTGTTTCGGTAACTCCTGTGAGGAAAAACCGTCGGTGCTCGCAAGGAAGTTCTCACCAGCGACTCGCTGTCAAAACGAATAGAAAAGTTTTGTTTTCACGGTAAATACATGAGCAAAGTTTCATCTAATTGGTTAAGTCGTTAAGGTCACCAGCAAAATCGATGGCGAAAAAACTTAGGCGCTATAAGTGGCGTAAATAGCCATAGTGCTCGACGAAAGAAATGGAACACGCAATTATAATAGAATTTGACAATTCAAGGAATATGTTGATATTAGCACATATTATGTATATAGAACAGTGTAAAATCAGGGTCACATGAATATGGAGTAGTATATTGCCATTTAATTACGATTACAAATTGATTGCGCTGTAATTCAAATTAATCTTAAAAATCAATATATCGGCGTTAATATACTTTTCAACGAAATTTAACAAACGATATTACACGGATAACTATTATTTTATCGCTCTTTTTATTTATTACGTTATATAACGTTTAGCAGATTAAATAATTTATTTATTAATAAATGTGATATAGGAGTTTTATATATTTAATAAAACTTAAAAAAAGTTAATAGAATAAATGAAATTATATACATACATATATTCTATATATGTGAACGTTATAGTTATTGCTAAATAAACCCGCGACATGAGATTTGTAAAATTGCGTCTCCAACATTATATTTGATTAAATTTTTCCTTGTATAGAATTCGGCTACTATATTGTTAATTAATATCGGATCGAGCTTTACGTAGTTTGACAGAGAAGCGTTATTCGCTCTACTACGCGTTAACAAGTTCGTTTATTGAATTGGTAATGCATTTTACATTATTTCCAGATTCTAATTACACATCACTGAGGCATTATTGGAGTGAATTGATTGTAATTTCCAGTTACAATCAGTTTACAGTTTCAGTGCCCATTGCGAGATAGATACTAGTAATATTTTCTCTGCATGACTATATTTACATTGCTCTGTGACTTTTTGTATTTATATTTCGAATTTGCTGATACGTATCATCTTGCAACGATGCCACCTGTCATCCAACATTGGATGTACTAATTAATTGCAAACTGATAGAAAAATCAATCAACCATTTATTTTAACCATTATCTCATTTATCTTATTTTTATTGAATATTATGTGTATTAATTATTTCTATATTTTTTTTGTAATTTTGCATTAATTTTTTATACTTTTTAAACATCTGCTTTAATGTTTTTTTTAATTATTAGTACATTTTCCATTTATAGGGTAATTGGCTTATCGATAATTGACAAGAGAGAAGGGTCAACATTTCTCATTTTATCGGTGATTGAGATGAAATAAAAATTTTGTTAATGGACGACATTAAAATTTATTAGTGTCTTTATAAAAATAATAATTTCTAACTGTTCCAATAAATTATTTCAATGTTGTATTTTATTTTATTATTATTAGGAATTATATTCTCAGACAGCAACAATTACTATCATATTTTCGGTACTTTCTAAGTTACAAAAATTTACAAACACTGTAAATTTCAGTACATATAACTTTATTTCACGACATGATAGTTAAAATTTTATGTTTAACGGTAATATCACTGTATCATTTAAAGTCAAGAAGCCGGTAATTGTTATATTATTATTGCATGCGTTGTAAAATTTGCAGTATTTTTATAATATAAGACGTATGGTTATATATATGTATATTAATATAAATTCGCTATTTAAATGTTCATTTCCTTATTTTAAAGAGATGTATTTTTAAATTGCAAACTATTCAGGTCTAGTTCTTTTCTTAAATATTATATCGTAATATTGTTTAAATATTATATTATTGTTATAATTTTTAATGATATATGTGCTTGTTAAATTAATTCTGCAGCATAACAAAATTTTTTTATTAATCTAAAGTTCTAATTTACTACTGCAAATTATTTGATCAATTATACACATTTTGCTCTTTCTCTAAAATGATTGCCAAAAAATTATCACTATTTTATTGATAATAAGTTTGTATTAAAATTATCTAAACTTATATCATATATTTAATTTATTAATTTTGTTTGATATTTATTTATGTCATTTCGTATATTTTTTTATATTTATATTTATGTGATTTCTCTTTAAATATAAAAATATTTCGAATCCAATATTTAGAAGTAGGCCGAGACTCTTAAATAATCCGCTCAGTTATATGTGCCTTTCACGAAGCGGCCATTAATTTAAAGTACTTTTTAAGTACGCACGAGTCTCGCTCTCGGCTTTTAATTTTCACGACTATATTTCGACATTGGTGCGGTCGTTGAAGTTGCCCCGCAAACTCGAAAATAGGATACGGGAAGTGGTGTATTGTCGTACGTGGTTTGCTTTGAATGGATCGTACAAGTTTATTGAAAGCCGGAAGTTGATTCACTATGACGAATGTAGTCCTTGTCTCAGCGAAGAAGACGCGTTGTCTGACCATACGCGCATCTATTCCACTTCGCATCGCGCGAGATTCTTTAAAGGCGCAATTTCACGTGCTGCTAAAACAAGTGATTAAAGCGACAGATTTGTCGCTCGTAATCCAGCATCAACAATTTTGTAGTTTGAATCAGTTCAACTACAAAGCATTTACTGCTCTGAAACGCTCAACTTTTCAATTCTATCGCGCTGTTATCCTTTTCATGTACAAAAATTATCGCTGTTTAGTTCAGCGACAAAAGTTGTTACATGATCATTTTGTCGCTCAGACAATCAGTTTCAGCGGCTCGTGAAAAGGCACCTTAACGGATACGCTGCGCCGGCATATTACTTACGTTTCGCGCGTTTTTTTCGCACGTAGAAAATACATTTGTAAACAAGGACCGCGATTCCCATCAGTTTCTATCACGTAAAGTATATCAATGTAGTCGCTCTTCGCACTGCTTGGAATTCACTGCGCAAAATAATATCATTCATGCGGTTTACATCCTCTCATATTTTTTTCATTCTTTCTTTTTCTTTTTCTCTCTTTCTGACTTTCTTCATAAAGCATTTTTTTAATATTACATTTCCTTGGAGATAGAACAAAATTGAAATATATATCCAAATTACAATCAAATTCTTTTAAATTATATATTTTACATTATTATATTTATGTAGGATTTTTTACCATTTTTTATGAATAAATTTGCATTTCAACAAATATTTAATTAAAATCTGCAGTAGGTAATGTATAGATATGTATATTTAATGATAATGTAAATCCTGCAACGAATTAAAAGCAATGTTTTATGAAATTTTTATGAAGGAAATAATCGACTTAAGATAATTCTTTATTTACAAAAATGATAATGATGTAAATTCTCTATTTTTGCACAGACGATTATAATTTTACGAATGACGAATGTGTAAATATTTAGGATGACATAATTCGATGAAGAATGGCTGGCAAAATGTCAAAAAATGGGACAACGTTTTCACATGGCGCGTATATTTGCGAGTTTCATACCTCATATTCATCGTATTACCGTATCATCGTATATACATGCACAACCGTGTTACATAACCCGTATATTATGTACCTAGAGGATATATTTCTGACTGCACAAAACAAACCGGAAATCAACTACGCAGCGCATTATGCCCGTTCGTGATGCACCTGCATCGTTGCATTGCGCGGGAGTGGCACTTCCGCTCTATCATTCGATCCTTCCGTGTCCTATGCCTTCGAAATATCCCAGGAATTCCGTTGCGAATTTTGGTATTCAACTACGATTACAAAGATAGACGATTTTATGCCGTTATATTAATTAATTGCACAACTTTTCTGACTTACATACCTGCGCTGCCTCTTTATGCTTTAATAACTTTCCGCATTTCTCGTTCACTGTCATATTCAGATTTTACCGTTTATATAAAAAATTTTACTGAATTATACGAAAAATTTTACAAGCTGTTATTTTAAGACGTATACTAATTGTCGGATTTATATCGAATGGGCCGCGTCGAGAATTTAATCCCACGCTTCAACGATATTTTGTAGATGAAATTTGCAACGAGACTAGTATAATCTAATAAGTTTTTGCGATATATGTATATTTCAACAGATATCAATAATTATTTCTAGTAAACTATGTTAGAGAATAATAAATGTACGATTTTTATTCAATCTAATGAGATAAAATATTTTTTTCAATTGCGTATTTTAGTGTTTATAGTAGTGTGTATTTTATTTTCAAATAATACAGTAATTACGTTCATTAAATTGATTTAAGTATTGTATTTTACGTAAATCTCGTACTTGACAAAATATTATTTTTATATTTGCGCGGATAAGTATGGATAACAATCCTTTGTTTTGTCTTTAATTTGATTTAAACCATAAATTGAGTATTTTCCCAAGGCAATTCGTGGAGAACAAATGCCAATACGTTGTGTCGCATACGACATATATACGGGAATGCGCGTGTTTCATTATTGATTGCATCGGTTCTCTTTAAGGGGGAGTAATGTTTTTACGAATAATAAATTTTTTAACGACGTCGGTTCATTAGCAAGTACTTAAAAATGCTGGAGCCAAGTTCGGCTCTTGCCTTCGGTGGTATATAGCGCCTATATTCTTTCTGCGGCTGACAGAAAAATTAAGTGGGGCGTAGGGAAAAAAAGTTAATAAATGGCCACGCAAGGCTCAGACCGGAGCTGGACGAATATAAAGCAGGACGGCGTTAGTAAATTGCGAGAATCAACATTATATACTCCATATATCGTATCTTCCTGAGAAACAAATTTAGTTGTTGACAGTGCGACGCGCTGACAGTCCAATTATTAAGTATAATGGGAATTTTATCGTCTTTCTAGCTTTGCAAATGAAGAGATTTTATGATACCTTTATATCATCACGACCACTTATTAATTTATACCTCTGAATAATAACGATAATCGATATATATGAGCTTTCGGTCCATTTATTTTTAATACATATATTTAAAGAATGTTTGTCGTTTAACAGAAGAATTTAGGAGATTAAATATTTTCATTTGTACAAATGTATATGTATATTTATATGTCAAATGTATATACATATACATAAGTTAAATCAGTATTTTTCGTCTAGCTAAATATATGAATAAAATTGTCTAAATATTTTAATTAAAATTTTTAATCAAAATGTAACTAGTATGCACACAAGGTCTTCCGCTTTATTTGTTTTCCGTCTGAGCTGTTCGTTCCAAAATAAGATAAATACGTTCTCAATACACACATATAAGTATAAGTTCTAATATCGCTCCACTTCTAGCGGTAGAAGAGCTAAAGTGCGAACTCTCGAGGAAGGCGCCGCGTACGTTCATGCACGAGGCGATAATTCGTCGCATCCCGAGCACATTTAACGGTGGAGAGATCCGCCGGAGTCGGTTTTCCACGAATAAATCACCGAAAACCAACGGATGCTGGCAGTCCAAATCGCGTCCATTCGTCACAATCGACCACCGCTATTTTCGCGAATATGTCGATCCGCCCCATCTCAAGCGCATTCCATCTCTCTTTCTCTCTTTCTACTTCTTCTACGATTCACGAAGTACATCGAAGGACGCGTTTTTCGTACGACTTTTATACAATCATTCCTTTGTAAACAAGATAAATATATTTTGAAGAGAAGTACACCTTTTGAAAAAGAACGCAAAAGCACTTTCGGTATGTGTAGTGACTGAGAGGCTAATCCAATATAGTCATCGGACATATCCATGTGCTCACAATGGAATAGACGACCAAAGGGACTAATGTTGTAACAATCGCTAGCTACAACCTTGTACCCAGCGATGGGTCCTGATATCATTTGTGTGTTAATTGACAAATACCTAAATGTATAGTCAACGATATTCTCTCTCTTTGTTTCTTTATAGGTATAAAATTGAAAATGATGCTCTCATAGGAATTCTCATTTCCACTAATGCACTAATTTGATAATTCATATATTCTTAACTGTTCATTTTAAACATGATTATCCGATATTGACCTCGCGATTCTATAAATATAATCGCATTTATGTATAAATGTCAAAAAAAAGAAGTTTGCGCGACATTTTATCAATTTATATTTCATTAAGAGATTTCGGCAGTATGTTTTTTCTATCAATCTTGCGTGTAATAGTTTATCGAAATGAAAATATTATCGACAAATGTTTTAATACAATAAAATATTGCAAAATTGTTTTTGATGAACAATGAGACAAACCTGATAAATATTGGGTCATGCAATGTATACCTATAGTCGAAAATATTGATGTTATGCTATGTCGACGATTTAATTAAAGATTATTTTTCGTATATAAATAACTCTATTTTATCTTTTTTCTTTTATTAATTTCTTATCAACAAACACATCTAATACAATATAAATTTGGGACCTCTAAAATATTTTTAGTACGTATACATGGATATTAATAATAACTTTAAAACCGCAAGGTTTAAGGTTTAAGGTACATACTTTACACATTCTGTAGCCAAAAGAAAAGTTATATAATATTAAGTCTTCCAAAATTATTTCACATATTTCTTTTAGCAATATTCTTTAAGCAATTTAAAATTGAGTTTTTCTTAATAAAAGTTTGATTAAATATCTTCTGATATAATATCTTCTCTAACTTTCTACAAGTTATTAGCTACCTTGCAATATTGAAAATTTTGATGTCGTAAAATTAAAATTTGTTAAATTCCAATTCGACTAAAGTTTAAAATTATATGAAGTATAACATTTTTCATTTATTTTACACTTTCAGAAATTAATTTTTGAGAGAATCATTTTAATTATTTATAATGTAAAATTGATAAATTTTACAATTAATGAAAGTAATTAATAAAATGGGACATTTTTTGTAACATTTCTAAAAATGTTGATTTTAAAAATATATTAAAGGATTCGCGAAAATTGAAGAGTAGTGCCTTGAAACAATGGTCTTCGAACCACTTTATAGGGATTTTAATAATTCTCTAATCCAAAGTGATTTCTCAGACAGCAGATTTACGTATAATTGAATTTTAATTTGCCTCTCGAAAGAAAACTATCCTTGCAGGAATAACCGCGGATATTCAGTCGCTAAACGATAATTGAATCGGATTTTCGGAATCTCGCGATTAAGTCAGTTCCATCGTCGATTTAGTGCTTTTTTCACCCATACTTTTCGAAGAAAAGTTATTTTATATTGGAAAGGAGTATATATATATACATATATATATATCGCAAATTACAGATAAATTACAGATGATAGCAATGGCGTAAGTAGCTGACAAATAAACCAAATGAATTTGATTATTCCAATATTATTTAGCGATATTTATCTGTGTCATTTGTTCAATCTTGACACAAGAGACAAATTATTATAAATTTTAACATGGAGCTTATATGTACCGCAATTGAAGCAGCCCACAGTCGTGGTTTACCGCATCCATCCCTCCTCATCCCATCCCCCTTGATATTGCAAGCCGATGAATTGGCTTCCGGAGTACGAATGATGCCATAGCCACGGATACATCGCACTTCAATTTGCACACACATGACGTAATATTATTTTATCCTCGAATCTGAGAACTAGTTTGCATATGCTTGTGCGCGCGCGAACGCATATATTAATGTTTAAAATAAAGTTACAATAACACTCTCGACACTATCAAATAATATGAATTATTTTGATTATTCAAATGTACATAAAAATTATTGAGACATAAAATGTTAAGAAATAATATATTAATAAATATGTATTATTAATCAAACTTATTATATGTCGCGTTGTTAATTAATTAGGTAAATTTTATAATTATATATTTCAATTTTATAATTAATTAAATTTTTTAATTACAAATATACAGCACTTTTCAACGTAACAAAATAATTGTCAAACTATCATCTTCACTTTTGCAGAGTTTGCGATTGATATTTTTCTCTTGTTACGCAGAATGCCTTGCGTGCTGCCATTTATTCGTATGTCAAAATTACAGCAACCGTACATTTTGCGAGACAGCTCTGAGTATCTGTTAAAGCTGTGTGTGACTGTGATGGACATTATACGTAACAATATTATGTATTACGGCGTTATGATAATGAGATGCTTCCCGAATGAAAACATTCCAAATTCCGTGTGACTTGTGTATGAATATGTAATAATTCTCTGACACACGTTGACAATTCTAGAAAAAAAACGAATTTCACTATTGATATTGCGACGTATGGCGTAATTGCATTAAATTATATACAATTGAATTTTTTAGTTTTAATAGATGTCTGGGAAAAAAGAATTAATGGACAATTGCTGCTCTCTCTTTCTCTCTGGTAGTTCCATGGCTGTCCTTAATTAATGAATATCCAATGGCGCTAATGTAATTAACGGCATTTGATTAACGGCACTGCGAACAAATACTATCGAAATAACCTCCACGATCGTTTTCATTTTTCTTGAATTAGCTGTGCAACTGTGCTTACCCTGACAGGTGGTGTAACAAATAGGTAAAAACGCAATCGTACAATCGTATTAAGATTAATGCATTTTTCACGTTTTATAACAACCTTATCTTTTCCGTTTCAACAATTATTCTTATTCCTTTATACAATTTTCTGTGACATTTTTCTGCGACAAATTGCCAATTGATAGCTGCAAAATCTAATAATTCTTTCTTGAACATTGAAACTACATTGAAAATCGATTTAGAAATATTTCAGATATAATCTAAAACATATTCGCGGATATTTTTTCTCCTCTGAAACGCACCTCATGTGGATACATATGTATCATAGCGGACAATTTGTCTTTGAGTTTCATCTTTATATTTCGTTCTATTTGCAGTATATTTGAAATATGTTTTTTCCATGCGCGATTTGCATACAGAGTAGATGCGCGCAAGAAAGGAGAAATAGAGACGTGTCGTTGCTATCAACTGGGTCGCAAGTGACGAGTTTGGCCGCGTTTCGAGGTGAACGGAGTGGCTGTCCTTGGACAAAGTGCTCGTGTGTAACCCCTTCGAGGATCCTTTACGTCCATGAACAAAGCGTTTCCATGATCCCATACGAATATCACGTATGGCAATATACGTTTGTCTATCTTATGCATAATTTAACGCATTTCGTATGCGAATTCAAATAAGTGACAAGTAGAGCAAATATCTTTACAAACTTGAAATAAAATATGAGACATATGTTTATATGGTTGCTCTTTTTCATTAAATATCATTATTACATATTATCTTATCATATATTTTTGCGAGTGTAAGTTTTGACAAAGGAACGAGATCAACTAAGACGGAGGATTATGCAAACATGTAATTTAGCGTATCAAAGCTACGTACATACAATTCTCTAACCAGAGTTCGCAGCGCAGGCAAGTCAAATTCGCTCGAGACAATTTTGGAGATTGTAACAGATTAAGCTTTAAGCTTGATCGGCTGACAACTAGAACTTAGTATCCAAATACTATTATTGAACCACAAGCACAGTTGCGATTGTCGTCGTAGTAACATGTATAGCGCGGAAAGTTAGTTGCTAAAATTTTAGTAAATAATAAGTTCAGTAAAATATTAAGATTAATATTTGAACTTCGGAGCTGTTTCCAATGTTAGAAATCAGACTTGATTTTGTGGATAAATTCGTTTTATAAGATAAAATTTAAAAACTGATACATTAATATATAGATGCAACAAAAATTTTAACTGATATTTAGATTTGTTGAAAAAAGTATTAGTTACAACTACTAAGTAAACTGATGTTTAAATTTAGACAACGAATAGGTTTTAGTGATTAATTCTCAATACTCGAAAGCAATTTCGAGTATTATCTGCCATTTTTCACTCCGCGAAAATTGATTACGTGTTCAATGTATAGTCGACGTAAACATCATAAATTTCATAGAGTACTTTTCTTTTAGCCAGTTATTTATATGTATATCAAGAGCATACATATCTTTTTTATTATGAGAAATTTCTACCTATAACTTCAAAAAAAGCAGTGTCAAATTAAAAAAAATTTTATGATTTCTTAATTTAATGTACGTGCGATATATCTTCTGGGAAATATTATTTTTCATAACTATAATATCACATGTATTAAAAATGTAGATAACTATATAAAAAAAATAAAATATTTTTAACAATAAAAACAATAAAATATTCGGCAAACATGATGTTTGTAAGTGCATTTATTAATATGCATTTTGTAAAGTAGAACGCGATCATTTATTTGTTTATCAGGTATGCCATCCCGTTATTAAAATCAGAATTTACATTTGAATTTTAATGAAAGCCGATAATTTAAATGTAAATTAAACTGCATATTTTACGCTCTTTCAGTTTGATAGAAACGTTTGCATTTACACATATCGCTACTTATGCAATACACATTTCCTATGTGAAAAATATTGCGCTCATTATAAGACATCTCATGTTTTATGACAATAACGTCTCTGAATAATTAACAAAAATGAGAGATAATTGCACATTATAAAATTATATGCAGCATATTATTTTCTCTAAAAGTATATAATATTTTCTTTGACGTATTCAATGTACAACATATATAGAACATAATTTCTTTTGCATACTTGTGTGTACACAATATGATCGTATAACAATCTAAAAAAAGTGATGCCTGTTTTTTATTGATAACGAAATTCAATATTTATATTTCGATCACGTTCTGCAGGATACAATCAGCAATCAAAATTTGATTGTTTGCTTCCCTTTTCCACAGTTGGAATCATCATTTTATTTATGAGACAGCATCGAAAAAATAAACTGTATGACTAACGAACTGTCACGACTCTTTTTACGAATGAAATGTATTTGCATATAACGAGAATATTCTTTATTAGCATGGCAATTACTACAGTAAGAAACTGACGTGACTCAACTACATCAAAGATTAGACTTCTCCGATAAATCTGGCGATTTAACTATTTTCCTACGTGGAAGACAGTGACGTTAATAGTTTAATTTGCATTTTTGCTCGGTTTCAGGCACTCTTACAAGCCCACGATGTTGCCGGCCACGAAGTCTACGGCGAGGAAGCCACCAGAGTAACACCACCGCCTCTTCTCACGTATCTAAATGGTGGCGACGACCTCGAAGGACAAAACGGCGATTTAGACGAGAAAATCACTCGCGTCAGACTGGTGCAGTTTCAGAAGAACACGGATGAGCCGATGGTGAGTGGCACTTCAAAGCACCTGTAATTGCGGAAACGTGTCTTTTCGGTAGTACGAGACGACGTTGAATTTCTACGAGATTTATTTGCGAACTTCCTCTCTCTCCTTTTCTCTTTCCCTCTGACATGATTTTTATATATTTGTTCAAGAAAAGCGCAAATCTTTTTAAAATTTTTCTACGAAAATGCAGAAGTAAAATATGCAGACAAATATTAGAGAAACGTTGTAATGAAATATATTAAAAGATTTATGTTAAACATATTACTATTTCATGTCGTTGAGACAAATAAAAGAAAAACATATAACATACAGTAATATCTCATATTTTGAACCTGAATGGTGAACCTGAATATCGTCATTGAAATTTTAATGTTAAATTTACATCATTATTTATTATATACGTGATTTAACGTAGCATTAATAATATTCGAAGCACATTATCGTAAAAAATTTAATATCCGATTATTGCTAGCGTGCTCTGTACTCACCATTTTTAATTTATTTCGCTTTATTCTGTCGCTTTTTAGGGAATCACACTAAAAATGAACGAGGACGGACAATGCTTTGTTGCGCGAATTATGCATGGTGGGATGATCCATAGACAAGCCACTCTTCACGTAGGCGACGAAATCAGAGAAATCAATGGTATACCGGTTCAGAATCAATCCGTTAATGCCTTGCAAAAGATTCTGGTGAGTATCATCATAAAATTATCCTTACAATCAAACAAGTAGAATTTAAAAAAATTCAATTTTTTTTCTAAACTGAATTATAAAAATAATTAAATATTCCTTCGATAAAGTACATATTATAATTAATACAAATATTATAATGGTAAATTTTTGAAATAACATCATTTTTATTATTGGAAAATATATAGATTTTTGTATTTGTTCATTATATGAAAAAGAAATCTGAAACTCATTTTAACGCGAATAATTTCTAGAATAATATTTAAAGAGTCGATCTTCTTTGTTACAGCGGGAGGCACGAGGATCTGTAACTTTCAAGATTGTGCCGTCGTACAGGAGCGCGCCGCCCCCCTGCGAGGTACAAGTAAGACCCAACACCCAAACCCATTCCCAAAACACTATCGCGTCTAGTAAGCCCGCATCATCCGCAGCCTCCACGGGCGTAAGCTCTGGAGGTGGCGCGAACAAATCCGGGAAACTGGTGAAAACCTCTGCAGCCACCACGAGCAAAGAGAAGACGTCTAAGACGTCAAAATCTTCCAAGTCTAAGAGCGCTTCCTCGTCTACCGAGAGCACGCCTAGACGTCGCTTAAACCCATTGTCGGCCCTACGATCGCGAAAATCTTAAATTTTCAGTAGCTTGCCCGATTAGATAGCGCATTTCTAGAGAATCTAAAAATACACCAGATTCTAGTCATAATCGTGATGGATCTTTCGCGGAATAAATTTACGCCTCTTCTTCCAACGATACTGCTGACCTTATTGAGAGCGAAGTTGGTTTACGAACTTGAGCCTTATAGTGTAGGTAGCTTGTAGCTCTAATAAAGTAGCTCTAATTATGCATGTAGATAGCAGATAATTAGGCTTTTTTCAATACGCTTTATTAGCGAATACATTATAGTTATGTAATGATTTTGGAGATACGCGAATTTTTCTGTAATATTTAAATTATTCGGATGATAAATGTGCAATATTAGAAGTAAAATCTATATATACCTACGTTTAAAAAGCTTCAAATGTGCTTAATTAAAATATTTATTTTTTTATTTATTTATTATTTATTGATTTAGTTTTTTAGTGAGAATGATTTTACTTAGAGTGATTTTATTTACACAGGAAAATATTTTCTTTAAAATATTATTTATTTATTTTGATATAAACTAATAAATACGTTATTGAGAAATTATAATTCTTCAAATATATATCCATTACAAAATTAAATTTACTTCTCTAGTCATACATCAATATTATGTTTTGCATGTTATTATTAATTATAACCCAGGAACATGCTTCGAAGCGTGATCTATCAATCGCTTAAATAGTTTGTGTTAGTTTCTCCTACGATCTTCTGATCTAACAAGACAGACTTTAGAAGTCCCGAGAGAGCTTACAATAATAAACAACTAATAATTTCCGCTACATTATATATGCAAATTATTGCAAATAATCATACATGAAGGAACTTAAGAACTTAATTTGGTTAGATGATTCAAATTTCACACGACTAGCTTTTGTAATGAAATATTGCTCCATATTTCGCTTCATACAAGTTGAATTCGCATTCTACGTAATGCGAAGTACTTCGAAGTATTACTTCGAAGAACCTACGCAAAATGCGAGAAGTCTCTGCCTATTATCCGTTCCACGATTAGGAAAGTTTTGAGCCCGATAACGAACAGAGGGATATGCGATTAGTTTCTCAATAGTTTGTAGTTTGTATACAGTTTCCTGCGTAATTCTATCCAAGATAAACCGCAGAGTTTACAAGAAGTTTGAAGGAGGAGACAGTTAATAGTGTCCACTTTACATTACATAGCCTAATCCACTAATAGAAAAAAATTTCACACTATGTAATTGCTAATAAAAAATAACGTACTTATCGACATATGAAAATGTCTTCGGAATTATTTTATTAGAAAGAAGAATTATCTTATTATTATATTAAATTTATAAATTTTTTCTTTCTTTCTCAAACTTAATCAAAGTTTGTGTGAACTTTATATAAAAATAATATTACGAATAGATGGAATATATTCTCTTGACATATATACTTGACGTATACTCGTAAAACATATTCTCTTGACACGTCTTAATATAATCATCATTCCTAATATTCATAAATGTATATACATATAAGATGAGCCTAAAATAAATTAATAATATTCTTTTATGATTTTAACATCAATTTTTAATAGGTAAATTTATTAGATAAATTAATAGGTGAAAATAAAGAATTTAATTCTTATGTATTATTATTAAAAGTTTGAAATATCTTTGGACATAGTTTCACTACTAATCTTCGTTAACATTGACGAAGGAAAACGGAAACTGGTATCCGGCGGTTATATGCGCCAGCTTATGTGTAATGCTCTCAAATAGTTAGATATATTCGAGGACAAATTGTGCTATAGTTCAACGTTCGGTCGTATTTAAAGTTTCAGTAATTAGCGCACGAGTTCTACTCCGAAGGAGTAAGTTCTTGAAGAATGAAACGTTAAATTCTTAGAGCAAATAAGAACTTTCCTTTCTATGATTTATGATTGTTCACCTATTGAATGAATCAATTACAATTACAGTGACGTTGAGTAAACGTAACGAAATTGATAAATTTTTACCTTACTTCTTTTTCGGATCATAGTCCAGTTATTGAGCGCAGGTGAACTTTATTTAGCTTTTACAATGTCAATAAATTTGTTTTGGCAGAGTAGTTTTTTGTTTTTGATTTACAACACAATCGAACGAAATCTGATAAAACTGTTATAAACTGGGCTTGTTTATAGTGGAACCACTTTAAATAACACTTTTTCAAAAATTCGTTTGTCGACTGACAGTTTCGGAAATTTAAAAGTGAACGATTGTTCAATGCTTGATACTTTGATGATTTTCTTGATAATATTTACGTTTAAAATTTATAAAAAAGAAAATACAATTTTTAACAAATTTTTATATCAATGTTGATTTATAAATCAATGAACAATATTTCTTATAAAATTTTACGAAATTTTTGAAATAAAAATGCTAAATTTATTTAGGAGAATTTATATATATCTAATAGAAAATTTGTGCAATTTATAATTTATGGCGTAATGATATACTTTTGAGATTATTCATGAGATTATTATTTCTAATGTTCATTCAATCAGCAAATTTTGAACTCAATTGTTTGTACAAAGCTAATAATTACTGCAGTTGTTTAAATGTATACTTCATCTCATATCGTTTGTTATCACGTTTCACCAATTATTTCAAGCTAAGATTTCAAGCAATAGCACAAAATGTGCGTAATTGGCATAGTGGAAGTAAAATCGGGGTCACACTCAAAGCGTGCTAATTTTGATGTTAAATCAGCGTAATCGCATTATGCCGAATCATTGCACAAATTATCATTTATTCTTTAAGTATTGTACGATATAGTGAAATAATGCGCAAGAGGTTGTTCAATAAATACATATATATATATCTTGTGATCAATAACTTGCAGAGGTTTTCACCAGAATTATACACCCGTATTATAAGATACACATATGCATAACAATATATAAAATGATATTCTTAATTAATTCTCTTTACTGTTTTACAAAAGAAGGACTCAGATATAACTAATTCTGCTTGACGTACCGAGAAATACTAACATTATTTATAAAGCTCGCTTGCCATAATCGTTTTTTATAACGGAAAAATATTATTTGCTATATTCTGTTATACATATACATATACATATACATATGTATATCGCCATCTTTCTCAGTACTCAAGCAGTGCTATGCAAGACAAAGATTTCTTTCAGCAAAGCGTCAATAAAATTAAATTGAGGGAACAGTTTTTTTTCCTCGGATCAGGATTTTTTATTACAATAGATACAACTGTTTTTATGTTGTTACAAATTTGAATACGCGCAGTACACGTGAAATAAAGTGCTTTTTCAATCAATCTACGAGATTGATGAGCCACTCGACTCGGAGCGATTTTACGTTTGCAATATTTGCAACGTCCTTGCAATATTTTCATAGCTAACAATTCTGCGTGTCGAGAGTTCGTGCCTCGTGCACGTTGTACATACTTTAACTTCATGAACTTGTCAAAGGTCCGTACAATATGCAGTTTACATGTACAGCTCTTTAAATGGATGTACGATACACCCTTCTTCGCGTGTCCACATGTATAAAGAATATTCGCCTTCAAATTGCTTATCCCAGACTGTATTGCGATGTAGATAATGGACGTCCTACGATTGTTGCAATTGTACGGCAACAGGACATACGCTAGTCTCGCATGATATATAATGTTCTCTTTCTTCTCTAGGATTATATTACGCTTGCAACACGCAAGCGTCACGTATAAGTGCTCTAAAATTGGCGATACATTTGACAGGAAAAGACATTTATTGTCAACAAATATATATATATATATATATATATATATATATATATATAAATTTAATATATTTTATAAGGAAAAAACACGCGAATATAATTACATATTTAATTTAATCGTTATTGCAACAAATGAATTATTCTGAAGATATAATCGTAATTTCGAGAAATCTCAGTTTTGCCAACTGTAACGTCGATCTTGCAGCACTGCGCACATATGTTTCATATATAGTTGATTGTCCCTGCACTGACCCGTGCTCAAAATTCGCATTAATGTCATGGACATTAATTCTGTAATGAGATAAAGCATAACTGGTGACCTGTTCTGATAGTATTAACGTAAGAAGATGATGCTTGCTCAACTGAGATTACTTGGATTAATGTTGCAAGTGTTGAAGCTGCTATAATTGAACGTGACATCATCGACTAACGTGAATTTTGTGAATTATGGGCCAGTGTGACATAAACATCTCGCCCTATATATTGCGAGATCCAATTAAATGAATAATTAATGAAATTAATGGGACACGATATCGTTAGAAAATAATTTATGTGATATACATATATATATATATATATATATATATATATATATTAAAAATGTATATTATAATCTATATATACATATATATATATATATATGTATATATATTTATGTATATATATATATATGTATATATATATATATATATGTATATATATATATATATATATATATATATATATATATATCTTTAAGGCAAGGTCGGTACGAGCGGTGTAACAAAACGCTTTGGTCGGCGCTTTCGAGTTCACGGAGCGTGCATGTTTCTTTTTCGCTCTTTCTCCCCGATTTTGTTCTCTCTCTTTATCTCTTTCCCCCTTTCTCAAATTCTGTTTGTCCCTCTTTATCTCATTCTCTCGTAATTTTGTTCTTCACTTTCACTCTTCCTCTCTGTATCTCTGATTTCGTCTTACGACGTTTAAGTCGAACAACATCTCGTTACCGATAGTATACGATAGTTCACTTTAACGGGGAAAAGAAGTATACAAGGAATGCACACTTTCGTTTCCACATGTGTTGGAATGTTGTTTGTGTTTTTTGTCATATAAGGAAGCTTTTGTTACACCCCTCATTATACCCTCACCTGCATGAAGGACATCTTTGCGAACTGATGCTTTTCTTTTTGGCCAAAATGTAGCCCTCTGCATCATAAATGCATACACGTAAAAGGTTGTGTAAATCGATCGATGGGTTTTTTAGTCGAGACTGCAAAACTCTCTCTGGGCCGTTCGTTAATCATCGTTTTGCACGAAACTCACTCGCGATTGTGTAGATAACGCGCAAGCCTGGTAGCAGTGTGATTTTAATCTCTCTTTTTTTTTATTACTTTGTTTTTATTGGCCAATCGTATCATACCTTGTAATTATTGGATTGTCCGTAGAGACGGACAATATATGCTGATATAGAGATACCCGTTTCACGCAAGCTACATCTATATAGGTTTTTTATCGCATTTTGAGATTATAAAATGACGGATGTATTTTTTTCGGATAAAAAATTCGTAAGCTAATTCTATTATTGAAAACAAATATACACCCTCTTAACGTCTTCTGCATCATTATTGTCTACAAATGTTTGACACGTGCAAAAGTTTCCGTACATGCAGTTGAGGGTAGATCGTAAATAACGTCATCTATTCCAGTTCGGACAAAGTAGATCGTTGTTTAATATAAGTGCCACGGTTTGATTTTACCTCTCGTAAGAGATTTCAACACAGCGGGCGTCATTGCTAATAAAAATCTTCGAGATATTTCTCTAATAAGTGTCACAGTAAAACATGCACTGATAGCTTCACAAGTAAGGCACTTCCCTCTTTCTCCGTACCTGAAAATCAACGGACATTATTTCCGACGTATTCTGTACCTGAAAAAAAAAATTGCGAATCTATCCTAGAAATGTTGCGAACGTCGAACGATGATAGTAATCCTTAGAAGCTTCTAGTCTCTCATTGTGTAAATATTTTAGTTCCGAAAGATTGAAATATAGTTGCAATAATAATATTGTTTAATATAATAATATCGCGTGCGGTTCAGTTTTCAATTATAATTTTTATTCAATATCTTGATGTGAGACGTAGCATTCGTTTGTAAATACTCTGTACTTATATATCTGCTTATGTTCATACATGTGTTTAACGTAGCGCCCTGCCTCTCGCTCTCTCGTTATGCACCATGTAGAAAATGCAACAAGGAGGAAGTGGATATGTTAAGAAAGTGATATATTGTCTACTTCCTCGCACTCTATACTTAACATATACACTTACAGACGTGCATACACACACACACATATATATATACGTACATATATACATACAATATACATACATGCAACGGCTTGATTGGATTAGATTTTGTAAAGCGTTATAAAATGTGTTGGGAGTTTATAGATGTTATAAGAGACATACGCAGATCTCTTATCGATGTATAACTTCAAGTTATTGATGTGACAAAAATCTGTATGCGATTGCATAGTATATAGACCATATTTTCCGAGATATACAATTTCGTTATACTTTCGGGAGTGCAAGGTAGAAAGACGCAGGACAGATGAACGTTAACTAAATCTTACTTTAACGTTATTATAATAATGTTACGAGCTCGAAAAAGGAATGAGTGTATACGCGACAAGAACGACTCGTATTCTCAACAGATTCGATTATAGATACTCAGTGACTGTCGCCTGCAGAAAAATCGCTATTTTTGATAACTGCAAATGTGTACGCATTCGATAAATCGAAAATCGGGCGGCAAGAGTATAAGAGTACCTTACGTACTACTATAATACATATATCAAAACGCTATTCGTCTTTCGCGAAAACGAGCTTCTACGCAAGAAGTTAAGCAGTTCTCTGTCCCGTGCGTCTGCGTTACACAGTCGTTACGCAGTGAAAAAAGGGAGCATTTACGGCTAATAATCGTTGCGCAAAACACGTGCGCACTCGGAATGAGTAACAACCCCGTCTACATATATATATATATATATATATATGGTACGACAAGTAAGACAATGTAACTCTAAGGGCGTTACGCGATGACGAGCATAAAACGAGGACAGGGGTATCTCTCTCAAGTGTTACACGGGAAGCGAGACACCCTCGGTAACGATAAGCACCCCCTTTCGCCCCGACCACATTGCATTTCCGACGCCATCACTCTCGGACCCCCCAACCCTCCTCAATCGCACCTTTAGGCAGGAGCGGCAACAGCATCGGCGAGCGCAACAGCTGCGGCGTTGTTACCCTACAGTGCATTGTACGAAGATATAATAAAGCATGAACCGCGCTGGAACACACCACGAGTCGTCGCACGTTACCTATATAACGTGACCTCTTGTCCGTGTCCGTCGTAGAAATAGAGAATCGACGAACGACACATGCACATCCCACCCCCACACATACACACACACACACACACATGTGTGTACACACACAACAACTGTCTATCTGTCTGTCCGTCTGTTCCGTTAGGCATACATGCTCAGATGTGTTTAACATGCCTCTCCGTATTGTCATTCTCCATTACCGCCCGTTTATCGCTCTTGCACCATGCAACAACGATCGCGCTAGATCGTTGTTGACACTTTATCACTTTACCCGCATCTCAAGATCTCATTAAACGTCTCGAGAAAAATTCAATCTTTCTCGGAATTAGTAGGACGCGCGTGAGAAAAAAGTTGTTTATTATAAAATACTTTAGAGAAAGTCAAACTTTGGTCGTCTACATATGATATTGTACTCGTATAGTCTTGTATATTAGATAGATTCAATTATAATTACATAATTTTTTTTAATCATGCAAACAAATATTTATTATTTACGAGAGCGTACACAAAACTTGAAATTAAAATCTGAAAAATAATTATTGATTTTAATAAGACAACTTCCTTCTTTAATAATAAGGCATTGATACTTTTCGGATACATCTTTTCATTTACGGCTGTTTTCTCGTATAAGAAGACGCGGATTAAACGCGTAATGCACAGAAATCCTATTTGTTGAAATTGATCCTTCAATCTCGCCATTCTCAGATTTTATTCTGGGCACGTGCGTATCTTCTCCTTCTGCCGGCGACTCCGTACTTTCGATTTATGACGTTTTCTGCTTCGTGAAGAATATGCCATGAGAAACGAAAATATGATTCGACGTACATTTTTGAACGCGTGCGAGAAAAACGTCTACAATATTTGTATCGTCAAGCGACATTTGGAGTGAGCTGAAAAACGATATCGGTTTCTCGGAGTAAATTCGCGAATGACGGAAAAATCTTCGGTCTATCGACTACGATCTTATTCCTTATATCACTCTTCGTTAATTACTCCAAATCACAACGCACCACTTCACACAAATGTTACTTGCAGTATACGTGGATGAAATAGGTAATCTCTACGTGTCTGTGTGTGTTGTTCACTTTAATAAACCCCGACCTACATTATCTGTGATGTTCGTGATCCATATAGAATTTTGATCCCCTTATAGAAATGACCGAAAAACTATTTCACAAAAGCACAATCGATTCTTCAAAGAACGTATCGCAGTTTAACGCCAAATAATTGATCCCATTTAATTCATAAAAATATTTAATAACATATTAACATATAAAATTAAAAAATTAAAATTTATTAAGATTTTTCAATATTAAGGTTTTAAGGTTTAAACTAATAGCAATGATGAAAAATACGCATCGATGTTGTTAATTCAGTCGAATTAAGATCCACCATTGGCCCCGATAGATGGTCGCAAAATTTTCAGTCGACTTTATTCTTGTGTGTGTTACTGCGATACGATTCTTTTTATCTCCCCCTTCCGAAAGGCAAGCCCGAAGCTTGGCTCTTCGGTCTGGCACTCGGGAGCAGATAGTCCGATCCCGATGGAAATCGACAAGAGGATTCAGCAGCATCAGCAGCAGTCAGTCCACCAGACGAGTTGTCGATAGCGCAGTACCTGCTATATCACTGAGTAGAATTGTCTTTCCCAGTGTCGCCTGAAAATCCCATCAGCAGCATACCATCGTCAACCTCTTCCCATCGTTCGCCCGTTCATTTCTTCTTTGAAGTAGTGCGCAGCTCTTCCAATGCACGTCGGAAACCCACATACTGAACCACCATGTCCATGCACTGTCCTCTGCGACGTTACTATGGAAACGGGATGGGCACAATCGCTCGCGGTGACTTTATTCGAACAGTGCGGCCTGAGAGAAGTTTGGGGACGCGTCGCGTCATTGCCGAGCTCTGCGGAATCGGTTTCATAAAAGGAACTCGCGTCATTATTCCTCCCGTCCGAATCGGAGCGAGATAGGAATTTGTAATCAGATAGAATGGAAATTTCTGTACTATACAGGATACAGAGAGGATATGAATTCCATCGGGACTCGAATTGCGGAAAATAGATATAACTATCGATTTGTCAAAAATATATTTGATTGAAAAATTATACTCTCGCAGTAAACTCTCTCTCTCTCTCTCTCTTCTCTCTCTCTCTCTCTCTCTCTCTCTCTTTATCTCTTTTTCTCTTACTTGTTCAGATAATTAACTTCAACGTGCAATTTGCCTCCGTATTATTTTACGCTTCGAAATGTAATTTGCTGACGGAGGATACTCGCCATATAGTCATTTATTTAATATTGTTTGTCGATGATTACTGGATAAACTATTTCCAGATAATTCGAGGGTGTTAATATTACATTATTATTAGATCAAACTCATAAAATGAAAATCAAATCTAAATATTTTTTATTAGCTATTAAATATATGTATTATGAAGTCGATTCGCAGAATGTATATCTTTGTACAGACATATTGTTTTGTGTGTTTCACATTGTTTTTAAAATCTACTATTTTTGCACTCACTTTCCTCAATCGAATGCTACACATTATTCGGTATTCGCTCATTTGTATTATAAGTCATTAATTATTCGTTATCCCATAATCCACCTGATGTTAAAGCAATTATTAATGAAGCCGCAACGTAACAATGAAGTCATTGTGAGTATGACAAGTCGAGACTCTATCGAGACTTTGAAGCGTTAATAGAGTGTGTCTCTCGCCAACTTGTGAACATTTCGCCGGAAACAAGCCCTCTCTCTAATCATTTGTGCGAAAGATCCGAGTTAAAGTTAGTCGCGCGGATGCATAGTCCTGTTAATTTTGAACTGAGCGAAGAACCCCTAATCGCGGACTTTATATACGATCGGAGGTAAACCACGAGAACTTCTACCAGCTTGCTCCCGTGTTTGAAAGTGTTTTATTTCCAATTGCGGGCAAGAGGGAATTTCTCTCCCCCACATAAAAGCGCGAGGCGCAAACCACGAGCATTAGAATGTTACTAATTGTACCAGTCCCGCTTTGATTCCTCCCGACTTCCCGACGGAAAGCATCGAGAGTTCTCGCTCGAAAACTCGCATTTCCGCGCCACGATCATCACACGTGCCACAGAACTGCGAGCTCAAAATTACTTCGTATAGTCGACTAGTAACAGGTGTTGGGCATGTAGACCGGAGAACAACAATAATCTATACATGCAATATCACTTGGTATATCAAATATAAATAAGCAGACAATAATGAGACAAATCGCTGCTATTTATTGTTTGCTTAATTCAAATTGCATATCAATAACTGTCCTCTGTGTCGGCGACATTTGCACAATACTAGTTTTTAATCAAACTGTACAATTTATATAAGATTTACTCTAAACACTTTTCCACACACATCTTTGATAAAACAACAGAATTTTTTCTTATTACAACATTCTAATAGTTGCTCTGATTATCACTTTTAATCATTGAAAATGTCGCTGATTACAGATGATGATTCTAATCAGAGATTGGTGTTGCAGACATACAAAAATAAAATTGGCGATAATAAAGAAATATGTAATAATTGGCGTAAAATGAATTCCTTTCTTGATCGAAAATGAAATACTTGGAGGCAAAATTGGATGATTATGCGTGGGAGCCCAACGCTTGTAAGCGTCGAGGGTACGAAACATCTGTTCTATAATAGTACGAGAATCTATTAAAGCCTTGCATGTGTCACACAGCAATGCGCACCGTGCATCTCGGAAGCGTTGACGCGTGCGATTCAACCGTAGGTGCTATTTATCGTTGATTGTATCATTCTTATCACTTTTTTTCTCCCCTCGCGCAAATATGCGAGGGGCGGCCTTCGATTAATCCGTATTACGCTTGGTGCGACTCTAAAACATATTAATTAATTGATCTTCCTTTTTTTCTGTTTCCTCAACACTCTAGTTGTTCAGGATTAAGCCTCTGCCAGTGTTAGTAAGTACCGCCACTTGATCTGGTGTGATTGGACTGCTGTAGTTAGAAGGCTATGCGTATATATACATATATATTACTTTTATATATATATATTACATTCATATATATACATTATACATGCCTCATACTCTATCTCTGCTCCTATTACCTATATACACGCCATCGCTGAAAAGTAGAACTCTCTACTCAGACTTCCGTGTCTATCGGTTTTCCTTTTTAATTCCACGTTTTTCTATGCGTCGTCTGTTTCTACTTCGCGACAGGAGTTCTCAAGCGCGAGTAATGCATATCGATACATTCGCTTATGTGCCTATATACGAGAAAATTTCCATTCGCATGGACGCTCAGAGGAATGCTTTAGAAATAAAAGAGAAGTCTGCAAAAAAAGCATAGTTTTTCTCTTTCTCTCTTTCTCTGTAGTATATGCAGGAATTAATTATAGGTATGCATTAGAACCTAACAGAGAACAAAATATTTTCATTTTAATCAAGCTATTTTAATTTTAAGTTGTCAATATTGTTCATGCGAGAAATTGGAAATCAAAAGGGAAAATTTGCTGAATTAAATTTCGCAGATAAATAATTTCACAAAATGATAAATAAATTTAACTCTTATATTTTTTATCTGAACGTCCATGTATCTCTTTTTAAAAGAAATTTTTTCGTTTTTTAGCACTTGATGTAATTTGTGAAAACGTGATTATTCTACCTGAGAACGTGTGGCTCTTTTTTATGCTTGAATTCGAGGGATTTGATATTCCCGAAAAGAGCACTTGCTAACATGCTAGCACAGACATACCGCTTACAAAAATCTACAGACAAAGTGCCACACGTTAACAGGAATCACAATGTTACCACGATTTACCGAGTGTCTTCGAAGATTCTTGTATATTTGATTTTCCAAATTGCGAAGTATAAAATGCGATTGTCATGTATGATTCGAGAATTAAGAGTGGACGTAAGTTACTGAATTTTGTTTTATACCTTTTGATGGCTTGATTTTAGCCTGGAAATGCATCTCCTATAAAAAAAATAACTTTATATACGATTAACAGTTTAATGTTATAAATACACATAAAACTTACAACTATTTCACATAGTGTAAATTTTTTAGATTGATTTTCTTATTCTCACATTATCGAATCTATCATCAGATTTTAATCATGTCCAGGTCCTATATCATGAAAAATAATGGCAATCCTTAATAACAATTTTATGCAATTTTATCGATATGTAAAACTTATAACACAAATATAATAAACCTGTACGAATATTATTGATTAATATTAATTTATCGATAAATTATAAGTAATGACATATTAATGTCAAGTTATTTATATCAAATAAGAAAGAATGTTTTTATGAAATATATCAAACTGTAACAATTAGTCGCTGAACAAAATCATAGAAAGTATTCAACCGTTGTTCTCAAATCCTCGTCCATTCAACGCATGTAATTAGTTCATACGCGTTAATTAGTCCAGGTTATTATATGCGATACGTCGATATTCTCTAACTTTAAAATATTCAGACAAAATTTCTAATTGTAATTAAAACCAATATACAATTACAATGTCTGTATCTCGGATAGTAATATTCGTACGGAATGAATGAACAATCAATCTTTTTGCTCTTCTTCATATAATCCTCTCTCGCGCGTCCCTATATATTAATTAAATATTAATTAAATATATCCGCGATTCTCTGTTTCTCACGAATAATACGCGCATTAATCAGAAGCCACTCCCGTCTCGTCATTATGCAACCATATTATTCATCATACCCATACCTCTTTATGCGTCGTTTTTCACTCACACGTTCATGTAGTGGCCGCGTCGCATATACATATCTGCATCATGCATCTTCGGTATGCGTGTGTACGCGCGTATACATGTACGTCTGTTTTGCGTGATGTGCAGCAACTAGTGCTTGAGCTTCTTGTAAAAAAAAAAAAAAAAAAAAAAAAAACGAAATTACATTTATATACGTGTATCTATGTATATGCCTTTACATGTAAATACGTATTGTGTATCGCTAAATGACCAACTCATGGCGCTGATAGCATTACGCGACATATATAAAACTCGCACAATAATCTCGCGTCCCTTCCCTAATTAAAGAATTTCCCCCGAGCCGATGAGTGTACCAATGAAACTGTAAAAGTCGCACGACCCTTTCGAGCCGATAAAATAATACCTAACTAAGCGTGCCGATTGCAAAACGTCATATAACGACGTTCGGAGACCGGCGAATCCATATCTCGTCTGGAAAGTTGTTTTCGCGCGTGTCCCCCTTTTCCTAACTTTTAAGCGATGTGGCGAAATCGAGCTACGAATCGATCGCTGGTTGTCTCGAGATATGATATAACATGTAAATTTATATTTTACATGCCTCGTGTTATATCGATACACTGCAATTGGAACAAATTTGCGAGCGCTCTTTATTATTGCCATATATCGATACCTTGTATTGTACATACTCTATATACATCGTATTGTTACTCTTTGCAAGAGCTATTGCCAGTGCTTATTATATTGCATTTTTCGCTTCTCTCTCGCTAATCTAATATCTAGATTCGTTCGCTATATTTAGCGCAGAGCTATGTAGGTTTATCAGCGATCGATTTAGCCGTAGAACGATATCTTAGTCACGTCTCATGATCGAGGATTTATTGTTGTTGATACAATTTTGTTCTCACTAATCCTATAGATATTAACGATTTCACTGTGCATATCAATTATATCTCAAAATTAGATATAATACATTTTTTACTTCGCATATTCTGTCAGTAGTTTTTTTTCAAATCTCTCATTTAATGTGTCAAATGTACAAAGTGAAATCCTTGATGTCAATTCTAATAGTAATTTTGTAACACCCGGACATTTCTACCATTTCTAAGAAGTTTTAACATGTTTTTTACCGTATCGACAGATTTTCGTTCGAGCACAATTCGATTACGATCCACTGGAGGACGAACTGATACCTTGCGCGCAGGCTGGAATCTCTTTTAAGACCGGTGACATTCTGCAAATCATCAGCAAGGATGATCATCATTGGTGGCAAGCGCGAAAGGATAACGCGGCTGGTTCCGCGGGTCTTATCCCTTCGCCTGAACTTCAAGAATGGCGCATCGCCTGCATGTCTATGGAAAAGAACAAACAAGAACAAGGTAATGCAACTTGACTATTTGCTCGTCTGTTTACATGTAAAATTGTTTGTTCGTAGAACACAAATAGCGTATCCCATATCAGATACTATGCAGTAATGAAAAATGAAAGAACGATATTTGTGTGGCGTGCCTTCTTGTCGAGATTATTTTTCATCATTTGATGAGGATATGAATCAGTCTTCTTTTATTTTTGCTGTTAAATTGTTATTCTGCGTAGAAGTGGTAAAGTTGCCTGAAAAAAAACGAAGAAAAGGTATATTTAAGGAAAATATTCTCTAAAATATATTTTTTTTCGCAATTTTGAATAATTAAACATATAAAAATATAACATTTACTAACATTGTTTAAAAAGTTTTAACCATTATTCTAAAGTATTTTAAAAAGAAAAAAGGAAAAACTTCTCTGGAAGTGTAGGAAATGTTAAGAGCTTTAAGGTAACGATAATTTTGGTTGAAAACTCGAATAGAATGAGTGCGGTAATCACAGGTTCCAGCAGATCGCAGAATTTCTTTCGAATTCAGATCAGAAAATCAAACTTTCACCGATTGAGAAAATCGTTATTACTATGTTCTTTCACCGCCGGCCGTTCCATCAATCCATTATCATCCTACCACATCTAATAATTCCAGTCAATTCCCATTGATTTTCACCGCTGCCAAAAAAACGAATGTGCTGATGAAACACGATGTCGTCTGTGTGTTGTTCGATGTGTACAGGTTTTCGATGGAGCATGTGGTATCGTTGTTATCAATCAATTATATCATAAATGAGATCGTGCGTATCAATAGCATATCATTCGCTGACTACGGATTAGAGATAATTGTCGTTTTGACGCTGGGTCACGCTGACACCTTGAATAAAAACAAAATGGAGATTGACATATAATTTATGTAATTTTATGGTTGAAATTACTATTAACACTTCCTCTTCTTATGCTTTCTACGTATGAGGAAAAGAAATCTAAAGAAATTATTTCAAATGTTTTTATTTTAAAACAATATCGCCAAAATTGCGCGTTTTAAAAGTTCTCTCTAAATCACGTAATAATTGCCAATTGTCTTTCAAGAATATGAATAGAATCAATAATTAATAGATTTATTTTATGATGTTTGATAATATAACTGTATAAATATTGAATGAGAGAGAGGAGAGAGAGAGAAAGAGAGAAATCAATTCAATAAACTTCTAAAACTGTAGATATATATTCGCATTTAGTGCTAAATGTAATTATGATTTTGATCAAAATTGAATACAATAATATATTCTCATGTGAAACAAATTAAACATATAATCAAATAAATACATTTAGCAGTAAATGTTTAATCCTAAGCTTCAATTAATTATGCTTAGAGATATTGAATCTTATTTTAAATATTGTCTTTTAAACTAATTTTAATATATATTCCATATGGTGTGTAAATATACATAATATCGATTTCGAATCTCGAAGCTAGGTACGAATATTTTTAAAACCATTTCATTTGACTAAACACTATCATTTCCAGATGCTGGAAATAAAGAAAAAACATAACCATTACTTTGAATATTTATTATTTAAATCGTAATATTTTTTGAAATGTGGTAATCGTAAAGCATTTTAAAAAAGAAATGTTACTAGATATAAAAAACTGGAAAGAACAATTGATATTTTTAACATATCTTTACAATATATGTCTACGTAACAAAACGGTCAATAATACTATTTAAAATAAAAAAATATATGCATATAAAAGATCCTAAAATGGAGAGAAAGAGAGAACAGTAAATAAAAAAGAACAATAGGTGAAAAAATAATTCTTCAACTTCAAAGTATATATAATGTTAAAAATTAGATTAAAAGAATTGCGGATTGCAATTCTGAAGCTACCGTGTAAACGAAGAGCTGAATATTCGAAGAATATACGTGTATAGCAAGAATAAGTTTGGATTGTCATGTATATATCTCTATATATCTATATATGCCTGCTGATACAAGTGGGTGGCATGAGAGACGGATTAGGAATAGGTAAACGGAGAAACTAGCGCTACAGGAACAATTAGCTGCAGTGATATATTTGTTGTTGTGTGTTATGCGCGGCTAGATGCTGAAGGAGAAGGTGGATGTTCTTCTCACACCGAAGGCTGCGACGGTTCGACAGGTACGTCTCTGCCTTCAGGTAGACACGTGTAGAGTCACGTAGAGGACCATTTTTAGCCGCATGAAATATAGACTGGATCTATGCTTCTACACACATGAATACAAAAGGGAGATCGAAAATGTACGGCCGAACATCTTGATGGTTTACACAAAAGAATGACAGTCTTGCTTTTAACTCATTTTATATCATATCACACTCGCAGTTTCATAATGTAAATATGCGTAAAATATCTTTTCATAACGCTCGATAAAATAAAATATTGACAAGGAATTGTATAAAAGATGTTTGAGTTCTTTAATTTAATTTTTAACTTTGAAATTAACAATAAATCAGTGTTACTGTTTTACTAAAAACATCATCTGCATAAAAATGAAAGCTATACATCATACTTTGTACCTTGCTATTTTATATTAACAATGTATCATGCTTATTATTCAGCGAACAACTATTTGTGCTATACATGCAGTAAGCTAATCTCTAATCATAATTGCAATTGTTTATTGAAAAAACACAGATCTATAATATTTTTACTCCTTATAATTCAGTGCCTTTTTAATCAGTTTTACGCATTAATTTTAAAACATTATTAATTATATTTGTTACGTATATAAATTAAAAAAACTATTATTAAATTACACAATTACAGAAATAAAAAAAATAAAAAAGTGTTGAAAGTTTTTATATTCTAGATCTGTATAACATCACATATAAAACGTTATGCGCATAAATAAAATAAATATAAGCATTATGTTAATAATAATTTATTAATATAGATGCTATGATATTCTGTGTTATGAATTAATAGATGCTTTTACATAGCGTGCTTTAATGCATGCATTTGCTGCAAAACATTTTACGCACTTATATGCTTATCGCGCACGATTTCATTCATAAACATACGTGCCAGCACGATTATAATCGGAACTTGTGATAGATAATTCATCGATTGTTTTAAATGTTAGCAAATAATAACACTCATTGTCAGCGAACATCTTGCCAAAAATATAAATTCGAATATAAATATAATTTTGTCCCTGTACGAGATAACTGTCTCATAATTTTTTATAATCGATAATTTTTATAAAGATAAAAGTTCTCTTTGATGTTTGATATTCATTGGATATATTTTGAATATTCTCTCGTTGTGTTAACGCTCTCAACTATTCAAATATTTTGGCAAGATATCGCGGTTTATCCTGCACAGTCGTGCTATATCATCCGCAGCTATAATATACGTTGTAGTTTCGCACACAACGAATCTTCCTAGTATATTCAGTAGCTCTACAATCATAGGAAATAACACTCATGATGCAATTCATCATGGCTCCGATTATAATACCTATCTAAGGTTTCATGCATCAGTTACATCACGGACCTTACATTGTCATCTTGTGACCTGCTGGAACACCCCTCTCAATAGGACTCCCAAGTGCCTTTGGGCATGGCTTCTTTCGAACTGGCTGACTGAGAATGAATTCTTTTTACCAATAGACAAGATTTTGCTTGACCCAGGAATCGATATTCGCAGAGTAGCTCGTTATTTCGTGTTAACGTGATTCGTTGATTTCCAAAATGTTTCAAAGGATTGCTAACACATTAGTGCACATATGGATACGTGCTATGTTTTCAATAGGATAACACATCATATTATATAGGCGAAGTAATTATTAGGAAAAGTGATCAGGAGATATTTTAGCGACGTGAACGACCTTTGTGCAACTGATTTTTGCGAAAAATGGTATTTTTCATGTTATCTCTCGTCACGAGATAAATTGCATTATTAACATTTTATTGGCCAGGAAACTTTTGTTATAGATATTTACAACGTGTATCGTAAAGAAATAATTGTCGTTTTATTCATTATATTTCTGATCCGTGTAGCTAATTAAAATAATTGAATTTGTTCGTCTCCCTATGTGACGACCACAGTATTGTCATATCGTTCTTTAAAATCAATTTAGCGGTCGTTCATCGACACTATAAAGGCACGGGATTTGTTAGTACGGATAATGGATTCCGTAACATGACACTTGCACAGTAATTTGCAAGTTTACACCGGGCAGATACTTTCGAGCAGAGATAGCTTCGTTTCCAGTTTCACCGTCAACTATATTAACGATCCTTTCTACTTACAGTAAATTGCTCAATATTTGGCCGGAAAAAGAAGCAATACAAAGATAAATATCTTGCAAAACACAACGCCGTTTTTGACCAGCTGGATCTGGTGACCTACGAAGAGGTCGTGAAGCTTCCTTGTAAGTCTCATTTATCATTTTTATTTTTTATTTATTTATTATTTTTTTACATATAGTCGACTAATTATTTAATATTACATAAAAACAATATCTATATTTTCTATATAGCCAAGAATTCCTTTATTAAAATATAATTTCTTTTTCAACATATCTTATAAATTTTATCGCTCCAAAAATCTAATCTTATATGAATGTTGCAGCGTACACATCAAACATAACTATTAATTATATTATTTCTTTTTTTATAGATCCTGCCTTCCAACGGAAAACTTTAGTATTATTGGGAGCACATGGCGTCGGTCGACGACATATAAAGAATACGATTATTTCCAAGCATCCCGATAAATACGCCTATCCTATTCCGCGTAAATATCTCAAATCTTTTATAAAATTTCAAGTTTATTTTTTATAATCTTAAAAAATGTGAAATTAAACAATTGCACGAAATCCATATATTTATCAGAATATTTATAAAATATGTTTCTTATGCAGATACAACGAGGCCTCCACGAAGCGACGAAGAAAATGGTCGTAATTATTATTTCGTATCGCACGATGAGATGATGGCAGACATAGCCGCTAATGAATATCTTGAATACGGTAAATTATACCAATCTTTTCCTATTTGAAATTTTTTGAAAAGAGTAATTATTAATCGTAAACAATGAGAAAGAAATAAGGATAGATCGACTTTTTTTCGAAACAATGTTAAAATATAGAAAGCATCAAATTATGTAAGCAATGTGACTTAAAATATTTGTTTTATATAAACAGGTACACACGAAGACGCTATGTATGGAACTAAGCTCGAAACTATTCGTAAAATTCACGAAGAAGGTAGAATGGCCATATTGGATGTCGAACCGCAAGCACTGAAAGTTTTACGAACTGCTGAATTTGCACCTTACGTCGTCTTCATAGCTGCGCCTGCATTTGCAAATGTTACGGACGTAAGTATGAAAATAATTTTACAAATTTATATAAAGTAAACATATTGCAGATTTTAAATATGTTCTCGAAAACTGTAATGTACGTACTTGTATTATACTTTCGACAATTTATTAGAAAATTATTTCTAACTTAATTAATCAATAACATCTTATAATAATTATCGTCAAATTTTGTATCTTGAAAAGTTCAATCAACTTGAATGAAACATGCCAATTATGATTTCTCTAATCAAGATCGCTGGTGTTTTCAGTTCGACGGTAGTCTGGAACGACTGGCGAAGGAATCGGACATGCTGAAGCAGGCGTACGGGCACTTCTTCGACCTGACCATCGTGAACAACGATCTCGACGAAACGATCGGTCAGCTAGAGGCCGCAATCGAGCGCGTGCACACGACACCCCAATGGGTCCCCGTTTCTTGGGTCTACTGACAGCGGTCTTCGCCGATTCGTCAGATCGCCACTATGGACTGCAACGGCTCGTCGAGGATGAAGCAGTGATCGCCGGCACCGTAACGGCCATCGGCTCACGATCCAGCCTCTCGTCGCGAAGATCTGACGGCGACGTCGACAGCTGCCGGCAGGAACCGACAGGGCAGTTATGTCGGATCAATCGGACATAAACCGGAAAAACGTACTCGACGCCGATCGGCACGACGGTGAAACGATCGAATGGAGTGCGTGACTATATGATGGCCGTGTGTTCACGAAGTTCTTTCCATCTCGCTGCATATAATTGTTACCAGTCGCGGGACACGAGGGGAAAAGTTAATAACGACGTGTCGATGAGCGTCGTCGCCGCATCCCATCATCGAGAGACGTCGGCTCTTCCAGAAATTGTGGAACGCGTCATCATCGCAGCACGGCGAAACCAGTGACGACAATCACGTCACAATGCGTCTAATTGAAAGAACAAAAATACGGACGCCTTCTCGCGGACCACCAACTTCTCCTGCACACTTCCTTCTCCTTTGGTTCCTCTCTTCCTTCTCTCGCTTTCGAAAAATTTCGAAAATAAAGAGATCAACACACAAACCCGATTAGCTGGAACTCCTCTTGAACGAGACTACTATATACGAATGCATGTCTTTCTCTCTATTCTCTCTATACAGTCTGTCGCATACCCGGCACAGTTTCAGCGAAGTCTAACATGAATTTCTCACGATTTACAACCATCCTAGAGGCAGTCGTTTACGACGCGTGTCACGTGCAGTGAATACGGTAACATGCGACAACAAGCACCAAAGAATATATCCCGTTTACGGAAAAAAACCAAACGAAAAGCAAACAATGGCCGTTCCATATGCTTCACGCGGACGTCAACCGAACGGCTGCACCTTCTCGTATCCTACCCTGCGAAAATCTATCAGTCGACTTTCCATAAACTGTAATTGCCTCCTCTATCGTACTTTATTATAACTATTTAAACGAAAAAAAGCTAGAGATCGTGCGGCACGGCAGTGCCCGTAAATAAATAAATATATATATATATACATATTTAGGAAAAAAGACGAGGGTCCTATCGTAATAATCGAAACCCGTCTGACTGTTCAATCGAAAAGAGGGAGGGTAAACATAAAAAAAAAACAGAACAGAACATGAACTCTCTGGTGTGCTGCCGGCCGTCCGTTATTTAACTGTAACTTTAAGCAGTAGAGAACTTCGCCGGTTTCGTCTTAGTACTTCTACTAATATCTAACGAGTGTTCATCTCTTGTCGCGGGAATCCTACTGCGACAAATCTATACGCGTATGCTACACGAGCGCTTTTTACGTTCACAGTGCCGTCTTTTCTATATCTTTCCCTATATATATAGATATATTGTGTAAATCTTCTCTTTAATTTGTTCTGCCTCTATATTCCTGACCACCCACCGAGCTTCTTTCCACGTACTTTCGATAAAAATCGAGACCGCCGTTGGAGCGGGACGGCTTGCTCGCTCCCTCGCTTGACCGTGCACTCGCCCACTCGCCATTCGTCGTTATATTGTTCATGAAACATATTATATCAAAAGCTCAAATATATTCACTGATGCATCACCGAGAGATCGCGACGCTCTTATATATATATTCTGTACAGGAAAAGCTTGGAACCGAACATCTCGGACGAATGCACGGACGGCGGATATCGATCCGGTAGCGAGAATTCTACGCTCTCACTCGAAAGAACTTGTATATGCGATTATTAAGTTGACACATGACACACACACATACATACATACACACACTTACACATGGGCACATATGTCAAAATTACAATGCCACTCTGTTCGCATTACTTACTACACCCTCGTACAAAAGCGCATAAGATCGAATGACGAAGTAACAAACAAAAAAATCGCGGATTACTATAGGATATTTATAAAACGTAAATTTCAAATAAATAGGTAGTCTACCAGCTATATGAAATAATAATGGAGGAGAGAGACAGTCTCGCGCAGAAGAAGACACACATACACACGTGCACACGCGTTCACACACGATACACGCAAGTTTATTATATGCGCAATACACACACTCACACACACGCACGCACATTTAACCATTCAACAATGACACTCATACACACGCACATAAGGAAACGCAGTCGCATGCGCGCGAGTGCAGATTTACAAGATACAGATTTAACGATTAGATAATTTACAAGTGATTAAAGAAAAAAAAAGATTAAATGTATGATTAATTAATACTAAAAGAATTATTAGGAGAACTAATAGGTGATTTGCATATGCATATGCCCGTAGAACGAAGGAGTGAATGCGTGTATACATGCAGGCGCGGTGTGATAATTAAATATTGATAACAACCTCGAAGCTCAAATTGTGGATCTCGGGCTTTCATCGATCAGCCTCTCATCCCTCGGTCGTCGCAACAATCTCGAAACATACGTACATAAGACGAAACTTTTGAGCGCGCATCTTACCTTCCCCAGGAGCTGCGTTCTTCCTATTCTTTACGCCGAGTGTCCACGGCAAGACGCGAGTTTTGCCGTGTGTGGCAAAGGCACACACTTGATTATTATATATTTCAGAAACGCAAACGACGGGGAGGTCAGAGTATCGCGCTCGCGAGGACAGAGAGCCGTTTTTCACAGAGCCAAACGTGAATTTGTGAGTAATATGGGATACTCGCGAGAGAAAAGAAAAGACATAAAAAAAAGGGTTGCCCGCCTGGGGTGTGATAGCGTAAACGTATGCGTAAAATGTTGTGAAAGCGTGAGAAGAATGAGTCACAAGTGATTTTGTAATATTTCTTATAAGTTGTAGCTGCCATATCCAGTAATTAAGTACTAGGTGCGTTGAGTGATAATCTGACGACGACTGTTATGCTAATGATAATGATGACAATGATGATGATGATGATGTTGATGATAACGGTGATCGTGATGATCGCGTGCTGTCGCACGTTTGTGTCAGTTAAATTTGGGTGAGTTGTGCTAAGATGTTGAGAGAGACGACGGGTCTAAAGAAAACAATAACAAGTTCATTACGATTATGTAATTATAAATAAGAGGAGAAGAGACGAAGAGTATTATAACACGTTGTTAATTGAATTAATAAAATTAGCCCAAAGTAATGAAGGTGTTTGATTTGAAGGTGATTTACGTTTTCATGTCTTTTTGGATTCATTTTTTATTTTTTATTTTTCTTTACATTATCTATATCTTTATTTTTTTGTAAATGACGTCTATGTTTCCGTTTTAACGGGTGTCTTCTGTTGACGTAGCCTCTTTTGGCTGGCATCGACGCCGGTATAAGCATATCTTCCAAACTGTCGGTTTTATTGCACTGTGTTTGGTCCATAGAAAACATGTATTCCAAATCGATATCATATCTAAAAAAAGATAAAAATGTATTTCTAATAATCTCATAACAAGTGTGCTGCAACTTAATTTAAATAATTTGTCTTATTTCTGAGAATAATTTTCTTTTCGTTAATAAATTTAATTAATATAAAAATGTTAATTAATTTTAAAAAATTAACAAATCTATCCTTTTTTAACGACTAGAGAAAAAGATTAAGCTCGGAAATATAGAATGTTTAAAATCAATGATTCAAATTTTCTATTGATTAGGAGAGAAATAAAATAAATGTCTTGATTAACTAAAATAACACTTTGACATATCTTTCATTATTTGAAAAATTGTTCAATAAATAAAATGTTTTGAAAACTCTATTCGTAATAATATCAAAACAAGTCTAATGTACCTAGGCAGCTTCTCTCGAAGATAAGAAATGACGTTTGCCCCAAGGCTCTCTTCGCGACTCATGATAAAGCTCGATAAATATCGTGGACTTTTGCTCTTCTCAGCACAATGCATTAGTAAGGCCCAGGATTTATAATCTGAATCTAACACATACGTATTGTAGACTCCTTCATCTAAAAAAATATTAAATTTATTATAAAATTGAATTATTATGACGATGATGTGTAAGAAAACATTTTTTAGCTGAAGAGTTTTGAAAAAATGTTCATATTTATAACGTTACAGTAAAATATTAAAATTATTTAAAAATTAAAAAATAATTAATTTTAATTAAAAAAGTAGCAAAAAATTCAAATATTTCTTCGATTACAGAATTTAAAAATTGAAAAATAAAATTAATTAGATTAATTACAGATAAATAACTATTTACACGGAAACTCAGCGTGTACCCAATGAGCAGGTAAGTCCGACGAAGGAATTTTCCATGTGATGTTACCAATGAGTAGCTCATTAATAGGGTCATCGGTAAAGCTGTAAGTGAAATTCATGGTAACTTCGGCGTTTTCGGGCGAAACCGAGAGCTCGGCTCGCATACATCTGTATACAAGAGCCTCCTCTGAGCTTGCATAGTACTGTACTATGTACCATAATCCGAGAAACTGTAAAGAAGTGCATGATGTTATGTGCGAGTGTATGTAAGTACGAAGTTTCGCGTAAAATAGATCCAACAGTTCGCACAAGTCACGTTGATTTTCTTTGAATTAAACATTAAACATATGCTAATAAACGCATGTGTTATGTGGGTCAAACAATCGTGCTCAATAGTAAACGACGTTAAAAACAGGTTCAAGAAATTTCTTAGGTGATTATTGCTTTGTTTTTATTCTTAAACTCGTTTCTTATCAGTCTTCTAACTATATAATGTAACTTCCTCTTTGTCACTATAAAATAAATAAAATTATGTAAGTATATGTGCTCTTCCTAAAATATATCTTATTTATCATTGTTCTGTTGAAAAAGAAAAAAAACATCTTACTTAATACATCCAAATAAAATATACACATTTTTAATTATTATTTATTGATCGAAAGCGTGAGATACTCTTTGAAATTTTGAATTATTATTATATATTTTGATTCAATATCTATTTCTATAGAATTACAGGCTGTCAATTCTGAAAAGGCTTTAAATATTATACTAAAAAACACATTGTAATAGTTAGCAAAAATCTTCGTTTTTCTTAAATTATGTATACCAAGTTGAAAAATACATTAAGAATAAAATATAAAGCGATTATATGTATTTTAGATAATTATTTTAAATAAATTAATATTTTAAATAATCTCCATTGTTAATAAAAGAAATTTAAATATCTTTATCTAAATGTGTATCAATTGCTTTTGCAGGTATTTTTCGATTACTTTGTAATTTTTAAACATAAAGACAAGAATTAAAGAATTAATAACACATGCATTTTTTCATTTTTAAATATATTCGTTTATTATTGTTTTTTGAAAAAAGAAATTCAACGGAAGTTGGTTGTATGTAGAATGCTGTATGTATGTATAGTACGTTCGAAATAGTCCACTGATCTAAAAATAAATCCGCCGAACATTACCTTGAAAAGAAAATCTGCAAATGTCAGATTAGTAAGAGTAAATGTAACATTCTATATATTTGGAAGTAACATAAACATCAAATAAAATTATAATTATTTATACACGTATATACCATATATATTGCACGTCTTTGTTTCATAAGATTTATTAGGCAAAACATAAGATATATTATGTGATACTTGACTGGTCTCGAATTTTTATTTTACGTTGAGACAATATTTCTTTAATTTACCACCCAAACAGCACCAAGTCCAAAATTGGCGCAGAAGATATCATTAAGAAATCTTTAACACAGCTTAAAGAAATCTTGTGATATGATATCCAAAAGATATCTTAAAGATTTTTTAAAGATATCTTATGCACCAATTTTGGATTTGGTGTCTGGGCAGGATTATTTCTTTTAATTGCCAAAAAATATAAAACTATTACAAATAAAACTAGGATAAATAATTTATAAATTTTCATAAAAAGATATGTCAGCTTCATAAATACACTAAAATGTTTGCTCAATTGTAGTTATTAATTTCCTATCTTTAATTTTAAATTTATTTAATAAATAACAAAAAGTTAATAATATAACATGCAATACTTATATGTATTGCGGTTTAATAGAAATGTCAACGTCATAGCAATTATTATTATTTTCTATCTCATGCCAAACTAGCTATTGTTAATTACATGGGAAACAATAATCTCGCTATTACTATTGCACAGAATCGACATATTATGCCTAATAAATATAGTCCTGCATTGCATAGTATGCAAAATTAATATTCAACAGACATATTCGGCAACAATAAATGTTCCACAAGTTATATACATTTTCAAAGCCGCATCAGCAGCGAATAATATATCAATACACTCGTATTGTTTTGTTATATATCACACCTTGAATAAAGCATATCAATGTATTCATCTAAATAACATAATCAAAGCATATGTGATAAAATTACGAATTTGAATTGATAATCAGTGTTGCAAACTTGATTGAATAATATCGAGTGTTAACAAATAACACGGAGGAATAATTAATTTCGATTTATATAAAAGCAGTTGTAATCATATTAAAAAATTGTAATTATCAAGAACAAAATGTGGTAACAAATTTCTTTTCACAAGTCTAAATATAATTTTTCGAAATTTTTTTCAGAGAGTTATAGTTCTTTGTCAAATTACGAAAATTTAAAAACATGATTTTATAGAATAAAATATCTGTGGTCATATTTTACATTAACATTTTAAAGTAGAAATAAAAAAAAGCATAAGAGAAAAATTAAGCAAATTTTTGCTTAAAAAAATAAAACATTGATGTATTCACAAAAGTGCGTGCCTTTGCATAATTCATAATTAAAACTCATAATCCCCGAAAACATGAGCAAGTTCGATTTGTTGACCTGTCATTTATGTAAGACAATGTCTTCGCGCAATATTATATTATAATGCAAATATAAAAAAAAATATATTTACATTAGAATTAAACGCATTTATGCAATATGGAACCAACCAATTTTTTTCCAGATTTTTATTGCAAATTGTTGAATGTATCTAATAGGTACATTCAGGTCCAATTGTTCAATAATCTTTCACTGTCGGAAGAGTATCATAAAAACAATTGTATATAAATCTCGTGTAGGTGGTGAAAAATCTCGTACCTCGGATATGTCAAAGTTGCGTATACCCTTCACTTTTGGACACTTGATCTTATCCTCCCGTCTCTTCCAAACACCGCCAGAGGCATCGATCAGAAGACCGATGAGCAACGCTATTGTTATCCAACACAATCCCAAACGTCTTGTTTTGAGATGCATCTTCGACGTGCATTCAAATTCCGTTCACGAACACGCACGGACTGACTAGCTAAGATCGCGTACGGCCTCTTCTCGACCGTCGAGACGACTAAAGGCCACATACGACCGTACGAAGAATGGATGCGACTCATGACTATTACTATACGAAGAGGGGGTGGCCACTATCACGTCCCTCTCTTTGCATTCTTGCTCTTTCGTTTTCAATCGGCAACTTGTTCCACGCATATAGAATCCTCATGACTGGCGCCGGCTCGGAAATCAGGACTCGTAGGCGTATGAAACTTTGTCGTTTATAGCTGAAGAGAAGTGCTCGCTGCGTGCGAGTCGATCATTCAGATTTGTTATTTATGTATGTTTCCGAGCTCGAAATCAGTAAATATTGCAATTTGCATAAGAATCTTTCGCGATTTTTTCACTGTCGAATTACGATTGTAAAATTGATGATCGTGTCGCTCTTTGTAAGGTGTCGTGCAAAATGTTAGTTGAGATAGTTTTACAATTATAATATATAGACAATATATTATAATATATAGAAAATGAAAACAGTTTTGCATAAACAGGGTTAATTTACAGTTATCGTCACGTTTGCAACAATTTAACAATTTAATTTTGTTGCAATTTAGATAAAAATTATTTACTCTTCGTGATCTAGAGACAATGTGCACATTTTTTATAATTATATTGAAATATAATATTTCTCGAGAAATTATATATTTTTATTTATATTTTTACTTGTGTATGTATGTGTTGAGAAAGAATATTTATTTAGTCAATTATAATTATTATAATAGATTAATATTATAATATTAGAAAATACTTTTATCAGTCAGCAAACAACAGTAATACATATATTAGATACACATTTAATAATTAAAATGCATTGGAATGGCAATATGATATTCATTAAACATATATGTATATATATTACGAATTTTTTAAATTTAATTGCATTGTTTAAATTTATTTTAAACAAAATTAAAAACATGTTTATTATATAATTATAGTTAAGATTTAAAAAATAGAAAAAAGTTTAAGAATTCTTTAATTATGATTAATTATATAAATATGAAAATATGATTATGGTTGTGGTTATCAAGGCTATTATATAAGATAAAAAGAAATATAATTGATAGTATAATGTAATCGATGCGCATATAGTGCTTTAATTATAATATGTATATATAAGTTTTCACAAGACATACGGCGTTAGAATTTTGTTGTACTACATATCTACTATTATCGAGACATCATAAAAATTCGATGAATTAAAGTTATGTCGAGACATAATGAAAATTCTTAAATTATTATAAAGTGTCGACGTAATTTTAAATCATCGAATTTTTATTATGTCTCGACATCATTTTAATTTATCAAATTTTTATTATGCTTCAACATAATTTTAATTAATCAAATTTTTATTATGTCTCGACATAATTTTAAATCATCGAATTTTTATTATGTCTCGATATAATTTATAAGTTATCGAGTTTTTATTTTATCTCGACATAATTTTAATTCTTCGAACTTTTATTTCGTCTCGACAAAATTTTAATGCATCGAATTTTTGTGATATCTCGACATAATAAAATTTTTTAAATTTTTATTATTGTTTTACATAATTTTAGTTCATCGAATTTTTATTGGATATGTTTATGAGACTTGAAAGATTTACAATCTTAGATCTGGTTATTCAGGTCATCTTTGTAAGTTTAAAAGCTCTAGCGTGTTTATATGAGTAATCACGGAATTTGTTGTAGGATAAGTTGAAATAAAACAATTTTATCAATACGTTGACCACAGATTGTGCAGGATTACGTAATTTGTTTAGATGACTGTAAATTCTATTCATACATCTTGTATGTATAAAGAAAGATTTTTAATTGTGTCATCAAGTGCACGTATAAAAATGTTCATCATTTGGTTTTAAAACCGCAACAACTCGCTGTATGATAAACTTTTCTGTTATCAGTTCGTCAGTCTTGAGTCTATTTTATCAGAAATGTTTATTTTATCATTCGGATGTTTATATTTTATCAGGCATCCGTTTCCTTTAAGCGCTCGGCACTATAGAAATAGTATAACTCACTGAAAATATTTCGATACAAGAAAACTTGTGTATTAAAATTAAAATTTAATCACAGAAAAAACAGTATCCTTGAAAGAATGCAAATATGCCTTGATTCAAGTATATTTTATCCTTATAATAACACCAAATATAAATAATTTTCGATAAAGGATAATTTATCCTTAAAACAAAATGCAAAATATTCTTGGTTGAAGCTGAAATTTACATTATAAATATTGCAAGGACAAGTGACAAGTGTGCATCGGATATAAGCGGTACTTTCAAATATATATAATAATTCTTAGTTCAAATGTGACTAAGTTTGTTTTTACCATATGCGATTTTTAAAACAAGACTATATCTTAAGAATAAAATATACTTTACACAAACTTATTTATTATTAAGGCAAATGAAAATGTGTGATTACAAAGAGCATTCTATGCTTAAATCAATCAAAAAGCGTTCAAGAATAAAAATATACTTGAATCAAGGATTCCTTTTTTTCTGTGATAATTTACGGATTATTAAATTAATGTTATCAGAATTATAAAATTTAATGTCATAAAAAATTTTAGAGAAGAATAAAATTATCATTGATCCTTTAATTTTCAATCCATGATATATTGAGTATTATATTTTAATAATAGAAGAATAGTAATAGGATATATACAAAAGTGTAAGAATTTAAAGGAATCAAATATGTATAAAAAAATTTATTTATTAAATTTTTCATAATAAAAATATTGATATGTTGATATTTCTCGCTTATAAAATCTCCGCTTAAAAAGTATTACAGCTAATTAAGTACACTGCATCGAATTAATCTAATAGATTTAATCGAGTTCGTCCACACCATCGGTATCATTATTATCATAAGCTATACGTCATTTCCAAGGAGGCTTGCTTTTCTGCTGATCCAATTTCGTAATCATTTTTTCCGGAAGAGATATATGTTCGCTAACATCATGCGAAGTCTGGTAAAAAAGTTATGTTATAAATATATATGTGTATTATGTAAATTTTTAGCTAAAATATATATACAAACCTCGGAAGTTGGTTGCCACATGATGCTATCTTCGCTCATTATACTTAATTCCTTTTTTAAATAATGTTTTCGCGGTACTTCCCTACATTCTAACGGCGGGCTTGAAATGCTGCTTCTAGGTTTTAGATCTTTATCTTCCTTTGCTAGTTGCATTTCTGCAATCTGTAAATTTAATATAATTTAATTGTTTAATTATTAATTCATAATTCATTTGTATTCGGCTTATTAGTGAAAAATTATCGCCTAAATTTTAATTACCATTTTTACATATTTTCGAAGATCATTCTTCGATTCCTTTCTACTAATTAAAGATGTATTTTCATTAGAATTCATTGTAATCACACTTTCGTTTTGATCTTCAAACAATTGCATTGGGTTTTGCGTTTCTAACTGAGTCGTATATTTTATCGGTTCCTGAGAAAGTTTAGTATAACAGTTTGGCATCGATTCGGACTTTTTTGGACCTTTAGAATTAAAATGTTTGTCTGCATAAATTTTCTGAATCGGAGATAAGTTATCCGTATTACCACCTGTAATTGTAAGTTGTAATGTAGTTATATGTATTTACATATCAATTATGACCATAATAATATTAAGAAATAATCAAGTAATATATATACAAATTCAAATTTACATTTCATTGTCTTACCTGATATAATATGTAGAGCTTGCTGCCATTGTTTTTGCATAACAGAGTGCAATTGTTCTGCAAGTTGGGATTTTGTTGTGCGCTGAGAATTCAAATGCGTTTCTAACATAGATGATCTTTGTAAAGCTTGAGCTAATTGTAGCTCGTACAATCGTTTCTCTTCTTTATGTTTTTCTTCTAATAAATTTATTTCCAAACGATGTCTGAAAAATCCAATATATTTATATATTTCCGGAAAATTAATTCATATTGATTTCCTTGCGATATTGTAAATAAAAGTGTATATGCAACGAACTTATCAATAACATCTTTTATTTTCCTAGCAGCGCATTCAGCTATAACTTGCTGTCTTGTTTTCAATTCTTCTAAAAATTCTGATTCAGCAGTGTCAAGTTGCATTTGAAATTCTTGTAATTTTGTTTTTACCACTTCATCAACCTGTTTCTGATAAACTTCTTGCAATTCTGCCCTGATTTTTTCCTTTTGCTCCACAATAGATTTTGTTTCATCTTTAGCTAATTTCTGAAAAAATAAAAGCAATTAAGACAATTAATAAAACCATTTGATAACTAATTACGATAAAACTTACGAAAAAATTATAATTCACAATATGATTCGAAAGGCATAAAATTCACGATTTTACCACCATATATATATGTATGTATATATATATGATAAATTATATATACTTAATTATTTTGATTTTCATATATATATATATATATAATATATGAAAATCAAAGTAATTAATAACAATCTTTTTATAAGTTTTATAAGTACATTTTAACATTACAGATATAATGTATTACTTCTGCTTGTTTAGCGTCCTCGATCGATACAAGCAACGATGAATTCTTTTGTTCTAAAATAGAATTTCTGTTTATCTCTTCTTTCAGTTTAAGTTGCAAATTCTCTTTTTCTTGTCTGAGTACTGTTAATTCGGCTTCACAAGTGTCCAATGCTTTATGAATAACATCCATCTCGCTTCGTACTTCATTCTCTCTCAACCGTTCTTTCTTTAATTCTGATTGAACAGTTCTTAATGTCTCCTCACTTTGTTGATTTTTTTCTAACAATTTATTAAATTCTACTTTTATTTGTTCATATCTATTTTCTGCTTCTTGGACTAATAATTTATAACCTTCTAATTCATCTGCATGAGCTTTTAATAGATCAACTTTTTCTTTAATCGTGGTGTCACTCTTTTCTTTATATCCAGCTGCTAAGTCTAAAGCTTTCGATAATTTTTCTTCAAGTCGTTTGATTTGAGTCTGAAGTTCTGAGATTTCAGCCTGATGTTTCTCTGTGACATTCTGCAGATTAGTTTGCGAATTTTTATGTTCAACTTCTAATATTGCAACTTGTTGCTTCAACTTAGACCAAGCTACATGAAATTGAGATATCAAAACGTTTTTCTCATTGTCAATTCTGACCGCTACTGCCACTTTCTCTTGTTGTTCCAACAACCGTTTCTGTAATTCTTGAATCAGATGTTCACAATGCTAAAAATGCAAAATATATATTTATTAACAAATACTAATATCATATATATATATATATTTCATTTTTTTACTATACCTCTCTGCGAAATTTCTCCTCTTCCAATTTGATTCTAAGTGTTTCTTCTTGTGATCTGGCTGGGTGAGTGTCCCAGAAATCCGAAAGTGACAAGACTCGTTGATATTTTCTACAAATAAATTTTACAACAATTAATAATATAAAATTATCAGTTACAAAAATTTGAATCATATTTTTCTTTTAATAGTATTATAATATATTTTTCCATATGTTTAAATAAAAAAGAATGCGCAGTAAAAATTGCATATGCAAAATACCTTAAATGAGGATCTGTGTTTGTACCAACATGTACAGCACTTTTAGTGAATACTAATTTTTCTCTGTCATCGTGTACATTTCCATTATATAGCGTTTTACAAGAATCCAGTAAATGCTCTGCATTACTATATTGTACAGTTTTCAATGGCATCACATCAGAAAATTTTGAATCACTAATATGTAATAGAGAATCTGTAATAGAACCTTTGGATTGAGCAGGTACATTGTTTGTATTTGCTTCACTTCTTGTTAGAATATTTTGATCTGACATCAGTTCTTTTGATTTAGCATTGTCAATTGTAGCTGATGATACATTAGATAAATGATCTACATTTTGTATACTGTTTTCTATTCCATTTACTTTTGCAATAGGTTGTTGGACACTTTGTTCCCATGTTTTAAATTCGGAAATCATTTTGTTAGATTCATTTAAGTGGAATGAATCGCTGTATAAATCAGGCAATGATATTTCAGGGAATGTATTGTTTGATTTCTTTTGAGAAAATGCTGCTAAAGTATCAGTGAGTTGAGGCTCTTTGCTGCATGATAGAAAATTTAACTTTTTATATGCTCCAAGCTTATGTTGTGTCTCTTTCTCTTGATTGCTTGCTGTTTCAACAGTTTGAGTCAATGATTTTGGATGAGCCAGTTCGTTATGATATTGATATCTGCCAGTGCTATTTATTCTTTTTGATAATTCTAATTCAGTGGCTTCCATTTCTTGAAGCAACTCATCAACCTCTGACAGTTCCATCTCTTGCACTATTCTAGTACGATTGTGCTGCTGACCTATCGATACATTAGGTAAGTATGATGCGGATACTGCTGAATGTAAAGAATTGTATGGTTTACAATATGAATTACTCGTACAATGATCACTTGGACAAACAGTTAAATGGGATTCCTTCTTCATAGACATAGCAGTAGCATGCGAGAGCCCAGTACCACAAGAAGTAGAAGGCACCACAAAAAAATCAGAATATGATGTTAGAGTATCATGCTTGGCTCGAGCAAGAGTGTTAGTAGTAGTCAAATTAGAGGTAGCAGCTGTCGAGACGTAGCATCCTGACTTCATGTCATTTCTCAATGAATTAGTATAGTTCTGCTTTGAATACCCACTGGGCGTGGAAGGTACAGACAGAGGTTTACGAGGAGGTTTCACTGGAGTGTTTTGCAAGCTGGTGCTTTGACTTACGGACAATCTGGGCAAGGTATGTCGGTAATAAGGATAGGATGCGCTGCCATAAACTGGCTGAGAGTCCAGTGAATTGTTTAATACAGAAACGTCCAGACTGTTGTCTCTGGATTCGATAGCAGTGATACGGGATTCTAATGATTGCATGTGTCCTACCAGCTCTGAGATAACGCCAGTCTTGCCGCGATCTGCGGAAACACACGAGTTGGTGTCTGAATCGGAAGATTGTATATGGAATATATCAGGCGGGATCAGGAGCAGGACATCCGTATCATCGGATTCACTCATTATCCATCGACAATTCTCTGCCACCGGTTACGATTTGTCATGCGCCTAAAAACAGATCAGCTGATATTTGGGTCTTGGCGTAGCTGTTTGTATATAATGAAAAGATGATAGAATCGATGCATAAACCGGTTAAATTACATTTAGTTTAATTATAATATATATTTACTGCGGTAGAGCTGCAACACAAAGCGTATTATGTAGAGGTTATAAACGGCGAATAATTATTCCCAATTTGCCGCTAGCAAATTCGCATCGCATATATATACACGGAAATTTCGTAAATAGACTTGAATGACACTCGCGCACTATTAAAGAAAACATTACATTATTCAGATATAGATTGACAGTTCTGACAACATAGAAAAATCATTCATGATACATATACATTCATTCTTTATGACGTACTACAGTTTACTATTATTCCTTATATGGCTTCCATTCATAGGTCGTTGACCCCAAATTCTGACGGTAATGTAGTTCCAGTACCGACAGATGGCGCTGCGTGTACTGACTCAGCAGCGCTCACTGAGCCTGAGCGCGAACATAACAGCGAATTGTATTGTTAGCGTAGGTCATAGGTTGCACGCGTAGAAGTTTGAAATATAATTCTCTCCTTACGTTTCTCAGCTTTAATCAGCACAATTAACAACTTTGTCCAGTTATTTCTACGTCCATTTCGAGACAAAGAAAAGCTACTTAAATTTAATAATCAAACAAATTGTAATAATCATCAACCTATATATAGTATAGACTACGCGTTATCTCATTTATTTATTCATATATATGTATATATAAAACAAGGTCCAGAAAAGAGTGAGAAAACAAGTGACCGCGATTTATCTGTTTAACATATAGGTTACAGTTCTGATTAGAAAAGAACAGATATATTGGCCCATTGGGAGTTGTTCTTTTTCTACGGTAAGATTTAATTTCAATTTACGTTGTGCAGTCCACATTATAAATCGATGATAAATTGAAATGCATTTCTCTTCTATGAGAAAAAAAATATTCATAATTTATAGATTTAATATCTCTACACAAATAAAAAGATTTCTATAGAATGCGCTGATTTCTTGTAAGCTATGTATATCATTATTAATTATTGTCGTATTATGATATCAAAATACACATACATTAAAATCATCGATATGAATAAGACAGAATAAGATAAAATATAAAATATGATTATAAAAATTATTTACCTTTGCTAACATTTTTCGCCGATTTAACACGTATCGTTTTTATTGATCAAATGATTACTTTTAACCATAAACCTCTGAAATGTGTGGTCCAGATATTGACATATCGCAGTTGAGACGTGTAAAATGTCATGTCAATATATCCGCATGTGGCAATCGGAAAGTTAAATTGGGATGCTAAAAATTCCTTCAGAGCACTTCCTTCCATACTGCAAAAATTTAAATATTTGCTATAAAAATGCTGCTTCTTTATATATATAACATATTTTTGTTATAATTATATAACTTTTTATTTATTTATTTGTATGCTATTTTTTTAAGTTAAAAGATCACATTTTTATATTACATAAATATTTCTAGAATTTCTATAAATGTTTCTACATAAAAATTTGTTTTTAATGTATAAAATTATTTTATTATATATTTATATATATAGTTTATCATTGTTATGTACCAAATATAAAGTTTGGCGTGTCGAATAATAATTTTTTGAAATAGTAATTAATTTGAAAGCTGCTTTAATTTAGATTTTGTATTTGTATGTTACAGACAAAACTCGGAAGTGTCGTTAAAAGTATTGCGCGTACAAGTGCGGGAGTGCTGTTAAAAGTATCGCGCGTACGAGTGCGGGAGTGTCGTTAAAAGTCGTGCTTAGTTAGACTTTGACCATCCTGACAACCTGAGAGGAGAAGAAGGCCTGGGAGAGGCATCGGGCATCGGCAGAGTAACCCTAAGGTGAATATCGTTATTTGTAATATTAATTATATAAATCATATTAATTCAGTCCATTTATTTGAACAATTTAGACAATAGAAACTTAGAGATTTTATATACATTTTTAAGAGATCTTATATGAACATTTATACATATAAAAAAATCCCCTAATAAAAAGTTTTTACTTAATCATTTTTTTTAATTTATGAAATTATTTTATTAAATATTTATATATAGTTTATTATTTTATTTTATACACCAAATATAAAATTCGACGCATCCAATAATCATTTTTTGAAAAAGTAATTCATTTGAATGCTGCTATAATTTAAATTTATAATTTAGATATTATATTTGTATATATAATTTAGATTTTATATTTGTATGTTACAGACAACGTAGCCTGAACATCAACTTATTCTGCTGTGCATCGGGGTGGGTGAGTGAGATAAACTTTTATTTAATTTTAAGGTAACGGATTTATAGATCGTAGTTATAGACTGTAGATTGTAGATTGTAGATAGTAGAGAGATTCGTTATCTTAAAATGGATGAACTATAGAATGAATTAGATCAAACTTACTTAGATTACACTTTTAATAAATGCCTTTGATATAAGTACATAATTAAAGCATATTATACATACAACTGAAAATTAAAGAAAGACCCAAAGAATTTCAATTCGGATTTTACTTATTATTTTATTTAAAGGACGCGCTTGTACTATGTAAAGAAACTGAACAATATAATTCTTTTATAAAAAAGAATTTGAAGAAAAAAAGGATCGAAATGTTTCATGTATAACTTTTAGTATTAATTTTACTTTTTATATTTTCTATCTATTATAAATGATTAAAATGATTCATATTAGTTCATTCATAATTATTTTGAAAAATAAATGTGACATATCCTGGTTTATACAATGCTCGAGTACACTCTTAGAAATGAGGTATCGGGTATAAAGAATAAAAATGAACAACATTCTTTAACGTATACTTTATTAAGTTCTCGTAATGCAAATGCACTTCTTCTCGGTCGACTATAATACTTACTTCATTTTTGTATAATATTATACACCTGCTTAAGGTACACCGTGAAACGTCTTGTGTCGCATGCATTCTCGTATCGTGTTGCAAAGTACGCGTAAGAAAAGAGAGAGAAAGAGAAAGAGAGATATTTATATATAAACTTTTTAGGGCTATATTGTATTATGAATATCACATTAGGCTATATCGCATACCTAACAGCATCAATCTTCGGCCCTGAAGTACGGGTGCATAAAAAGTAGTCGATCGTTTATTCGAAGCATCTTAATAATCGATTTAAAAAACATTCAAAGTATATATATATCAATGTTTTGAATTTATCTATCAATCCAAAATTTATATTTTGAGCATGATTACTACATTAATTAAGAATTAAAAAACATCTCGTTTTCTAATATTTATTGCTAATCAATAATTAATAAATCATAAAATAGTGATGCGCAAGCAGATTTAATTAAATCGTATAAAACTATGAACGAGAATTGTTATATAATTTATAGTTTATTTCTAATTTTCAACTTTTTGATATTAACATCTATTATAAAGTTCTTGACAATTAATTTCTATGACAGCTTTCAGTATATTAATTCAATGAAATAAACGATCAAATAATTTATAATGCAACTTCCAACACGTCTAACATTTCTCCTATCTGCAATTACGATGATCTTTTTAAAGAGATCGCGTATATTAACAAAAAGATATTTTCACAGATATTTATCTATAATAATTATAATTTCTTTATCGTTAACCCTTACGTACAGACCAGGCAATTGCGCTAAAAATACTTGGTTTACTTCATTCGTCATTAAAAATAATTGAAACCATCGATTTAAATATGAAACTTTCAATAAGCATTAAAAACTTTTAAATTAAAAAACTGTGCGAAATTTTATTTATATATTTTTTATATTTTTATATTAATAAAATTTGTAAAACAAGAGAAAATAAAGCTCCATTAAAAAGAAGATTATTAATGTGTAATATATTATGATATAATAATAAATTAATATAATAGAAAGAGTTAGAAATCGGAGAAGACAAATGGTTCGTCTTTGCGTTACGTATATAAATATACGTATAAGTCTACGTAAGGATTAACGGCAACAATTATACTCCGAAAGTGTGCACGGGAAAAGCCCTCTCGATGTGCACTCGAAAAATGCAGCCGACGCAAGTTTGAACAATGCAGGGGGTAGACGTGCGTACGTATAATATGTGTGTACGTATGTACGATGACACGATGCGCCCGAACGCATGTTAGCATTTCGCATGAAGTTTGCATTCGAGGCACTGTTGTGTATCCGAAGTTTACGCGGAAATTCCTGCATATAAACTGTCGGCAAGGTAAATAACCAGGCTCGGCATCACGATACGATTTACAACGATCAACACGACACGTTCTCGCGCGCGTGCGCGTACACTGATTAACCTTATTATTTAGTGACGACGTTAAGTGATAACGAATTACGAAGCTTGCCGCACGCCATTAAAAAGACGATGAAAAAATAAACGAGCGGTCATCGGTACAATATTTTACGTAAACGTTTTACGTGAATGTAAAGCCTGCCGATGAAATTGTAACGACGTATGTTTTTGGCGAAATTGAGGTCAATTTGCTCCAAATGAAAATTTGGCGATTTAATGTTACACAGATATGAAAATTAATGGATTAGATTTCGAATTCATGAATTATAAATGAACGACTAAAATTTATCCTCTTATAATTAATTTAAAAATATTTTAATTACAGAAACTTTATTTTGTGGATTTATTTCTTAAAATATATTTTGTTTCTCTCGAAATTCTTTTGTTATTGAAAAATCGACCTCAAATTCGTCGAATTATACAATTGTTATTATTAATCAAATAATTTTATACAATAATAGTAGAATATCTCGTATATATGAACATGAACAACTGGCACCAAATTCACGCGTGTAATATTAAAAATCTTGTAACTTTCACGGAACCGCGATTTACTTACGATGGCATATGGTATAACGACGGATCGATCTTGTCTCTGTATGCTATACAATCATCAAGGACTACCAAGAACGGACATTCGATAACTACTTAGGACATACGATTAATCTTACTCGTAAAACCAGTAAATATATCATATATGTTTATCTATACAATATATAAATCACATTCTGCGTTCCCTTCCGCTTTCTTGACAGCCGCAATGACATATTAAACGCACAACTTCTACGTAATTACTATATCGACGATAATAATGTGCGGAAACTATCGATTTTATTGCCGCATTGGAGTTTGCGAAACTTTCTGGTATTACGGACTGCTGCTTATATTATATATTTCGATGTTTGAAATTGGGAAAAAATGACGTGTATACGTAAAACAAGTAATTGACATTTCAAAGCTGCACAATGACGTAGGACGTAGAATATATCGAAAGGGAAAGGTTTCTCTTGTTGCTTCCTCCTGTTCTTTTTAAATAACAAATAACGATAATAACATGTTTTATTTCAAAAAGATCTTTTAGAGATCGAGAAATTTCGATCTTTTAATGAGCAAATATACTTATTAGTCACATTACAGTCATGTGCATAAACTTTCACTTGAAATTTATTCATTTTCAATTGTTATTGTTTGATTTATATGTCTGTATATCTTGTTGAGCATTTTTCTTTAACATTTTTTGAATATGTTTTGCTATATATAATTCTTATTAATACTTTCTCATCTGGCAGTATAACAACAAGTATTTTTTAGTTTTTGACGTATAATTACAAATAAAAGAAGGCAGTTTTTTCTCTAAATAGACTCAGGTCAAGAATTTGCACGTTTTACATAGAAAGAACAATATAAATTGCATTATATGCATATTTTTTGTACAATTTCTGATAAAACACCGAATTTAATGACGCGACACGAAGAGTATATAGGTTTAATTATTCTGCCTTTTATGAATTCCACATCCAAATATTAAATGACATAATTGTAGTTCTTTATACAAAAAAATATACATTAAACACTTTCTTGTGTAAACTAAAGTTTGTGTAAATTCGATATTCTTTATACAGACAGTTTATAATTACCAAAAAGTTAAAATTTTTTAAAATATTAATTTCCTTCATATTGCTACTTCCTTTTGATTTGTAAACGTAAACATTAATCTCGATAATATTGCTTCATTTTGCAATTGTAATCATTTCATTATGCATTCATTATGTAATTTTCACAAATGTAATTGTGACAAACGTCGAAATCGTTGATATAATGCATACAAACATTCGTATATTACACGATAATATAACATCTATATTTTTCAGAGACAATTTATGTTTCTCTGAACGCGCGGCATTTTTCTAACGAAACGCAACGAATACACTCCACGTTTCTCTAGAATCATATACACATGAAAGAAAAATATTTAGAGTGAGCTCGACGCCGGAATACTTTTCAACATCCCGCGCACGTCGATGTCGCGTTGAGGAGTCGCAAAAAGCCTGCCCCAAAAATGAAACAGTGATCTTAAAAAAAAAAAAAAAAAAAAAAAAAAAAAAATGAAAGATCGACCGACTCTCCAGGAGTCCGCGGCGGAAAATCTCTCGATCGGTGGTGTGCAACAGCATGCGAGTGGACACAACGAGAGTTTTGAAGTACAATCGATAGATCCGTGAGCTTTTCTTCCCCGGGATAACTCTACTCGTTCTCTATTTCCTGCGAGACTGCTCGTCTAGCAGTTTAGCAGCAATGACTCCGTTGGTTGGCAGGAATCTTCCGAACGAACGATCAATAATCTGAAGCGACGAGAGACAGAAAGAGAGAGAGAGAGAGAGAGAGTGGGAACAAGAGGGAGACAGAGAAAGATACCGAACATCAACAGCGGCATTTCCGTGCGAAGCGAGTGCAAAAACACCGTCAAGTACAGAAAACAAAGGGCTCGTGTAGAACGTGGGAAAAAAATGGTTGGTTGCGCGCTGTCAGCCGGAAGTATTACGCGAAGGAGCTCTCGTGCTGCGTTCGACATTCCGAGTTTCGTTTCGATGCCTGCGCTGTCGATACGGCGCTGTCGAGAACTCGATGGTAACGGAATTGCTGCAATGCTTGCGCTGACTTGGGGTCATAAATTAGAGTAACTTCCGGAAGGAGGAAGGTACTTTTGGTCACGGTTAAAAATAAAACACGTATGATAAATTAAACGCGTTCAAAAATAATGCAAGGTCTCATGAATACTCTGCTCCGAAAAGATATAGGAAATATATAGTCTTTACGTTTTCGTATCTCGCGAATATTCGAATAAATAATATAATACCTTTTCCTACGTCAAATTATGTATAATTATTTATATTGTTTTAGTACCTTAATATCTCTTTCAATTTTATGCTTTTTTAATTATGCTATTTTAATTATTTATATAACAGAATTGAAAGAGACAGTTGGAAAAAGTATATAAATTTTCGAAATCGGTCTAAGACAACTGGATGTGCTTCTCAGAATGTCCAAAATATTTTTACCAACGATAACTGGGTCGTACGTGACCTACGATACGAAACTTTATTTCTACCGATGAAACATATCAAGAGCATGTTCGAATTACATATTTTGTTAAAAAAAAGACTAACATCAAAGATATATGACAATGTCACAGCTCACAGCATTAAATTGTCACAACATACGTGATGTTCAAGTTAACTTTTTGCGATGATTTTATCTCGACTCAGTTTCTAAACAATTATTTACGTTAAAAGAGAGAAAAATTTACAGAAATATTTGCGATAAATCACGCTTTCATAAAAACACATAAAACTATGAAAAATAGCATTTCAAATAGATGTGAAATTTTAGAAATAAATAGAAATAGATAGAATTTTATTACTTGATGAAGTCACATCAACAAATATCGCCATTCTTGTCATACGTGATACTCGAAATACATATTTCTTTTCCGAAATAATTTCATTCCGAAATAAATTCATCTGCCAATAATAACAACGTAGATATTTAAAATCCCTATTTTATATATAATATCATCGCGATTAAACGCAGATCCGTTGATGCAAGCGATTCTCCGATAGCATGTACGTAACCACAGGGACATAGCCACATGTTTTGTAAATGATATTGATATAGGTATACCTGGATAGGGGTTGCGCGCGCCATGCTACATAGTCGCATAAATACGTGAGAAAGGTGTTATCGGGTGTACACGGCGCGTCGCGCCAAACGTTTTTCACACTACTGAAAGATAACCGCCCGAGTCAGGCTAGCCCGAAGTGGTGTATCCGTGAATTCTGACGTTTCACCGGCCCTCCTCCGGATGAAACTTAGATCACCGCACTTTCCCGTGAAAGAGTGAGAGAGCATTTCCGAAGATAAACTCCCGGAGATAAACTCGAGGATCTTGGAAAACCGCGGCAAGACCGATGACTATGCTGTCTCCGTAGTGCATCGAGCCTCGATTCCCAACTTCTCCCGATTCCCTCCCCCGATTTTTCGTCATCCTCCTCCCCCATCACGGTCCATGCTTGTCTCCTATTCAGACGGCAGCCGTATCTCCCGAAAATGCATCGAGCCAAAGTATTCGCAGTACATCGCTCTCGCGTCCGCCCTTCGTCCTCGCCGTCAGTCTTCGTTTGGCACTGTTTGGCGGGAATCGTGCGGGAGAAATCGCCGCGTCGGGATTTTTAGAGCTGGCGTTTCCGAACACACGCACACACACATACACACATCTGGCACACTTGCATAATGTCACATATCCTTTACGCTCGATCGGTCGCCCCTTTTGTGGCGGCAATGTAACGCGTAATGCACACGCCCTTTCTCGCCCTTTTTCTCGCCCAGTACCGTTTTCGACGAGATCGACGTCGTATTTCACGTCGCATTTCGTCGCGTTTCCGATCGACGATGATTGCACGGATTATGCTATCAGGGTATTTCGCGTTTTTGAGCGTAGTCTGTGTCGTTCTGTGTGTGTTTCGATTGCAGTCCCATTATTGCTAATTGATATTTTTTATAATATTTCGATCGATTCAATTTATTATTATTCGTTTCAAGTTCTATATTATTGTAGACAGATTTATTAAGTAGATTTCTATGGAAGTAGCATTAAATGTCACTTTAGTTACAAAGTATATGGACGGCCCGGTTAATTGTGAATGATGTAACAACTTGTTAATGGATATTTATGTATAAGTATGATATCACGTTGCTAATAACTTTATAGTTTGTTGTACTTTTTACGACATTTAAAAAAAATTAATTTTTCTCAATATACTTTTACTTCAACTGAAATATACATTGGAGAATAAAAAGTAATACTAGTGAAATTTTTAGATTGATTTTTTTCGTACATTGATATTGATGGAAAGTGAATTTCAAATATGTAAAGTGCTGATAGTTTCATGCGCGACAACGATGTTTTCATCAAACATTCATTGTTATCGATTTTTCAAAGGTCTGTAGCAAAAAGAAATTCATTTTTGAAATAAGATTTATATTGTATAGTAACATGCTGCAAATAAAGATGTCAAGTTGTCATTCGACAATATCTTTGTATTTTCCAATGAAATATTTATGGGTGACTGTCTCTTAGTTCATGATAAAATATGTAAAATATGCTTTCAATGAATTTCCAATTTCGCGGCGACGAAACTTTTGCGATTTTAAAAAGTCATTGGACCATTATGGTCATATGTTGGCAAACAGTTACGATCGCCTATCACTTTGCCCATTGTAACCATTCCAAGCAGCTTCGCTGCGAACCGTCGCGATACCTTCTTTCGGCTATAAATTGAAAATAGTTTCATCAAACCACGTAGTAAGCATGTTCGATCTCCACTGCCTTTCAAGATCCTTGTATTACACACGAAAGTATTTCATTCTGTTCGATGCGAGCTAGCCAAGATACATTTGCACAGCTTTTTAGAGAGTGAAATTGTTGCACGTATATTTCCGCAAATCGTGGAAAAATCTGATGTTTCAAATATTTCAAATACAAAACGAGAATACCGGCACAATTTAAAATACATAATTCTCGACATCTCTCAAGAAAATCGACATTTTTTGGATACGTTTATTTTGGAGATAAATTGCTAAGATGGAAATTTTAATTTTAAATGGTTTTAATGATTAAATAACTAATAAGCAATATATATATTTTTTCATTAAATTAAAAAAGAACTATATATATAAAATAATAAATTTTAGCATTGTTAAAAATAAAAATTTATATAAATAAGAAATACATATATCTCATTTAAAAAATATTCCAAATAATATCCATTAGTTTTTGATAATACAAACTTGTACAACTTTCGAGTCATTTTTTATTTTCCTCGTTTTTATCTCTTTCATATTTTATGACGATAGGCTTACGTTAGTTGACAAAATAATGCTTGAAAAGACTGATTATTGATTGATACTTGGTAAAGTATGATTGATTGATTCTTTATGTTCTGATATTTTCGATTGTTGGGATTTTTCTGAAGTGTGCCATTGTTCATCTGTATTATATTATATATATATCATGTGAAAATGATTATCATGAAATAAATGTTACTTTGATCTATAAAGGAAAAAATACTTATACTATTAGTAACTGTATTACTTAATGATTCTCTCGCTTTAATTATTCGACGCATCCGTCTGTATAGGAAGATATCGAGAATTAAATGAGAGGGATTTCGATATCCGTAGCCCATTATCAGAGATCAAAGTAGTTAATTGTACTATCTACCAGTTTTGATAATGAATAAATTGTGACATATTAATTATCAGTAATGTTAATAGCGTTATCTGGAATAAAGCTAGATGAAAATTTCGCAATATATACGAGAAGTAGGTATAACGCAAAGCCATTACGAAATTTAAAAATTTAATAATATCATTAATTTGAATAAAAGTATATTAAATTATCGCAAATATTTAATTGTATGCAAACTTAACTTCTTCACAAAAAAGTTCTATTTAATTAATAAATCCTTTTAATAACTTGCCTCTATACTTGGAGAAAATCTGTAAGAGTATACAATTTTCAAATCTATTATTCGTTGTTTTATGAGGAGCAATGAACATTATTTACGCAATATGAGAAACAATAGAAATGTAAAATATATATGAAATTCTTACACTTAATCCTATAAACGTCAATATTTATCACACCGCTATTGCCACATCATCTCTCATATACATATATCGCGTCTTTCAATCCGAATTTGCGTTAACCTGTCTACCTCTGTAACACGCTCCGTCACAATATTATTCAGCTAAATATATACAATCTGCCGCACGCGTGAACATTCTCACGGTAGGATCTCAAGCGGAAGCGAATGCGTGTCCACGTATCTTACTTGCGTATCGAGTTATAGCGCGCGGAATCCGTACGATGTTTGGCTTTTGTCTCGATTGTAAACGTTAAACATCGATTACCGTAATTGGCAGGCCACGTTCGGTATAGCCATTATACCGTCGGCAACCGCAGCCGCATAAGCGGTACAGATTCATGGTTATACGTTACGCTAAATAATCCGTTTAACGATCGATAGCTATACTAGATGATCATCATCCGTGTAAAAGCCCGATGATGGCAGTTGCATTTTTTTATACCGCAAGTTTTGCGAGTATGTCGCGAAATGTAATAAAACTTGCACGATATCAACGATCGTTTTTTCTACACCGATAATGCATCGTGTTTCTACATTTAAAAAAATTCCAGCAATGAAAATGTAATGTGAGAATTCGTAATAATTATAGTAATATAATTTTATATTTAAATTAATATTTGCAATTAAGATTTGATACTTAATAAGCATGCTAATAATATTATAATGGCATATATGCAAATTGTTATACATATCGATAAATAATAGAAACTATCATGTAAATACATCTATATACATATATATGTTAATGATAGCACGTTTGATTTATATTTAACGATCAATTAAACAGTGTACAGATGTACGGATATTTTATATATTCCAAAATTATTACCGCACATTAAAATGCAGTGATAATTCACAGTGCTAATTTTGTGACGTTAAAATATTTACTGTTTTATCATATTCTACTTTACTATTCAAAAATAATTGAATCTTCGATCCGCGAAAAATCTTTCGTGCGTTACCTTTCTTCGTTAAAGAAAAAAAAAACGTCAGACGGAAAGCAGATTTGTGAAAAATTGGAAATAGGAGCTTCTCGGAAATTTATCCGAAAAAAGGGCTATCAATCTAGACGCGGCGCTCACGTGTCCAACACTCGCGGTGCATTACGTGCGAATGGTCGGACAGGTTCGAGAGCATAGCTCGTGCGATTGTGTCGCTATGCGGGTCAGGTGCGCTTTCCACCTCGAATTTCACTGGAATTTAACATCGCGACACATGGCCACGAGAATGTATGGGCAAAGGGATGCGAATGAGTGTAAGAGGACGCGCGCGCGCACACATAGAACGTGTCAAAGGCGGAAAAAAAGACGAGTGCCACGTGTGGGCGCGCGCTGGATGGAAAAGAGAGAGAAGGCGCGGATGAGGATGAGTAAAGGGAGATTTGCGCGAAGGAACGTGTTTCGCGATCGAACGCGCCCGCCCGCTGTCGCCGGGATTATTGGAAATGTAATTTCGTATATACGATACGCACGACTGACAGAGAGAGAGAGAGAGAGAGAGAGAGAGAGAGAGAGAAAGAGGTAAAATTACGTGTGCACGCGGACGTATTTAATGTCCTAGACTATCGGTTCAAGCGTGTGTCCCAATGACGCTCTGGCGCTGAGCTTAAAGGTGATAGAGCGTGTTGAGCGAAGTAGATTTTCTACACCGACCGCGTTTTCTAGACCGAAGTTGGTCTACAGGATGCATATAATGTCTTCGACATCGTCGACGGGGAACCATTATAGCCGTAGCCTGCGAGACGTAATGCTTGCCCCATAATCGACTTAAGAAGGATCATGAAATTTCAATTAAATAGATATCTATAGAGGGCGACGAGCGTGTAAAGCTCTCTTCTGCGAGTTTCCGGAAAACGCGAGGCATTCTATTGCGATAAATCTTACGTACACATTATTCTGAACGATGATATACGGTAGACCGGAAATCGTGGACTAAAATATAAAAAGTTAATCCCTTAAACTGAAAATTAAAAGAAAATAAGTCGCAGTTGAAATTAATATCATGATTGCTTAAGTGCACTCTCGATGTGGGACTCTCGATGTGCGGAGTCCGGGACCAAAATCCGTGGACCGGATCCTTCAATTAAAGCCAGGGATCAGATCCGAATCCGTAGACAAGATCTCGTAGGCCAGTTGCGCGAGTCGGAGATTGCTCTATATAACCACTAATGTTGGCGCTAACCGTGTCGGATTAACGATTTTAGACACATTAAGCCGCGAACGGTTTGATAATTAAATTTAGCAATCAATTAACGAGCGACGAAAGAAACCATCAATCTTTAGAGACACAAAATATACATTTTACGCTTTTTATAATATCCACAAGTTTTTGACAGATAATGAGTTACATTATACATTTCCAGAAAATGTATCATCTGATGGCGGGAATTCTATTTCCGAAATAAATCTCCATCAATTTTTGCTGAACCATAATTTATCGATGATTTAATTACGACACTGTTTATTTTCGCTGCTTGAAAGATAAAAACTGTGAGTAAGTAAAGAGGCTGTAATTGCTCGAATAAGCTTCGATAATATTACAACCTTCAATTTTTGTGTGAAAAATCATCGGAGTAATGGATAATTCATTGCATCAAATTAAATTTGTTTACACACGCGAAATTGCCGAACTGTCAAACGCGCTCGATCAATCAGTGCACATCCGCAATTATTAATGCGGACGATTAAGAAGTACACGATTTAGTCTTGCAATCATCCTCTCTCTCCGTCTACCTCGAAATATATATTATAAATTCCGTCTTAATTGCAAATTCCGCTTGTACGAGTACTTTTTGCCGTAACAGCGCGGAGATCTTGACTCTTTAACTCGTTAATTTAGCCGCGCTATCAATTACCGGTTGTGCTGATTGCGAGCTAGCGCGGTGGCTTAATATATGATTCGTTCTCTCTTTCTCTCTCTCCCTTTTACCCTCTCTCTTTCTCCCTGAGATTTAATTCATATCGCGCATGGAAATATAGATCAATCATGAATACGTGGATGAACGATCCCCGCGAAACGAATTACACGCTGCTCCGGCACAAGAGAATTGAATTCCGATATCGCGCCAAGAAAACGGTACAAGTACGGGAAAATCGCTTGGGATTCTCGAGAAGCCAGATGTATCCATCTCATACCGTACATGTCTTCTATTCGATGGTGGACGCTGACTAAAGAATTTTCTCATCGCGACGAAAGCGGAAATTGTATGTGTTGTCCGATTTTTACCGTACAACAGCTGCTACTTTGCGCTATTTTTGCGAAATATATCACTTCCGCATACCATACTCAGAAACATCGCGATACGTACTCGTAAAAGCCGACGTATACAAGTCAAATGAGAGATCGATGTGTTCGATTCGCGCGTGCTGCACAATTTAAACTTGCCGCAACCGTACTGATGCGCGGAAAGCGTAATTAATATTCCGCACTAACCGTGGAATCAGCAATTCCTAAGCGCTTAAATTTCTTTCATTTTTTTTCGGTTAAACGAGATAACAGTTCAAAAACTTAATGAGATTTAGAGAAAAGGTGGAAAATTAAAAAAAAAACTTGTTTCTTTTTTCTCTTGTATAAAAATTACTCAACATTTTACTTATATATATTCTCTTCAATAACAACTTATTTCAGTTTACAACGTATTATTCCTATCCAAAGTAAATTTTGATTTTATATCCTGTGTGTATGTGTGTGAAAAATATTTTCGACTTTTTTAAAATAAAAATGTAATGTATTGCATCTTGCGCAAATATAATATATCAACCTTATGTAATTTCAACATCATATAAAACAATTTATCGGATACTGTGACATGAATGATATTTCAATAACGACTATTTTATTTCATTCAAAGTTACAATCGTATAACTTTTTAAATCACCTGAAAAAATCTATAGTATCACGTTTTATAGGCCTACATTTTATTGTTTGTTTTATACTACAATTTTTTCTTTCCGCTATAACAATGGTAATAGAAACCCAAAATAAATTTTGTTTTTAACCATTTACTATTACGTGCATAAAACTCGATAAAAGCGATCAAGCTTTTTTTGTAAATGGGACTGTGGGATCGTATACATCGTTTTGCGATGTGTCTAGTTAATTAAAATGTTCTAAATTACTATTACATACGAAATCACTATCCTATTCGAAATTGGAAAGAATTTGTCACACAAAATATAAAGAAAATTAAATTAACGATTTGAAATTTTTAGGTCGACAACTTTCGTTATATAAATTGATTGTATTCCATAAATTAATCTTAAATTTGAAATTTTAAAAAATTTCTTGTTATCCTTCAGTATATAATTCTTTGAGAGAATTGTATTGCGCAAAAAATTCATAACTTTAATTATATAAACTATCTCAAATTTATATGCATAAATTTATTCTGTTAATATCTACTTTTATCGGCACGAACATTTATTAAACGAGCGACACGCAGTCAATGACAATTTCTGCAATAGCTGTAGAATAATCATTTAAAATTCGTATCTCTAAATAAATACAAAAAAAAATCGTTATTAAAATTCTAGTGAAAAAAATTGCATGCGTTACCATTTATGTATATGTAAATAGCGAAGTTTGCGCGATTGAAAAACAGCATTCAAAGTTTATGGGAGTATAACAAATGAAGTCGATAAAAAAAAACAGAAGCGCGAAATTGCGCATAAAGATACACATATAAATTTCATACTGGCGAACGATCCGAAAATGATTAAGGGAAGCTAAATGTTTTTGAGAAGTCTGTTGTTTTTTTCCTGTTATATCGACAAAATGTGCATTAGATAAACTATAAACCTATTTATTGGCTATACGGATTGTTTTTTACCTGCAATTAAAGCGCTTTGCCCTTTGTTAATATAATTTTAATTTGTACAGGAAAAAGATTTATCAATCTGTATGACTATACATATGAGACTATACTACATATTAAAGTATTAATATTAACAAAGGGTGAAGCGCTCTAATTTCAGGTAAAAAACAATTCTCATAGCCAATAAATAGATTTATAGTTTATCTAACTTCACATTTTGTCGATAAAACAGAAAAGAAACAACAGACTTCTCAAGAGCGTTTAGGATTCCCTTAATACCCATGGGTGAAATAACGGAATCGTACAGTTAACTGAATCGCGACAAACGACGTTTGTGTCGCGACGAATCATGTATAGGAAACATAAAAGAAAGTAATCAAGAGCAGGTAGATGGATACTACAGTTTAAGTAGCTAATTTAAAGTAAAAGGTTACAGTAGAGCGGTTGAAAAAAAACATGATACTTTAGTTATCCGAGATGCTTTATTCGTAAAACCGCGTTCCTTTGCAAAACGAAAAAAAAAAAAAAATAATGCGCTTACTTTTCGCGATGGATAAAACAGGAGAGATCGCTTAACATTATCCAGCGTGTGTAACGATAAAATGATCCAACGTTGACGAAACCGCGGTCGGCCTGTGGCTTCGTCATATTTAAAATGCGACCCGCATACGACTCGCGAGGGTGGTACTCGTCGCTCTTTTTCCCTCTCTTTCTTTCTCTCTCATATTTTTTGCTCTACGCATTTTTATGCGCCGCATCCGCGTACCAACATTCTTATACGAGGAAAAAAAAATACCATCGCCGCACTGATTTACGTCACCAGCACCCAGTGCTCTTCGTCAATTTCGTATGAGCGAGACGAGAGTTAAAAGTTGCGCAGTTACCGCCGATAAATACGATATACTGCAGCGGGAATTAAATCTAAACGGCAGAACTTGTGTACGAGTTCTTCCGCTAATAGCTGCAATTCCTTCCAAAGAAATTGCACTTTCTGAGATTGCTCTACCAAGTTTTTAAATCGGAACAAAAATTTCTTTATCTCGTGTGAGAGAGTGCCGAGGAAGAAATAAATATCTAAATTAGGAAAAGCTCGTTTGCCGCACTATTATTCTCCGCAGATTATCTGTAGATTATTTTTATTTATTACGAAAAGTATTCATGAGACTTTTGTACGGCCCTTCAATTATTACGCGAGAACAATTTTTCCTAAAAAATGATCATATTTACGAGTAAAAGTAAAAAAAAAAAAAATATTTATATAAAACATTATCATATATACTACATATTATAATGTCTGATGAGAGTTGAAAAACATTTAAAATTAAATCTATTTCGTTGTGTTTTTCATTCACTCCGACACGATGAAAGTTCTTTATGCTGTTAGATCCGCGGATAAAGCACGCAGATCTATCACACTTCAAAGTAGAAAATGCAACGCTGCATAAAACATCAGTTTGTTTACTCGAATCCACGATTGTGAACGGTTAAAAGTGTTGCTCGTCGCTCTTATTTTCGCGTGTCAGCGGTAACGCGCTGTTTTCCATTGTGCGTTTAAGTCTCCATCATTATCAGTACTTGTCTCGAGGCGCCCGCGAGAGAGATCCCACCCCCTAGGAAATAATAACATCCCCTTTTCTCCCTTCGTCTGCTCTGTCTTTTTCCGTTGCGAAAGCGGCGCCGTATCCAGACTCCGCGACCGAGTTCGCCGCCACTTTTTTTTTTTCCACTACAAGCGTTTCACGCGCGCGCGTTTGCTCGCTCGCTGGTGAAGGATAAGCGATCTTAGCAGATCCGAGGGATGGTTGGTGGTAATGGTGGTGATGGTGGTGGTGGATGGGCACGCGCGCTTATGCGGCGAACATCAGTCAGCATCACTTGTCATCGTTTGAACGATGAGGAACAGCGAGCGAGACGTCTCAGAGTCTATAGAGTAACGCGAGCTATGCGAGACGAGCGGTAAAGCGGAACCTCCTCCCTGAACTTCTTCGTCTCGCGTTGGATCGTCTTCACCTCCATCTTCCTTTCTCTGTCTCTTCTTCTCGCTCGAAGCGTTGTAAATTTATTCGGCGAATGAACGAAAGAGAGAGAGAGAGGATCGAGGAGGAATCCAGGGGAGATGAGATATACGAGGGAATTCGCTGAGTAATTTGCCGCATTAATAATAACCGGGCGGCTCCTCGCGGATATAGCACTTAATCCAGAAGCCGGCGCGCCGGGATAGATGACGAGGAAGCGCGGCGGCGGCCGGATAGAGTCGCCGAGCAAAACGAGACTCGGGTGTATAATCCATGACGAATGACGTTGCAAAATAAAATCCCGGTCGTAGTGTATGCACGCCCCTCGCCATTGCTGCGTCACCCTCGGTGCTGCGTGCAGCTACTTATTCGACGTTCCATTATGCTCTACAACCGTGGAAGGGTATATATTGTTGACCTGGATGCTGCACAATGTGATTCGGTATAACGTTCCGACACTCTCGTCTTTCGCTATATCCGAGTGACGGACGGAGCCAGGGAATCGGGTGATGAAGAGGAACGGAAGGTGGCACAGTCGCTATTATCCGAGAATTTTCACTTTAGTCCGATAGATCGCGCTAACTCGAATCAGACTCCTCCGGTTTGACACTCGCTGAGGGAGAAAGGGATGACGGAAAGGCTTACGTAGTCTAAAAAAGGAGGAGAAACAGGCGGTAAAATGACTGGAAACTTTTTCAATACTTTACTCCGATAACTGGTCGCACACCGGCAGCGTTCCAAGAAGAGTGTCGGATCAAAGATGTAAAGGAGAGGAAGGAGAGTGCGAATGCATACCGAAAGGTATGGCGAGTAGGTTCCATCAAGAGGAAAGATGGTTCGTTCGGTCAAATTTCCGGGATGCGCTTCTTCTGCACTTAATCGGTTCTACCGCAGGAAATGTAACGGCCCAACGAGCAAGTTCTAAAGTGCGTGTGTATGTGTGTGCACCCGTCCATATACATATATGTGGAATCTGGTTTTCGGCGCGCGAGGAATGTCCGAGTTACTTTCGCGGATCGGTCACGTTATGGAAATGATGGACCGACGAGAGAGCTTCATAAAGAAATGGATGGTGGCACGGATGAATGAGTATGGCGACGTAAACGCGCAGGTTAATGCTGAGAAATGCACGGGGAATGACAGCAAACGACAGGACGCATTCGCGCGATTCACGTTCTTCCGTTGGAGAGATCGTAAGGAAGACGGATGTTGATGACGACGTCGCGACTACGGTCAATTTTTCACATCGGCGGCCTGTCGGAAGTCGGCGATGTCTGCGGATAATGGCGCTCGAAACACATACTTCAAACACGAGAAAAAGGAAAAAAAGAGAAACAACGCATCGAGCGATGATGATACGCGCGTTTCATAAATAACTAGACCATTTGAGACGCGAAATGGATATCGCGGGAAATATACGAGCGAGTATATCGAATCGTATTTCCTCGCGTTAATGCGGACACTCGTGCTCGCTATATCCGTGCATAAATCTATTCCTTTTCGATCATTGCGAGGACGAGGAGAGAGGTAGCGAGAAAGTTAAAGTTTCTTCCGCATAACATGGCATCATGGGTAGTCGCTTAACGTATCATAAAGATAAAATAGCTTTCAATGATGATAAACGAGCGCATGAATATCTCGATACGCGCAACTCCGAGTCGATCTATTATCCACCGCAACTGGTTCCTAGAGTCTTGTTTTATGTTTCTACATTCACGGTAAAAAGGAAGAGACTCTTTCTCTCTCTCTCTCTCTCTCTCTCTGAGTACTATCGAAAGAATTTCACCGAACATTTCTTCCGTTCGAGAGCTGCTCGAGTTGTAAAATTCGGTTTAAGTCGTGCAAGAGGTACACAAGTAATAAGAGTCGTTGGCACCTTCGAAGATAGCCGATCGTCGGATATACGTAAAGAGACAACTTTTTCGAATGAGAATCTTATGTTCTAGCGTAGCGTCGCCCTCGTCTCAGTTTACTGTCGGAGAAAAAGAAGTCGTTCCATATAAAACGCGTCCAGTTCCTAAAACAAGAATGTGTGAATGGCTATTGACGTATATTAGATAAGAAATCGATACTTGCTTTTTTCTATTATGGAATAAAATTTTTATATATATAATATATATATATATACACATATGAATATGAGAATAAATAAAATTCATGAATTTTTGATATTCATTGAAAATTGAAAATTTATTAGTTTTTTATTCATTAATTCATTCATTGTCATATAAATTGATTTGTGATATTATTAGAACATTGTTGCACAAAAATGCCTGAGATTCTATAGATATTAAAATATAAATTAATAATACATCCATAAAACATTGCGAAAAGTAATAAGGAGAAAAAATGCTATCAATTAACTTGAGGTTTAATTAATACTTTGTCCTTTTAATTTATAATTATAAATAATCATTTACAATTATTGATTAATGTCGTATGGGAATATTAAAAAACTACATTCGATAGATTTAAACAAAAAAATCTTCCGATTATTTTTCAATTATTCACCGAAAAAAAAAATGAATATACATATATTAAAGCATGAGCGAATATTGTTGAAAATTTCGCGCAGAGCTATCGGATGCATTACGCCCTTGTTACATCAACGACAAGAATCCTCGATGGTTTATATTTTTATATAACGAGCGAATAATCTCAACCGGATTTCATAACCGTGCGAGCTTGTTTGATCGCATCAGATCACGCGTCGTCACACGTGAATGTTTAAAACACGCCGCTTCAGAGCTGCGCACACAACTGCGAATACGCGTGTCACGCCGCATCCGTGTGTTCTTTCCTCTGTTTTTTTTAAATCCTTTTTTTTCACGTCCGCTCATCCGCACGGAATCGCAAACTCGCGGCACGAGAATACGCGACAGCTAGGAGACTTCTCGACGATGCCAGAAGTCACTCGGCCGAAAAGTCATATACGCGCTCGCGTACGAGTTTTTCAAACGACACGATCATTCCCTCTGACTTTCCAACGCGACTCCTTTTGACTCTTTTCCTCGGGGTCTGCCCCGAGCCCAGATATCGTCGGCTTCCATTAAGCGCTGGCTTTGATCCATGGTTAATTAAAGCGCAGCTCATGCTCGCCATCGTAATGATGAAGATTCCTATAAGGTCTGCCTCTCTCTCTCTCATCTCAATGCGCGGGAATCAAAGCCACCTGAAGATACCCGGGGTGTACTCTAACGCTACAGCGGGAATAGTCTTCTTCCTCTGGGCTCTTAAGCACGGGAAACGTCGCGGCGTCGAGGATATTTCGCCGCACTCGAACGAAGACCAGATGCAGGAGGCATCGCGAGACGTGGATGAAGAGAGAGAGAAGAGAAGTCGGCGATTTATGCCGTGCTCCGGCGGCGAAGCGTGGCGTCGGTCTGAGGCCATTGAGGAAAGCTCTCGAGGTGATCGAAGCTCGTTGTAGCGACGATATATCCTCGCCATCTCGATGCCGCCGCCCCATCTTCCTACCTCTCTCGGCCGAAATACGATCGTTACTATCCCGAATCGAGAGAGAGTGAAGAGCGACTTCGGGCTCTCTGCCCTCCCGTTGTTGTGTGGTTGTGTGTAATAAATGTTGAGGGTGTGCGCGGGTATAAGTATGGATATATGTATGTGTGCGCTTGCTTGCACATCGAGTCAGGAGTATCGGATCGCCTGTCGCACCCGGGGAGGCTCTTCTTACGGAATTACGTGATTTCGCGAATCTCACTATCGCCAAATCGATTGCGGATATAAGATACTGGAGGTTGAAATGGAATCAATTTAGGATACGGTGCGGTGTACCGGCTTTGCTCGGCTATCATTTGCGCGAGGCAGTGCGGCTAACTGAAATTTCAAAGATCGAGAGGGAATCTTAGCTCCTCTATATCCTGGTGGAGAGGGAGGGAGGGAAGAGAGATGGGGGTGGGTTTCTAATTTTCCAGTCGCAACCGGAGATTGGCATGCTCGAGTCTACTGCTGGCTTAAGCTTTACCGAGATGTTCGAACGAATCTATACCTATGTATTTCCTTCATTCTGCTTCCAAATAGCTTGATGACATTGCTTGGAGGATATTGAAATATTTTAGTAAGCGCTAGAGATTTTTCCAAATTTCCATTGTAAATTCAAAATAATAACAACTATATTATTCAATATATATATATACGATTGTATAAAATTCGTGAATATGCGCGCATATTACGCGCGTCTTTTATGTGCAACATATTTGTTTTATGTTTAATAATGTAGATCTTACGGGCAAATGTTAATTTGCACCAAAGTTATAAACTTACTTCTCATCTTATTCGCATGGTAGAATATTCGCATTCGAAACTGAATTATTACTCCTGTCTTGCAGGCATACATGAAAATTTAAAGGACTTTCGCACTTGCAGAACTTTAAGAAAGTTAAGTTTTAATACAGAAGCATGTGTTAGAATGAAATTATCAAGCAAGCTACATCAATTATTACGTATATATGTCCTACTCTAGTCTCGAATCCCGTTTCAAATGTATAAAATATTTTTTATGTGCTGTATTATACGTTGCGAGAGAAAATAGTGTATTCATTTAATCCTACGAATAAGTACGACAAATTACGGCGAAGAAAACGATCTCATTAAGCTTATCGATCGTCTCAAGTACCTCCTTCGAAAGCGAATGACTGTACGAAGATGTCGTTTACCTATATACAAACCGAGACAATTAAATCAACATATCACAATGCCGGGAATGAAGATGTTGCTCGATGCTTGTGATCGGCCATCTATGAGGAAATTCTCAATCCTATCCCTTTCCTTGATTTCGATCATTCATGCCAGCTTAATATTGACGGAATACCCAGCGGGCGAGTTGCGTGTTGAATATCGCGTAATCGGAACCATGACATCAAATGTCTTGTTTAATTAGCGAGGAAATGAAACGATCATCCGGCATCTATTTAATGCTATAACTGTACACAGTCATATTAATACGTTCGTTGCGAATCTAAGCTGGAGAATCATATTATGTAGGCCATAATCAGCGTTAATTATAACGTCGCAACGAGATTTCCTCTGTTAATTGCATCAGCATGAAATCCTGTGGAGATAAGCTTAGCGGGCATCTTTCTGTTTGATCAGAGTGTAACAGATGCCGGCCTGCAAATGGCAGGCACACCATTACGATTAATTTAGTCTCGTCGTGAACATGCTGGTTCAATGCATGTTATATACTCTCCATAAGCTCTTCATAAAGCTCGATTGTAATGCAGCTCTATTATACATTTTTTTTTCAAGTATAAAATTATGGAATATATTTTATTAATGAATTAAAAAATTACATTAATAGAATATATCTTTAATTGTGACACGATAAAATGGATTTTCAATTAATATTACTGTGCAATAAAATAAATTTTTCAATATTTTTCTTAATACCTATTATAATAACCTATTTTTCCGATTTCAAATTTTACTAAATCTTTATTTTTGCAATCATCAAAGTATAATTACAATTAGATTTTATTTTAATTAAACAAAATTTGCGCACTTGCACAAATGCGTGAATAATATGAATGTTATAAAATGTACAATTAATATAGGTATAATAATATAAAGATAAATCCATGTAAATTGAAGTATTAAAATAATCTGTAAATTAATCTAAAATAAAATTTAGCATATTTTAAATAATTTATACAATGTTTCAAGTTTACGTATCAATAAACTCAATTTCATGTATGTAATTGTATTTTTCAAATGGTTTAATTGTAAAATCAATTTTTGCAAATGCGATAGATGCAGTGTCATAAAATTTTTTCATATATTTAATATTTATTCAAAATTTTTAAAAATTTTCCATCTCTTATATTTTATATTTCTAGCCGTTGTAACGAAAAGAACAAACCAAGCCATTAAATATCAAAATGCGTAAATAATATTATGCAAATAGCTGGCGGCATTTTATTTACAATTTCCGCGAATTGCAAAAGAGCAGGGAATTGCTGATAAAACACAACAATAGGATAAAAAAACGGCGATCCTCATTGCCATTAGATGGCAATAAGGCGCAAAGTAATGTTAATAGTTAAGTTAACGTTGCTCCCGCTGTGTAAATGGGCGAGTTTCGCTAAAACTCTCGAACGACGGGCGATAAACACTCTGAACGCGATGCCGGACGGGAAAGGTGTTAAGTTCGCTCGTAAATTCAAGTGTGCGGCCGGGAAGGTTTTTTCGACGTCTCAATGAGCACCGCCTTCCAGCGGTCTAACTAGCGGAAATTCATTTCAATTACGACGAGCCATCCGATACCTCTGGGAGATACTGGTTAGTCTCGACGAGAGTTCCCGCTTCGAACTCCGTACGTGCTCCGAAAATCGCGCGAGAATCGGATCGACGGTAGAAACACGGTGGGGCAAACCCGGTGGTAGTAAACGGAGATTTTTCGGAGCGTAGGGGGTGAACGTTGGAATGTGCGATGTTCGTTCAATGCGCCGTTCGTGTTCCTACGGCCGTGTTGCGGCGTACCGGAACGGAGGAGAGACCCTTCGGAATCTGTCGGTGGAAAAGTGGACGCACACACAACCGCGCGCATACCCTCGTATGGGAACCGTATGGACGGTAGACGGCAGTAACTGCGAGCATGTGCAAATTTACATAGGGCACCCGGAGGAAGACCTATTACGTTCCTTTTTGCGCGCGCGGGAACGTGTGTACGGTATGTGTGTACGAGAATGTGAGGGAGTATATATGCGAGGAACGCATACATTCTGTACATCGTACAATTACTGAAGAGAGAGAGAGAGAGAGAGAGAGAGAGTGTGTGTGTGAGAGAGTAAGTGGCAGTCTGGAAGAGAAGAAAGTAGCGAGTTGAAAAATGAATTTTTAAAATATGGAAGAACAATATATGAATATATATATCAGAGAGAACAAATAACATTTAATCATCGCTCTTTAACGAATTTTTTATATATTTTTCTATATATTCTAATTTTTATTTTATTCCTGCGAATAATCCGATTTCTGTCAAATGCAAAAATTGATGTAAAATGTATTATATTTTATAACTTTATGAATATTTCCACACATCCCAGAAAGAGAGGATATGTTTGAGTAATATTTTTAAAAGTTACATTTTTACTCTATAAAAAAGATATTAAATTTAAAATAATATAAATACGCTCTTTGGATTGGGAATATTTTATAATATAACCAAAGCTCATTAAAATCTCCGAGAGTGATAGTTATATATTAAGAGTATTATGCGAAAGTTAGAAGTCTATATCATTATAAATAGTCGTCATTAGAACTTCCTAGGGTATTAAACGCGATAAACAAGTGAGCAACAATGATGACTCCATATGGAACACCTGCGACGGTAATAGCTCATATATGATAGTGATCAGGATCCGAATCCCCGCCTCGAAAATCGTCTATTTGCAATCAATATCAATTCATGCTATTAAATGGCGTGTAACGTCGAAGCTATGGCACATGGCGACTCGATGAATTACAAATGTAACACGCCGGTGAAGTGCCGCGTTAAATTTCCATAGGCAGGTACTTAGCCCGAGCATTTCGGGTCACCGTCCTGTAGCTGCCAGCTCGTTCGATTTTGCTATTTCGTTATCGGAACGTAGCTACGTGCTCCTTGGTGCGCGATCATGTTGAAACGTGCGCCCCGATTTACGATTGCGAAAAGAATAGAAAACCGTTCCAACTGTAGATTCGAACACCATCGAGAAAACATTTTAAACGCATGAACGATAATTTCGAGACGCGAATCAATTCGACGATAATGTCGAGCCAATGTCATTCGTGACGAGCCAATTGTCATCGAGTGCCACTTGTGCTCGTATCATGTCAAACAAGAAAGAGAAAGATGGTGTAGCTTTATTTCAAGTTCGAACTCTTCGTATATCGTATAAACTATTAGCACATTTTTCATTTATTAATAATTTATGAACGAAATTTTGGAAACTATGGACGCGATTCTGGCAATAAATTCTTAGTGAATAAGCAAAGTCCTACGTGCAAATATCCTATTCTTCATACTCAACTATATTTTTGACTAAAAAAAAACTGGAGAAAATGTGTTGTGAAATATTAATATTTAAGTAGGATAAAAATATCATGCAATGAAAAGATGAATTTAGACTCCATTTTCAATTTTCCATATAGTGGCGTAGTTAAGTAAAATTGCATGTTAAACGTGACAATTAACTTGCGACAGGTGACGTAAGGGTCAATTTACCGGACACGTTAATAGCGTCGTTACAAGGAGAACTACATGTGGGTCAATTTCTATAGGGTGTCCTCTAGAAATACTATCTTCTCTTCTTTGTCGAAAGAGGTAAATAAACTATTGTATAAGATATTTTCTATAGATAATATGTACGTTCTCTTTTTGTAGATAAAAACTATACTGTTAAATTAATATAAATATGATTTATGTTATAAAATAATTTCATTTTTATAGATACGTATAATTAATATAAATTTTTGAGACGTTTTCTGATAAAATCTTTCATATATAAATTATTTAAAAATATAATTCACAAGGAAAAATATAAATATAATAATTTAAATTATATTTTGTAAAAAAATTCAAAATCGAGTAATATAGCCCATAAAAAATATCGTGTGCTTCAATGAAGAACTTCATAAGTAAAGAGATAAGCAGCGCCTTTAACGACAATAGCTTTCAACGTGTACTGTCCATAATAAGTAGTCTATTGTAACCAGAATTCAAGAGCCAACCCTCCCTTCCTTCTCGCATGTCATAGTATTAAGATCAATTTAAACGATAAAAGATAGGCATTATCGATTTTCACATTTCTTAACATCAAATTCATTATTAAACACCTTAAATAGTGTTAAAAAATAATATGATATTTGATATAATTAAAATAAAAATAAATAAGAAGATAAAAATGCAATTTTCAAAGTTCAAAAAATTATTTCTTTTAATTTCATAAAATATGAAAACTTTTTAAGTTTATAAGAGAAAGTATATAAGTATATAAGTATAGAAGTATATGAGTATACAATGCATCCGATATAAAGTATCGGCGTTTTTTGTGCTCGTCTTTTCTTTCATTTCTTTTATTATTCTCCTTTTCCACAACGATGTATTTAATTTGCACTTACTCAAAGCAAATTTCTCAAACAAATTTTACAATTTGATTGATTTGTTCAGTTAAAAGCCGCGAGAGATCGCGAGATGTAGCGCACCGACACGTCTCTCTGCTCTGAGCTGCGAATGGGGTTTCATTAAACGCGCAAAGTACGCGTTTCAACATCGAGAAGGGTTTCTCAGGTCGACTTCTTCTCCTAGCTATCGCGGGCAAACATTTGCTTCTCGTAGTATCAATCCGCGCGTTGGTGGAAAGGTCGTTGCCGCGCGGTGAACTATCCGTAGGGTCGTACCAGAACGGATCCACCGGCATAAAGAGGGCATAAAGCACCCGGGCTCCATTACTCTGCCTTAGTAAATCGGTACCGACGCTGAAGATCGTACGCGCGCGCGCGCGCGCGCGACCCAATTCCGGGCTGTTCCTGTTATACCTAATACCGTATTTTATCAAAGATAATGCGCGCCCGTACCGTTGAATAGACACCCGTATTGTCACCGTGGCTGCGAGAAAATGTTCCGTTAAAGCACACGAAAGTGGCTTATAAATGTCGTTTTCTGGCTATTGCGAGGAATCAGACGAGTTTTGAAAAATGGATTCTCGATAAACGAAGGAGATTTGTATATCTCTTTAAACAAGCGTGTTATATGCATTAATAGCACTATTACATCCGGTTTATTGAGGGAAATGCATTTTCACCATTACTTTCTTTTTATTTTATATGAATGAAAAACACGTATGAGACTGCAAAATAAATGACGAGAAGGATTACTGTATATTTTTCTCTATTTTCTATTGTCAAGTTTTTTTAAAGAGTTTTCCAGGAACAAAAATATTATTTTAATTTAATTTTTTTTTTTTTTTTTTTTTTTCATAGTAATGTCTTATGATTTTATGACGTTAATGAAAAACTTAATAAAATGCCAACAAATCGTCAAAAATGTAAATAACCTGTTTTTTAATATTAATTTTCGAATTTTAATAAAACAAGGAAAACTGTAATATTAAAAAATGTTTCCTAGAAAAATTTTTCCGAAGGAAGGCTCTGTAAAACTCTGTAAAACAAGATAGTTTACTCAGAGAAAATACATCTCTATGTATATTGCCGAGTACATCTATAAAGCAACGGTGAAATTTATGAATAAAATGGAGCAAAATGCTTTTGTTCTTATTTATCGATATAAATATTGTGGAAAATACGATAAAGAGATATTAGAATGTTTGCTTGCGCTCGAAGTCAAAGCGGTTGCTTTTATAAAAAAGATACAATAACAAATATGCTACGGAAATATATGCGAATAAGACGAAATATATCATCTGCAAAAATAAATTTTCTCAAATGCAACGAAGTTTATTCTTTTCTATTTTGCGCAATATGTATTGCAAAATTATTTACGTATATGTATACGAATTGCAAATTATGCTTTTGTATACGCTATGGCAACGTTATGAATATCAATCATGAGGAAAGATGCTTTAACAGCAAAAGATTATTCATGAGAAACATAGAATGCGCTTTCGTTCTTTACATTCTTATTTTTGTTAAGACTATTTAATTTTTTTTATTTATCATGTCTTATGTATTTACGGAGTAAACACGAAGAGTATTATACGATCGAATCACAAATCAATAGAATTCTTTTTGCTTCGAATGCTATTAATTGCAACCAAAAACGCAAAGACATAATTTCATAATGCGGTTGAAGAAACTTCTAAAAAAAAATACAACGTTCAGATTACGTTTGGAAACAACATACCTAGGTAAGATTGACACGTGATAAGACTTGATAAGACTTGAGAATGAGCATTTTCAATCCATTAATTATTTGCTCAGATCTATTATAATCTAAAAAAAGATGAGAAGACTACTACGAAAAGTTCATTAACCCGGCGCAAATGCGTATAGCTAATTTGGGAACAAAAGATCGGGCCAAATATTATCGAAGCATTAATAACGAAGCGGAGGGAGCTAGAATGGCTGCTTCCAGGTGTACGGAGGAGAAGAGCTTTCGTCAGCAACGAGTGCGATCACGTACACAGTGGTTGGACAAGCAAGCAAGCAAGCAAGCAAGTAAGCAAGCCAACTAGCCAGTCAGACAGGTGGGTATCAGCGAGAGCGGCGAAACAAAGTTTATTTTGAATCAGCTACGGCAACCAAGTCGCACTATAGCGGCGAATAGCGCCACGAGAGAGTACCGCAGCCGCCAAAGTACAGACTCGCGGTGCTCTCGCTCTGCCATAGCTCGGCTTTCAACATCGGCACAACAGACCGAGGAGACGAAACTCGCGCGACCCACGGGAGGTGGCAAATATAGGAGCGAGGCGAAACGAGAGACGGGGTTTGAGGGTGGCGAGGGATAGTCTAGCCGACTAGACTAGAGGTGGTGATTGTTACGGCGACGACGTTTCAGTTAGCTGAAACGTCGTTTCCTTTGTCGCGCCTGTGTGAGGAAGGAACTATCCTCGAGATGTATACGGACGTGCACGGGCACCAACGTACCCAGCATACCGCATGCCACGTACACCATCTCAAACAAACGCACACACACAGACGAGATGCACAAACACCGTAACGGGTTTCCAGCGCGGTACACGCTATCTCCTTAGTGGTTGGATGTACCTGCTTGCCTGCGCGTATATATTCCTCGTGCAAACTTCGAGCTTGCACGAGTACGGGCGCCTTCTAAGACTTCGCCTGGAATCGAGTTGTATAGAAAGGGTGAGAGCGGTAGAGATCTCGGCCCGGGTTAATTGTGGGTTTCGTCTATAGACTCGCTGTGCTTGGGCAATGAATTTTAGAAGTCGCGCGCGCACAGGATCTTCGCGCGAGGGAGCGAGCACCACCAAAAGGATGTATTTATGCGCGTTCGTGGAAATTCTTCGATCTGATTGTGGGGAATGCGATCGTCGGGAAATGAAAACGTCCGCAACGAGATATTGTCTTCAACGGGTTCAAAATAAGTCTGTAAAGATAACTGGAATCAGTGTGTGTGTGTGTGTGTGTGTCTCGGCAAAAAAACGGTAGTTCTACATGCAATAGTTTATTAAATCTGATAAAAATAAGTATGTACATCTTAAATTAAAATATAATGCCCAAAAGCAATATAACGCTATGATTTACAAAGGATCTTAAAAATAAAGAAACTTAAAAATATACAATTATGATCCAACTTAAAATATTACTATTTGTCATAGAAACTTCTAATTTTATATATATTACTAAAATATTACTATATGTCATAGAAACTTCTAATGTTATATATCAAATTATAAGTTTAATTTTATTTTAGGAGAAGTTCTTATATTTAATTTCTCTTTGGAAGTATCGCAAAATATCAATAAAATAAATCGAACTCTTTCATCTGATTATTAATATTACAAAAGCTCTTTTCACATCAGGCATAAAGATCAGCCTGTTCTTAAAATAATAAATTCTGCTTAAATTACATTTAAAAAAAAAAATGAACATTTGTAAATGAAATTTTTACATCAAATAACTCAACAGTTTAATTCATATATTATGTATCCTTACAAAGCAACATTTAAAAAATTTTTTTCACTCTGTAAATTAAAAGAGAATAGATCGAATTTAAAAATGTAATGTTAACATTATTGTTAAAATGTATGTTACTACGTTTTTACGTACTTTTTAAATTAAACAAATATAAAACGTTAAAATAACTTTTACGCGCGAGTATCACTATAAATTATTAATCCTACAACTCTCGAAGAGTGCACTTCGAGAATATTGAAACTCGATCTTCCTTTTGAGCGTGGCACGAAATTATTAGCACGTCCGACACAATTTTCCTCGATTTGGCACGATTTATCATACCAATCGGAAATCGTCGTATCTCACCGCGAAAAATAAGCATGATGCTTTCCATGCAGTTTCACGTCGATACGCATCATGTCGCGGAGATTTGTAGGCGATCGAACCAAATGCTATTGTGTGCACGCGGAAAGCAAGAGCAAAAGGAAAGAGAAGAAGAGGGGAAGAGACGTCCTGCGTTTGAGAGAGAGGGATAAGAGTTAATACAAACGCGATTTTTGTGTTCGGAATAAAAGAGCGAAGCATAAACGCGCGGAATCGCTCACGAGGTTTATCGTCCGTTTAATAAAGAGAAGACAGACGAGAAGGGGAAGAATGAAAAACGCAACGTTCGGGCCAGGCCTTTCTAAGCGCGTTACTTTCTCCTCTCCTTTCTTCGATAAATCGATCTCCTACCGATCGGTTACCTTCAAATTATACGCTTGACAGGACGTCGTATATTTGCAAATAGTTTCGAAATACTCGTCCAAAAACTTTACGGCGCAAACGTCGGAGAGATCGGTATCTGCCTAGTTTAAACGTTACATTTCAAAGTCCATGGAAAAGCAGAAAAAAAAAAAAAATAAAATGTATATCCCGTTGCATTAAACAAAAAAAAACCAGAATAAATACAAAAAAACAGCGGTATCAAAATATGTCCCTTTTGTATAGCGTATTCGCTATTAAATAGCGAGCGACAGACTTATTACAAAAGCGAATCCGGAAGAGGGATTGAAAACTAAATGATCGTAAATACATACCTGCTCGTTTACAGCCGCATTCGTCCGCAGCAACAGCCACGTAGTTCTCGCATGCAAAAAGCAAAAAAAATGAGAACTTGGAGAGAAAAAAAAAAGACAGATCCACAGTAGTCTATTTTCGCGCGCGCGTCCAGAGAGTCCTCCGCTTCGAAATTCGCGACATTGATCCGCCTACGCGAGCGAGCCCGGGAGCGTTTGGACAATAGACAAATGGACTCTCCATCGCATGACGGCCATGCTCGTCCTAGGCGAGTGTAACAGGGAGATATTCGAATGCGCACATCGAGTGCGTTGTTACCTCGGGTACCAAGAGAGATACGATTTCGCGAAACGAGAATTCTCTTCGCTCGGTATGCGAAAACTTTTCGCACCGCTTTATCCCGTTTCTCTTCCTTTGTGTGATCTCTCCGGTTCGGGTCCTTCTTGTCAGTGATGTAGCGGAAGAGAACATCTTTCACTTTTCTCTCTCTCTCTCTCTCATTCTCTCTCTCTTTCTTTCACACACACTCTTTTTCTCGCGGCAAGGATCGCAAATCCTTCAGAGGCGGACTGTACAAGCACCTACAGACATGTATATGTGCAACAGACTTCAAAGTCTTATCCTTTCCCTTCTTCGTCGCTCTTATTCGTGGACGAATCCCTTTTGTGCAAATCTCAAATTGAGCGTCATGGCAATAATCGAACGCGATTAATTCGCTTTTTCGTATTCGCTTCATCGTGCTGTAAAGCGCGTCGCAACAAGTCTTTCGACAGTGGATTTAAATGCGTGGTTATTTCGCCGGATTTCTCCGCCAGTACAATTTGGAATGCAACGTTAGCCTTTAATGCGCGCGCTGATCGCGTTCTCTTTTCTCTGTCCATTGACAAGACAAACGAGAAACAATTCGCGCGTAAGTACGGACGCGTCTTACAAAATAATGATTTAAAAAAACGGCAACAATTTTAGGATTTCGTGATCGGCAGTATCAAATTTTAAATGTCGCGTCTTTTTGATTCTAATTTCACCATAGTGTTCATAGAGTTGAAAAACGAATCGCTAATCGAAAGTTACTATATACTACATTGCTGTCAAGAATCTTAACGAACGAAAACCCGGGGAACATGCAGAATTCTTAAAAAGAAAATCTATCTTAAAACAAAAATTCAACGCACTAGACGAGAGAAAAAAAAAATATTAGAGTAATTATCAATTTAACAATATTATTTGTTTCTGCGCCATCCATACGCGGTCCTTAAATTCCGTCGTCTCTTCCTCCAGCCCCTCCTCTTGCTGACTAGTGTGCTATTTATCATGCGACGCCCGTGAGCTCCCTTCTCGTAGTCTCAGACGTGCCGTGACTATCTCAGAAGCAGATGGAGCATGCCCAGGCTGAGTATTGTCACAAACGTCATCGTGTTCAAGTCGCTTCCGTTTTCTGAGGTTACTGCAACATATGTTAGGAAAAAGGTTACTATTTCTCATCACGATTGGACAAGAGCAGTTTTCGGAATATTAACTATTATTATAAAGCGATCTCTCTTTCTGACAAGGCTTAATTTCAAGTCACGAAATATAATTGAATTATTTTCAGTATTAACGTATATGATAGACGTTCTATATAATATATATCTCAAATATTCATGTAATATATTGACAAATACATCAAATTGCTATCATAAGTCTTTCTTTATATTGTATTCAATCTTCCTAATTTAGTAACATTTCTACTTTTTGTGTCTTATATTACCCATAAATAAAAAACTTATTTTATTAATTTTATGTGCTAAAAAATATGGCATAATACAATTAATAAATATGAACGAAGAAAAACAGAGAATTTTCTATAATATCGTAGTATCTTGTTATGAAAAAAGTTGAAGAATGATTTTTGATAGATCAAGATATCGTTTTTGAAAATTTCTTGGAAAAGATTTTCTATAGCAATTTAAAATTAAAACTATAAATTAAAATTGGATTATAGTTTTTATTATTCATCATATCGCAAAATAGAAAAAAATTCAATAAAAGAGAGGAAGCTTTTCCAAGTTGAACATTTTTACCACAAACTCTCTCTACACTGCATTCGAATTTTTAGTATCTTTGCAGAATTTATATGCGCTACGTGGTCCCTATTTGCACAGAACGATGGCACGTATCAGCGTATCGTCCTTGTTGAAACTTTATTTTTTTACGTTAAATAATTTATACAAAATCTGTACAGCGGCACAGAGTATATTATGAATAAAAGAAAGAAAGGAAGAGAGGAATTGGATAATGTGGTGCCTGATGTCACTGGATATTGATTAGTAAACACACATTCTGCGTTACATTTTGTATCATTAAAACGTCATCATTATGCTGCGCTACGTTCAAAATCGACACGTTTATAATCAATAACAGAGCGGCAATAGCGACACATGTCTATTGGACAGAAATGCGCACGAAATCTGGTGAATAGATATCAAATTCATCGAGAAATATGTCGCCGATAATCAGTTGATTTTAGTTCGGCTTGTAACGTTTGGCACATTACTGGCTGTAAATGTAACTATGAAAACTAAGCGCGCATAGATAACGAACATGATTCTAATGTTGACACGTTGACAGATGTGTCATACGCGAATATTATTGTAATCCAAAGTATAATCACGCTGTATACACACATATGTACACACACGACTATATATTCCGTAGTAATGCTTGTAACAATAACAATATTTTGGTTAATCCATGAGTGTTCTATGCACGATTCAAGAGAAGAATAAACGAATTATTTCTAAAACTCTAAATTATATATACAGCAAGCGGTTGAATTATGAATAAAGATTTAAAAATCATGTTGGGAAATAAAATCTTTTGGAATTTAAATATATAATTATGAAATGAGAATGCTTTCTCAATAACTATGAAATATTTTCTTATCTTAGAAGAAAACATAAATTTTCATATATTTAATGAATTTGATAAGATTGGTTAAAATTGAATTTTTGTTTCTTAAATCTACAAGAGAACAAAAATTAAATATAATTTCTATTTTAAAGTTCATAAATGATAAAAAAATAAAAAGAAACTAACAAACAAAAACAAAAATTAATTGCATCTCTCACACTCTCTCTTTTCTCTCATTCCTGTTGCCTGAGAAAAGTTGGTTCTATATTTAAGAGAAAAAGATATTTAAAATATGATAGATTATTGGGCGATGAATTTCGCGTAAAATGACATTTTTCTCCCCGTTCAAGATTAAATCTCGTTGGCAAGGCGACGCATGTCAACTGTTGAAATCCCTTTTAGAATGGAAACTCTGGCGGGAAGGGGAGCGCCATTAAGTGGAACGTCAGTGGATTTTCCTCCGCGGGGCATTGTTCCTTCTGTCGGGTGGAAAAGTCAATTTCCTAAAAACAATTCTGTCGACCGCGGCCCAGGGAGTAATACGTACGAATCAAGCAACCAGCCGCCCGCGGAAAACCGGGTGTGAACGAAATGAAATTACTACGGGCGAGAAAAGAGAATGAATTTCTGTAACGGCAGTAGGAAGGGACCGAGAACGGTGGAAGGGACTAAAGTGGAATAAGCTCTGACAGGTTTGAAAATTGAGGAGGGCCGAAATCTCTTTTGGTCGCTTATCAATCGTCGTGGTTCACCATGTACGTTTTCCCCAGTCTGCTCCATCAAATTTATTCGAAAATGTACGAGAGTTTTGCGAACGGTGGCAAAATCGCGAACATTCGGATTCCAGGGAAAGCGGCTCACTCTCGATAGCAATCGTTGATATTACTTTTGGAATATTCCACTTGAACATAAAAAATGATGAATATAATCTCCCCATCTCTAACGATTGATATCGCGTGCTGCGCCATACGTAATACATTTTCATGCGCATTTAAACACGTTGTAAAATATATTCATATACGAAATATTCATCAAACATTTTTCTTTCAATTATATGTAGCTTAACTATTTCAGAATTTATTTTCTTTTTGTTTCGTGTTGTATATTTACTAGATTTACTAAAAAAATTTAAAAGTGGAATCTGATAAGAAATACAAAATCTCTTTCCGTATAATAGTGTCTCTTCCGTAGTAAGTTCACACGAATATACAACATAATGAATGTCGAGTAAAAACTTACATAAAGTTGCTCCAGAAACGTACATTTGTATATGAAATATATATACAAAGCAACTTGGCGAATAAAACTTTCGTAAACGGAATCAGATTTTTACGTGGCGTTTATAAATGCAATGTAAGCGTAAGAACGGCTTATGTGAGGTATCGTTTATGGATTTTCGATAAGAGCCCCTTAAAGGGATTGAAGGCATCCGTCGCGACCTAAAAAGTGCGTGAGGTCTAGGCCGTGAAATTCTCGAAAAGAGTTCTTGATGCAAAAACTCTTCAGTTAAACTTCATGAGCCCAATGCTCGTAAGTTTGTGTCACGAGTCCTCGGGAAGTTTCGGAGAAACGATTCACTTAAGTACACACAACCAAAGTGCATTTCTGTCATCGTTTGCACGGAGGTTTCCATGCGCAATGCAGCGGGAAAGTGGTCAAAAGTTACTCTCTTAAGGTACATTAACTGAACAACATATTTCTATACCACTATTATAAGTCAATTATATGTGCAATTAATGCAGTTGTTCAATTTTGAGATGTTTTAATATGCATGAAAATGTATCGTTAAATTACCCACATTTATCGAGGCAATTAGTAATGTACTTGGTCGAAATAAAGCAGCATAATTAATTTGATTTAATTTCACTAAAGAGAGAGAGAGAGAGAGAGAGAGAGAGAGAGAGAGAGAGAGAGAGAGAATAAAATTCAAGATTTATATATAATATATATTCAAGATTTATATATATATTCTGCTATATATGTCAATTTATATTAAAACAAATGACATGGAAAAATTATAGAAAAAATATAGCAGAATAAAAGATAATATACATATACAATATACATTGCAAAAGAAAAAATTACATTCAGAATATTTTAAAAATATTATTACGTACTTTTGAAAAGTGAGAACTAATACTTTGATTTGCTTACAACGTGTATATTACATATTATAAGTATAAAGTTTTGAATATAAATAAATGCGTGCGATACCCGCCTTGATAACTTTTTTACGCAAAGAAGTTAAAAAAGTACCTAAAGAGATTCTTTACCCAAAGGATAAGACTTAAATCGAAAAGTCCTCATTTTCCACATCTTGCGGTAATCCATTTATTTTCCTACGCTCGAAACTAATCGGATATTCACAAGTAATCAGAAACTCGGTAAAGTTCGACATAAACCAATAAATTTTAGACACCTGAAAATGAGTTCGTACACAACTTGAGAACAGAATCCCGATTCAACGCAACTCGAAAATTTCCTACAACCGTGCTGTTTTAATTTCGAAATTGTATTTATTCTCCGTATTCTCCTGCTTGTGTCGTTCATTAATTGAATAGAAATTCAATTGCTTTAGGCGCAGAGTTTTTTTTTTTACATTTACGTGGCGAAATAGCTAGAAAGAATTTTCCTTCGCGTTTTCGATCGCGAAAATAGTTTCCTTTGTGTGCAAACAAAAAAAAAAAAAAAAAAAAAAAAAAACGGCGACACTTTAAAGGCATATATTATTTGGATTGAAATATTGCAAATAGATTGTTCGAGGCGAAAAGGTTTATCCTAATCGGTCTTGAGACGAATCATCTACATGACACTTCCGGTAATGACAGTACCGGGAGTGTCAGCGATCAATCATCTAGGCTTTCGCACAGCTGCCGTGTCGGAGCGCAGCGCGAGCCATTTCCCTATCTGGCTGACGAGCGATGGTTGTGTCTACTTGCGCGCGGAGCCGATAAGCGTCGTCTTCAGGAGAGTCGGTCGATCGAAAAGCGCCACGCGCGTTTTCCTCTCTCTTCGCCCGGAGGAGAATTTACGGGAACAAGAGCCGCGTAATAATCGGCTATGCAAAGCTTTGATAACAACTACTCTTAAAGTGCGTCCAGAATACCCTCTCGTTCTGCGCTACGATCGGGCATGGCTGACGCGAAATTATACGCACGGTGTGTAATTAGAGGGCAACGCGGGATTTAATACCCGATCTAGAAGGCGAAATAATAATGAGTTTTTATAAATTTTTTGTTGAGATACGATTAAGCTTAAAAAGTTTCTCAGCGTGTCAGGACGAAATAATTTCTATAAATTGCATAAAAACAACGTTTATTAAAATATATTCGATATAAAAAGATTATGTATTAAATAACGATAGTACAGCAATGTTATGTGCAAACCGTGAGAAACGGATAATGCACACGAAAAGGTTTCGTTAATGAGATACGATAATGAGATTTTAATTATACAGACAAATTAATTAAATGTTCGAGAGTAAAATTAATTTGTTGCAATGTGAAACAATGTGGAATTATTTCTAACTGTACGGTGCCGCGTTGTTCCAAATCATTCTATGTAATTTCGCATGTATACTCAAACGTATAGAATACACACGTAGAATATATACTGCAGAGTAACCTTTGAACTGCAGACGAACTGTAGACCCAAAGATGTTCAAATCTCTTTCTTCTTACCTCGTTCGTCGTCGTACACGTGAGATTAGCGTCCCGGGACTTGGATAATTTGCGAAGCTGGTGGATGGGGTTTCAGAGGAAGGATATATCAAGGCTGAAGGAACGAGAGAAGAAAACACATGAAACAGAGAGAAAGGGAAGAAGGAAGAGAGAAGAAACCAAGTTTCGTCGTGAGGACCGTCGTCTCGTTTCGAGCAAGTTTCCCCAACGAGACATCGCGAATCTTTCGTATCTCGGTACCGCATCGGCGTATGTGGGACGAGGGTATACATTGAAATCTACCGAAATTTCGTGATAGCTGCCGTTAAACTTCCGTGTACACGACGCGAGTTTTTCTGTGCGAGAACAAAGTCTCCGGAGGAAAGACGCAATCTCGCGTGACACGCGTGGAAATGTTATATGACATTATCTCGGTGGGAAATAATACATTTTCTAGCCCAACGAGATTATATTCCTGCATAAGTTTTGTAATTCGGACGCGAAACAAGCGTCAATCAATCAAGGAATATACGATTTTTTAAACATGTCTGTTATTTCTCGACTTGTTTCATTTAACTTACGATTTTGCAAATGTATCTAGATATTTATAATATGCCTTCATGTGTATTGAGTTAAACAAAACATTTTAACAAAATTAGTAGAAATCAATTTGACAAGTAAAATTATTAATAAATATATAAACTTACACATTATTTTTTATTCATACTTATGAATCACTTTGTAAGCTCAGCACCGAATAATTAATATAATGTTGAATAAATACACATGTCAGCTATATATGCAATATATAATAATAACTGATATAAATGTAATTTGTAATACATACTTATAAAACATATCAAAATATAAACTAAGGAAAATATATAAAACTGCTTTGCCAATAACAGCGTTCTAGCGTTAATTATGGTTTAAAAATAGCTAAAGAAACAATTCACTGTGAAGTGACGTTATATCGAATTGGTAACATTGCACAAGATTAACCTCCCCGTTTTATCATGTTTTATATATTGTGTTATATCAATAGTACATATAAATCGGACATTCTATAAAAGACACGAGTTATTGAGATGAAAAAAAAAGAACGTAACGAAAAATACTATTTTTGTGGTCGCTTTTATTTTCCGTAAATGCCACACAAGTCTTTTATAGAATACTGCATGCTGCATGCGATCGGCGCTTATTAAATGTTATCGGGCAAACGTCATTGAAAATAAAATGTACGTCTCGCTTTCGTCGGAATACAGACCTCCGGCCTTTTCAAAATAAACAAATATGTGAGGTGAACCAAACTCCACTGCAGCTTAACAGTGCAGTAGGTCTCGACAGATGCGAATAATATTTAACAAAAAATGTCAAGGGATTAATACACGAACCGGCGGAAAAGTGATTATGGTACCGTCAGATGTGTGTACCAACTTTTGATAAATGCCGCCATGCGCTAAAATCGAAATTTTTATGTTTCGTAATCCATGTTCCGCCGCGATTTATTAAATTTACGCCGCTGGCAACTGGTCAACTTGTATACAGAATTGAATGTACGCGCGTTAATTTCGTTTCCCGTACAAATGGTTTTCCTTTATTTGCGCAAATTGCGAAAATATGTATGTATGCACTTTTGGGGAAAAGGATTACTCGGCAGATTGTATGTCAAAATGTTTTACTGATATAGCTGATAGAATTTATCGGCGCTTGTGACATTGGAGGTCTCTCTTGTCTAGAATCTATATTGAACGTGCTATCAAGAAATGAAGAATATCATTACTTAACGGAGATACGGCGTATACGCGTATATTATGCTTAATAATGGTTAACAATGTATACTGCAATATCGCTGTAACTTTAGCTTCGTATTACGTGTGATATTTCGGTTTACCGCAGCATAGTTGATTACCTACCTCGGAATAACTCTGGTTTACCACTGCATAGTTGATTGGCTATATCGAAATAACGCGAGTTTATCAGCTTGACGTATTAAAGCGGCACACGCGCTGCATATCACGCGCTCGCCCGCATCATCATCCTCCAATGTCGTGATAAGAAGTTTTCTGAGGCGCCAACTACGTCGGTGAATTCATGAACATTCTTCGCGACCGTCTTCGCGACAACACCTGCCAACCATCTCTTCAAGTCATCCATCTACTTTGCACCCGTTTCACATATTAAACTTCAGTTCACGTCAGCGGAAGAAAATCACTAAAAAATGTACGGCAACATCCCTCTTTTATATTATACCAAACGCAAATATATTCTATATCTTCACGCGTATAAAAGCTTACATCTGCAGTATAGAGACAAGATCTTGAAAATTTCTATATAGTATTTTAGATATCTCGTACTATCGTTTCATCCATAGTTCCTTTGAACACTTTGACGTTGAATTCTCCTTAATATTTTGAATGTTAGATATGTGTTCTATTGATAGTTTTTGTTAAATTGATTATTTGAAAATTTTGGAATGTTCTTTTTTTTGAAAATCATACATAACGCATATAGTTTTTTTTTTTACGTCGCTACATAAAATATAAAAGCATACGAAAAAGTTACGTTATATTTTAAAATAACAAGAAAATCTTTTAAGAGACTATTTATCATAACAATAAAAAAGTACGTTCGAAGCAAGATGAAGTGCGTAGAATATGATTGTGCCAGATTGTGGCGTTAACAATTTAAGTATCGTTTGATTGTGCAGTTGAGCACTGTTGAAAAATGAAGTATGGTATTTATTAACCAAAAAACCGCACGCACAATATGATATATAATAGCAAACAATAAAACTCGTGTATAACGTGGTTTTTCTGAAAAAGGGAATATCGTATTATAAAAGGGACAAAAAGGTGTATAACAACGCTTATACGTTCATCGTATTTTCCCAGGACGAATTGCACAATACGCAAAAACCCACTGGATATTTTCCCGACCGTCGAGCGAGCGGAAGTATCCAATCACCCGTATTTTGAACAGAATCCATGGAGAGCCAGATTCAAAACACCAGGATATAGATTATCGGCAGACGATACTTTTCGATTCCGCAGGGTACGAATGCGATCATAAAATTGGGATTGCCAACGGGTACACTGGTAGTGAGAGCTACATCAGTGTAATCTATTGACACATACTGCTGCAACTTCAAAGCTAGGTTTTAAACTAGCTTCCAATCTCTGGCACAGAATTAATAGTGCGCGATTGTTTGAACAAAATTGAACTTGTCGAAATGACATGACATTACAACGAGATTTAATAGATAAAATGTAGTAACCGCGCGCGTGTTCGATAATTTCATAATAAAAGAGTCTGGCTATTTTCTAAAAGCGCAATGTTTACTGAAATTAAAACTTTTAATAGTATTATTTTATCTTTTTTTTTTTTTATAAAAAGTCGAGTAAAAATTAATAAAATATATAGAACACGCAAATAATGAATTATGTTGTCATGTAATATATTTGGTTGCAATTTTTCTCAAACATTATAATTAAATAAAAAATCTCTCTCGAATGGAGAATAATTTTCATAAAGAATTAAAATAATTAAGAATACATGCCAAAATTATCATTTTACAAATAGTACTCCGATTAACGTGCTTTTAGAGAAAAGCGAAGTAGATGCGCAACTTTGAAAATCTGTACTTCTGTGAGCAAAACTTTCGTGAATTATTTCGCGTCTATGCAACATCCACGAGAGAAACGGCAGACACATCATCGGTGCGTCAGTGACGGTGCACGTACACGCGGCGACGAAAGTTGGAACGCCGGATACGGCGGGCAAAGGGCGAAAGGACAGGTCGGTCGAGCGGAAGGGTAATGGAAGCGTCGGTTATATCCGTGGCCGCTCAATTAAATCTCGTCGACGTCGCGTGCAGGAAGCGAGCGCAGCATGCACCGGAGGCTTCCTTACCGATTTCAAGTGGGTGGACCCCGCTCTCGAAATTTATTAGTCCGTGCGACCGACCGACTAATCCCGGGCTCCGGTAGCCCGAGCGTGAGCGACTATTACTCGCAGAGCGCGTGTTAGTGTTGGTCGCAGAATCATCAAAAGAACAGACGAGCGACCGCAGATCGAATATAGTCTTACAACACGTAAGCAAATATTTCACCGTCTGTCACTCTTTCTCCTTCTCTCTCTTTTCTCGCGCTCCTGACGATCTTTTCGTCGAGCTTTACTATTGAATTTGCTGCAATTACCGATATATATGTCACAAGGAGGCTATCACATACTAATCCGCTGGTAAGATTACATATAGCGATATTGGATATCGAGAAACCTGATCTGATTCTAATCGAACGTAATTTAACTTGAACCAACGTAATCAGACTTGATTTCATTTACGTTAACCTTGAACATTCCTTCGAATATATTCACGTTGGAAACTAAATTCGATTATTATCATTCAAATAGTTGGCTCGAATCGAATGAAGTAAGAGGATGGTAACGCGTAAATATATATGAAGCTATTAAATCGCAGCTTAGAAAAATGTTAAATCATAAGCTAAGGGCGCAGAATATTCTCCGACCTTTCTCCATTTCGACGTAACGATCTCTAAACGACGCCATTCGACTCGGAGATCAGGCGTAATAGTACACGTTATATCGCGAAAGTTCGTGAAAACGGCCAACGAGTTGCGAAATCGCGAAATCCCGGAAGAAGAAGGGATTTATAAGGCACGGAAATCCGTGGCCGGCAGTTTGTAGGATATTATGGGAAGTGGCAAGGTAGAAGGAGGCGGCCTGGGCGGTGAAAATAAAATTTTTATAGTCACCTCTTTCGGGCACAGGCTCGCGCACACCCGCGCCGAGCTGGAGCTCGTTCATCGACGAATAGATGCCGGGTATCTGTGCGGTGCAACGTAGAGTCAACTGGCCGTTCGTGTAATGGAATGGCTGAAGGGTGAGATTGATCTCGCTCCACTGCGCCCCGTCGTCATCTTTCGTTCGCTGTTGCCTCGCGGTCGGGTCCACCTGTAACAAATCAAGCGTGAGCCCATCGTCGTAACATCGTATGAAGAAAATGTCGCGAAAAAAGCGAATTTACGCGAGAGAGGGCGAGCGAGCAGGTAAGAACGCTGGAGAGATGTAAATCTGCTTTCAACGAAATCCGTTCATCCGGAATTGGGAGGTGAACACTCGCCCTATATCCGACACCCTGCTCTCTTTCGTCATCCTGCGCACTCAACGACGTCCCGCGCCAAGTACAAAGACGAGGGTTTCCAGTTCGATGAAAAGTTAGAGGACTCGCGCTCCTGGCGCCGTATTCTCTCCGATTAATGTCTCTCTCTCTCTCTCTCTCTTTTTTCTTTCTCTCTTTTTGCGCCAGATCAGTTCTCGTTGAGCCGCGACGGCAACGAGCGAACTGAAAGTATTGGCCGGAATGACAGAGTTCCGGCTTTCTTAATGGATCATTATCGTTCCGGGAGTCATGATGGCGTCGAAAGTGAGTTATTCGGGTGAATCGTACGGTAGAGTGATTTGTAAGTGAATCGTAAGAAGTTTATCGAAGTTTTCGTCAATGTAGACGATCAGATAGATCAATAGTTTCTATTCATCGTACCTCGTTTTCAGTACAGAATTTTGCGAAACGTAATTTCTCTAGCTCTCTCTCTTCTTGAGTATTTTATAGTAATTGCAAGTTTGAATCGATATAAAAAAGTAAGCAATTTCCTAATATATATATATGTATATATATGTTAGTTATATAACGTTTTCAATGTTAAGATGTAATATAAATATAATTTTTTATTTTTAAATACTATTTTTGAAGTTATACGTAAAAGAATTAGCTAATCTTTACACGGTACATCCTATAGAAACTAATTGTGGGAAAACATATAAATGCAAGGACATCTGAAATAATTACAAGAGAAACGCAACACAATCTTCTCAAATAACAATCAGCATTGCAGTGAAATTGAATCTTAGATGGTAGTTTCTGATAACCAATCAAGTGAAGCCGAACAGAACTAACAAGAGAACCATGTAGTGAGAAGCCTACATGTTATACATAATTGTTATTGATTATCTAATGATAATCCATACACTGTTTCAACTCTGAACTTTTTAAAGGGCATACTATCGCGAGTAAAAAACAAGATTACCCGATTATTATAAGATCATCAAATATTCCTTTTTTTTATCATATACATATACAAATACATATATATATACAACTTTCTTTTTATATTTTTCATCAGAAAATTTGCATATATCAAAATAATAATTTAAATAAATAACTAAATTAATAAGTATAATATATTATGTAATTGGAGATTGTGAGGGGTTTGACGGTCCCTTGAAAACGCCTCGGCAACCTTTAGGGGAGTCCGGAATAAACTTCATTCACATATATTATGTAATTGATAGATTAAACAAAAATTAATTGCTAGCTTCAACAAATAATATTGGCAAAAACATAAGAGTCACATTAAGAGGAGCACTTGCTAACTTTAGAATTTTCTCAGTTAAAGAATGATACAATTCGCATGATCTAATATGATATATGGCGACGCGAGCAAAAAGAAAAAGAATCTTGATCAATGATTAATGATCGAGTAGCATTGATGCTTATTCCCTGCACGGTAAGTGCGCTCAGCCGAATATAAATTCTACTTTTTAAACAGCTACCCGTGAAATTCAATCTCGGAAAGAAGTGAGCGAAAGTGATTACAGCGGTTGAATACAGATTATGAGAAGGCGGTCGCTACGTCATATTTAAGCGCCCGGGATTTTCTTTGTAAGCGTCCAAAGGAAGGCTATATTTCTTTTCCCACGAGCACACTTTTGTGTCCCGCGCAATGGAAAATTAAAAAAATCGCTTGAGTTTACCTAACGGATCGTGAAATTTTCTATTATGAGATTAAATGTTGCTAGTCTTGTCAAAGAAAAAAAATTTATATTGCAATCCATTATATTATATTGCGAAGAGAATTTTGATGTATAATAATGTATTCATGTCATAATTTTATCTATTATAATCTTTTCGCAATATTGGATTTTGGAAAAAAAATTATTTGATTTTTTACCGAGATGCAAAACGACGAATCGAATAATCTTGTAATTTGTTCCTTAATCAAAATACATGATTCGACAAACGAAAGCTTCGTAAGTTTGTAAGATCTCTTGCAAAACTTTCTTTTCGATCTTTTAATTGCTTACTCTTGTCAAAAGTTTCACGAATGCACTTTTAAGCCACATACCTTGTTTCAACATTCTTTAGTAAACTTGAAGTTGATTTTTTCGATCAAAATTTTATCGCAATTGTTTTCAGAAAAAACTTTTAATTTGATAAATTACATTAAAGTAAAGTTTATTTAAAGTTAATTAAATAATCAAATTGTTATTAATTTTACTCTAACATTTAAGAATGATCAATATTTTTGTTCATTTTATTTTTCTAACATTAAAATTTTTTAGAATTAATATCAAACTTACTATCTAATAAATATTTATTGCAATTATAATAATTGTCGAAAATATATCTTATAACAACAAAGTTGTTTTCATGTTTTATAAACAAGAATACAATAAATAAATATTATAAAACGTTACTTATTTGCGCGTTTACAAAGCAGACATTATTTCATATATATGAAGAAAAGGTAGAAACGCTAACGATGTTTGCTTCGCATGCTCAACCGCATTCTCTAGAATTCCCGCATTCCCACAAAGCCTACATAGGTTAAGATAGATGTAACGCTATGTGTTATCTAAGTAAAGTAATCAAGCGAGAAATTCGAGACCAGGTTAAAGCGGATATATCTGGAATTATTTCTGATAAGAGACCTCGAACAAATTTATGCTGTTGTATTATAAATTGCTAAGACAAAGATATGGTATAAAATCACGCATTTTTCTTCTCAAAAAAATACGAACTGTTCAAGATTAATCTAATTAATTTGCGGTAAAACGCAAATTTTCTGATAATACTGCACAACTAAAAACTAAATTTTTTTTATTATGTGAATTATAAGCAAAAACTGACACACATGTGAAAATTCTAAGAAATGATTGTAGTGTTATAAAAACAAAATTTAATTTTCTAATTGGAATTCGCTCTTATTTATTCACAATCTTGAAGCTTAAACTCACGTTAAAATCGTTTTAATATAATTTTCTAAATTAAACCACACTTTTTAATTTTTAGATAAAGAAAAAGTTATTTCCACATTCATCAGAATATGGAAAAGAAAAAGAAACAAAATAAAAAAGAGGAAGAAAGAGAGAAAGAGAAAATACTATTATACCGTTGATTTATGCTTTTTATGGAAGTCTGTATTTTCTAATTTCATTATTCGTCATCTGAAAATGGAATTCTTTCTTTCTTTGCCATTCAAGACGCAGATTGCCAGAAATGCAGCTGCACAGCAGCAAGCCATTATAGAACTATGCACAGTACCAACGCGAACGAGATATGAAATCTCGCAGTAATGCACATTTAATTGCACGTGCAGTACTTGTTGAATCGATGCGCGCATATATCTGAAAACCAATATATTCGATTGATATCGCGAACGTGGAACCGATTGATATCGAAAAAAAAATACGACCATCTCTCCATGGGGGACTGACGCAACGCAAAAATAGATAAAAACGAGTGTACACAAGACAAATGAGATTTTTATAAAAAATTATATCAAATATAGAACTGTTTGATCCGCTACATAGCAGCCTGTTCTTATACTTTTTTTTTTTTAATTTCCATCGCAAATTAATTGTCAGATATTCCGCGTAAATCGCGAAAAGCGTTTGCAAATAACTCTACATCGGATTAACGAGAAAGAGAGATACTGATTAAATCTTTCGCATACAGCTTAATTAGAGAAAATAATCGTAAAAACGTTTCGACGTTCCAACAGTTACGCGTAGAAATACGTTTAAGGGGAATAATTAAAAAATGGGCGGGGATACTCAACGCGATGACAACGGAAAGACATTTGTTAGGAAACGATGTGGTTTGCGAAACTTTATAACAATAAAAGGCAAGGGTAAATATATGTATATAAATATATTTATGAGATCACCACACTAGATTACCGCTGCGTAGGTTGCATCATTATCACAACGCATCATGTTGCACGTGTGTTTACGCACTAACCAACCCTATGATGGGCAGCTCACTCTGGGTGAACAGTGCACAATAACAACCAGTACACATATATATGACACATACATATATACAGATCTCGTGCCGTGGGTTTACGCTTCGAAATGCCACTGCCTGCAGTTCTGAATGTGCATCGCATCTAAGGGCGTAGCCCATGCGAAACCTCTGCAATGACAGTTTAGTCCTTGAATTTATGCGAACGGGCGTGCAGGCGGGATACTTTCCGCGGGAACGGGATACTTTTGACCTCCGGGTTATTTTATGCAGACCTCAAGCCTCTCCCGCGGCACCTTTGAAGTGTCGCGCGGTTTTCGGTGTAACCGCTCACTTATGAAATATAAGCCCTCGACCAGGCTTTCGTAGGTAGTAGGGTTGACTCATTTACGCCGCGGTTTCAACGTCGTTTCGAAATGGGTTATTACGGGCAGTTTCTTGCGCCCGCTCTGCCGCCAGTTGTACCAGGTGCTACTTCTTTTTTATTTTCCGGAACAATAGTTTGCGATCCTTTGTATCTTCTATTCGTTCTAATTAGCAGCATTTCTCGAATACCTTGAAATAATTCCGTGCAATACCTCGAGATATTAAGTCGTGCTTTTATTGAATCTCTGTGCCTCGAATATATGTATATTAAACACTGTTCTCATCTGCGCAAATCAGAATACAACGACGCATCTGTATTAATAGTAATACTGCTGCAATTTTGTAAAAAAATTTACAAATAAAAATGAATATAAAAATATACATAAATGTAAAATATAAAAAAATATAAAAGTTTAAAAATTAAAGTCAAATAGCTATAATTTTCGATATAATTTTCTTTTACATGTTTATGTTCTCGAAAAATAGCTCGCAACATTTTGCGAGGATATTTCAATACTACTTATTATTTTAATTGTAATATTTTACAGTAAAAAAAAGTAGTTTAAATATTCATATGTATGTACAATATAAAAATGCATGTACTCTTACTGGAAAATTTTCATATGAAAAGATAAGTGACAAGCAAATCTCGCAAATTTTGCGAAATATTTTAACATTACTTCTTATTTTAATTGTAATATATGTAGTTGATACGTTATAATAAAAAAAGCAGTTTAAGTATTCTATATATGTAATGTACAATGTAAAAATGCATGTGAAAAGAATACTCTTATTGGAAGATTTCCATATGAAAAAGTAAGTGACAGGCATCTGTTCATCTTTATGACTACGGGTAGAACGCTGCAATGCGTTTCTGCGGAAATTTCAAAGTGATCTCCAAGCTTGCCGCCATCTAGCAAATTTTCGTGCATCAGCGCAGCTACCTCTTTCCTTCCGTAAGAGGCGATAGATATCCGATAGGTCGAGTTTCTTGGAAAGATCTTGGCGCAGCATGCATGCAAATCCTGACCGCGATGGTGGCGCGGATAGCTCTGCACGTATCTAAAGACGTGCGGATATATATATATATATATATACGTGTATATGCATTTGTGCACGTGTAAGGTAACCATGGATACGAGCAGTCCAATTTCTACCCTAGTTATCCCGACCGCTTTCTTTAGCGATACCATAGCGGCCTTTCTCCAAGCGGGGATCCTATATCGCGCTGAGATTCGACCGGTATTTAAGCGTCGTTTATCGCTGGTGTAAGTGCTCGCGCGCTGCAGGGGATGATATCGAGTTAACCAAACGGGAAAGAGAGAGAGAGAGGCAGAAAGAAGAGGCAGGATCATTCGAGGCGGTTCGAATAAAACGACTCTCGTGGCGAAACGTGCGGCGGGAGAAAGAAGCCAAAAGCCAATGCTCGAATCGATCTTATAAAGGATTCTCTAGGTATCCTTTTACAAGCTTGCTTGTCTACGGCAGAAGATAGGCGAACGTGTCTGGACTGTGGCTTGTTCGTTACGAACCAAGTTGCGCACAAATCCAGCCTTCGCTTCACGAATTCTCCTTTCAGGGTACGAATACACGATTGAATTAGATATAGAATATCGCGGGAACATTGCATGCGATATGACAAGAACAAGCTTGGGGATATAAAAGAAATCAGGGGGTGAAGGAGATACTGCTATCGCATGGCTTGTCGTTATTGCTATCGAACGCGAGCTTAAGGAGGATGATGGCGATATCGAGAGAGGAAGGAAGGAAGGAAAGAGTCGTCTCTCTACAGGACGGAAACAAAGAAAAAAAAAGATCCTGCTTTTCCGGCAGAGAAGAGAAATCAAAAGGCACAGCTCGAACATCGACGATCGGCTTGAGAGAAATCTTCTTCCTCCCTTGCCGGAGTTTACTCGAGCATACTTTGCGAATCAATGGACTGTCTACGAAAGCTACGACATTAGTTTTCTTCCAATGTACAACGTTTTCGCCGACGTATCTGCTTTATATTGCTTTTCTCTGTTGTCTGATCTGCTGTCTTTAATCTGTGAAAAACGGGGCGTATGTTACGGTTACATTATATAGAATACGTTTATTCGGTTTTAATCTGACAGCTACAATAACTGATAAATTAGCGCATTAATTTGATCGATACTATAGTTGAACGGTTGAAATAATACGCGATATGTAGTAATTATTAATAGATTGCATAACTGATACCATCGTTCACACATATCTAGTGACATATAACAAAAGCAAAGCTGTGTGTAGCTTATGTCGTTGTTTACTCTACAGTCAACATTTTAAAAGTTAAATTCATATGTTTGTGTGTAGTATATATTTACGGATATATACATACATATATATTTTCGTTGCACACATTTTTACATTTCATGTTTGCACTTTGACAGCTCAATTTTCTAAGTTTTGGATCTTGCAAACGTTGCTTTTCATTCAATCTTAAAGTTTACGTAACATTTTTGCACTTTACGGAGCTCGTTTCATGCTGCGCATTTATATATCGAGTGTCTTCGAAGATGCGCACATCCTCTCAACTGCAAATTTTTTCAAAAGTTGAGAAAATTTGATTGAACATTGTGTAAAAAAATTTAAATTTCAATATTTTTTTAGATATTTTTTAAAATTAAAATAATATTAAAAATATAAAATGTGTTTATAAACCGACCACAACTGGCAATGTTATTCTTTAGTTATTTATTCAAAATTCAGACAACGTTTCGACCTTAGTTCAGGCCCTTATCAAGTCTGCTAAGAAATAAATTGACACACTTCTACATAATAAAATTCATACTAAAATTCGTCCTACGTTTGTTGGACATTAACGTCGTGATATTAGAAAATGAACTAAGGTCGAAACGTTGTCTAAATTTTGAATAAATAACTAAAGAATAACATTGCCAGTTGTGGTCGGTTTATTAACACATTTTATATTTGTATTTTTATTTCACTGGCGACTTATAAATTACTCGTAAAAATAATATTTTTAAATATTTTTTGACTAAAACTTTTAGAGAAAAAATTTTGTTGAAATAAAAAAAAAATCGGTTGGAAATTGAATACAAAATTATATTCATTGAACTACTCATTATTTGTAACGTCAAGAGAAATTCAGTTTTATCATATTAATATTCTTTTATTTCATTATAACAATAGAAACAATTGCCTCAATACAAAAAAAAAATCATTATTCTTCGTATTTGTGTGATTCAGGGAAAGTTCGCTTTTCTTTACTTTAGTAAAAAACTTTATATTAATTTTCGCAAATATATTCTGTATTTATCTAGTTCTAAAACTTTGTCCATCGAGAGAAACGTTCCCTTAGAATTGAAATACACGAAAAAAATTGCGTTAGAGAGAAAGAAGAGGAGAGGGAAAAAATCGAAACACATCGTCCATACTGGTGCATTAACTTCGACAACGCGTTACGGTTCGTTTTTAGCCGTGCGTCAACTGACGTGAATGAATCTTCGTTTTTCTCCGTTTCGATGGCTCTTTTTTTTAGTCATTCAGGTAAAGCTAGTGAGCCTTTCTGTTTTATTTCACTTCCGTGTTATTCGTCGCGCGCGCAATACATGTTCGGCCCCCATGATCTATGGGACAGATCTGATCCACCGACCGCGCGGAGTGACGCGCCTACATGCGGTTGCACGCGCGAGTACGATAAATCACGGCGAATATGAGCTCCCGGTACGGCGCATTGCCACACGGGGTGCCATTCGAAACAGGCCGAACGTCCAGGGCAAACGTTTGCAGTTTCTCTCCGACGTCGCGTCCCTCCTGTATACTCTGATCGATGATTCCGCAATGACAGTTGCCGCTTTCTGTTAACAGATGCGTCGTCGTCGTCGTGCTTCAATCGCGCGATGAAGAATCACGCGCGACAGACGTCCGATTTCTTATTTCATCGAGGTTTCATCTCGAAAGTGCCGATATTCTAGTCTGATACAATTATGCTTTGCCCGACTCTGGCGAATGCATGGATATAATATAAAGATGTATATTTATATAATATAATAATGTACGCGATAAGAGAGTGTCTCTTCTATTATAGAATAAATTAGATCTTAATTAGCGAAATTCTCTTACTTTTGCGCCTAAACTTTACTTACTAATTAACGGAATTTTCCAAGAAACACTTACTCTTATGGCCGAGCATTGTACTGTGTCTGAGTTTTTAACTTTAATCCAGATTATCTTCTAAGGGAAGAATAAGTAGTAATGGTAATCATGATGGGATTTAGCTTGACGTTTCTTAACATAATGGAAAATGTGTAGGACAGAATTTCAAAGGACAAAAATAGAAACCGTGACAAGCAACTGAGATACTGCGAGCGTGATATCGTGGTATATTCGTGGTAATATCCGCCCTTCAGACTCTGCTTGTTCATGCAATTTAGTAGAGTATACAGAGTACCCGAGACCCGCCGAATGTCCTTTCAACAACAGATACCACAGATCAAACAAGAAAATGGCGATTGCTGCAATTTCGAGAAATTAATATAGACGAAATTACGATAGAATTGAAAAATAAAAACTTTTAATTCATTATTAAAGTCAACAAATAAAAATAAAGAGCAATTTTTAATTTTAATTATATTTTTTAAACACTAAGGATATCTCTAATTTATTAATTTTATATAGAAATTAATATAGAAAAGTTAATATAAAATTAATATAAAATATTTTATTGAGAAAATACCTCATAATGAAAATAAGAAGTGAGAAAAATGGTTAAGGAGTCTACCGACAATTTTTGAGAAAAAGAAATTAAAGTCTAGATCAACTCATGCAAATTTAAAGTCCATTTTCTCTTTAAGTAAATTAAATTACAAGTTTTGAGATATAAAAAAAAAGAACAAACCCTTGGAATATCTTTAGCACATTAATTCTAAGCATACATTGCGAAGCAATACGTACAAACTAGCTAAGAGTTGTCGTCCCTGGATACAGCAAAGGAACAACGTGACGTGCCGCCGCGAGTCGTGAGGGGCTCGATCTTGTACGAGGTGAGAATACTAACGGCGGTTGTGTGTAACGAAAGCTGCAGGAATTATATATGCGAGTGTACCGGAAGCAACTGTAAAGAGCCGGGTGTATAGCAAGCGAAAGGATAGAAGAAGGAAGGGAAGTATGTGCTTTTGGGTCGGTCGCGTCAGAGTGCCGGCACACTCCTCGTTTCCGAGTTGCGAGCCACTCGAGTGCTCTCTTCCCTGCCTCCTTTTCGCGAAAATTGCGCTACGTAAGAGTGCCGTACGAGTACGGAAGACTAACGGATTTGAGCAGGAATCCATGCCCGTATCCTCCTCGTTCGGGCGAATATACACCTCGCGAAGAGTGATTTATAACGCCTCCTTGTAATCTTCCTTTTGTCGACCTTTTGTCATTTTCGAGAAAAATTTAATAAGATCTCCGAAAATTCGAAAATCACGACTCTTACTTCTACGTTAATTAGTGTATTTTATTAAATGATTATTTCTAAAATTGATTTTATTGTAAAACTATTCAGAACGATATTTCATTTTTTTTTTTGCGATAAATAGCAAGATGCTAAATATTTAATCAATCTCATCGAAAAATATGTTAATTTAAATTCTCAAATTCTCATAAAGAATCAATATACGAGTATCTGCAAAAATGTAAAAAAGGGCTTCCTTTCCTGATAATTAGTTATAACATTGCATTTACAGTTAACAGGTGCAATATATCTTGTGTGTATTCTGTTTACCGAAGCGAATGCTGCCATCGAATGGTCACTGGCATTCAAGACAGTTATATACGCAGTGCTATCGGGCGTACTAATCCGTAACAAGGGGCATTATGCGCGTCGCTGTTGATTACTTACGCGACGCCGAAGTTACTGACACCGTATCCAATAGCGGGGGCATATCGTGTCACAAAGGTCAACAACTCGAAGGATAAGGTCCTTTTGATCCCTCAAAGGATTTAGCTTGTGGTTAACGGTGATCCCGGTATACGATTTCGGGACTTAGTAACAGCTGCTTCCATACCAATGTAACTAACTACAGTTCGCACTAGTAGATTTCGATTAAGACGAAACATCGTCCTTCGTGATAATCTAGTTTTTGTTTGTTCCGAATCATCGTACAAGGTTGCTTTGCGCAAATAGAAAACGAATAGCTACAGCATTGGAAAATATTTGAGAAATTATGAGATTCTTTTTGTACCATTTTAAATAGTTTTATCAGGTTTGAAAAATTTATGATGTAATCATGTTTACACATCGATTTCTTTTCTGTTTAAGTAAAACGTTTCAACTCGCTGTAGTTGAAACATTTCATTATTATACACACCATTTAGATCTTTATATAAAACGTAAAATAGCGAAAGAGAGAGAATTTCGTGGATATCTCAAATTCTTTTAGAGATATTCGCATGTTCGTGTATTTGAACGCGTAAGTCAATCTGGCCCAGTATACCTAAAAATTTTATCACTCAATGCATTCGCTTTTGGATTCCGAAATAATCATCAAAGAGGAAACCTTTGTAAATTCCTCGGATGTAACCTTCCTCGCTGCTATTCGAGCAATCTCACTCGTCACATCTCGCGTCGACATTTAAAACAGTATATATTCATTACGAATAGTTAATTTTCTTGTTTTTTCACCGGACCCTCAGAGCCGCGGTACGTTTGTACTTTATGGTCGGCCGATAAAACACGAACATTTTCGTCAACGAGGTATAATCGATCCACATCGCGTTACACAGCGCGTCGCGATGTGGCAATAAAGAGAATACGCGAACGTCAGTGCGCATAATTGCATTAGTCGCGACGTTGGAGAGAGACCTGGGGATATTCCAACCCTGTTTTGAATTCATGGGCGCTGTTCAGTCTCGTATCCCACATTCCCGGATTCAGAGCAGCCCCGTAAAGTTTTCTCCTATTACGCGTGTACTTGTCACGAGGGAAGAGCCTCTCTTTTCATCTCCCTCTTTCTCTCTCTTTCGTATCCGGGGCGAGTTACGAGAGATTTATGCGAATCAAGATACTCCAGCGTGATTGCGCGCGAGTCCCGAATCTGGAAAGATATATCTCAGGTGCGAAGAAGAAGTACGTTAGAATTCGTGGGTGGGAGGGATCAAGATGGGCAGAGAGGGAGATCTTTTCTCGGAGGTTGAAAACGAACTCCTCGTCTTGATCCCTCCTGTCAGGTTACGCTTCGCTTTGCAATTCGTAAGGCTCGCGATTCTCATTTTCTGACGTGAATTCGGCGAGGGAGAGGCAGATGGGCGCGCGCAAAAACCCTTAAGTGCACAATCCGACAAATGGCCGCTTGATATGCACGAGCGTTCGAAAAAGTTGTTGAGCGCATGTATGTGTGTATGTGAATCGTAAATTTTAGTTGGAAAATCAATTTCTCAACGGCATAGAGATTACAGCGATATGTGGGGTGTGTACGATATACTAATTTACGGTCGCGTTAATACTTAACCAAGTAGTTTCAAACTGGAGTTTGCAGCGTAACGTCTTTGGTATACTTTGATCAAGTAGCTGCTTACTCGCATTGCAGTATTGTACGTGCAAAGCTAAAAGATGCTTTAGCGTCACTTTATACTCCTCATGTTAGAAAACACGAGAAAACGTGATAAACTATAAAAGAAAGATTAAAAGGAACATAAAAGACTAATTATAACTGTAAGACAAAACTATTTAGTAAGAAAATTGAATTTTTTTTTAAAACCCATTTGAGCTAATTTTATAGAAAATTTCTCTTAAAATGAAATATTAAAAATATGCATGTAAAATCTGATGAAAATTAATTTTTTAAACATTGATTCGCAATTTTTATTTTAAAGAAAAGAAATACAAAAAAGCATTTTTACATTCGTTTTAATATCGATAAATTTAATATTAATATTCTCATGAATAATGTCCGTCATAATCATCTACGGTGCTATTAGCACGTAGAATTCTTGATCAAGTTTTGAATTAATCAATGAATACATTATTACAAGTACATATATATAAAGAGTATCCGATACCATTAGCGTTACATTTCACTCATAAATGTCAGAAAACATGTTAAATTAAAGTATGCAAATTTTAATAATGTTGAAAAATCAATAGCCATTACGAGAATAAGCGACTGTGAGAATTAAAGAATTTACACGAATCATATTTTGCAGATATTAATGTGCTTCAATTAATTCCAAGTAAACTTTGTTTTATATTTAAATAGAAATTCAATGATTAATTATATGAAATATTTAATATTGAAATTCAACAAAATGAGCCAACCATCCCTAAAATTTTCTTAAAGAGTAGTAGATTCCGAGACCTATTAAACGGAAAGGCTAATGAATGGAATAGTTTAAATACATATTTTATAACGATGGCTTCAGATCTTAGGAAGTCGAATTTTCTTCAACGAAAATGTAATAAGAAAGCATTACTCTGCGTTTTTCATAGCTTTAAAATTTTCAATTTTATAAGTATTTTGGCGATTAAATCTGAAATTAAAATTTTGTCAAATATAATTCAATCTAATTTAAAAAGATGTGTAATATACATCAATATACTATATAAAACGCAAATGAAATTGATTTAGAACTGACATTAATATTAATTATCAATTTGCATGTTATAGCTTATTGCGTGACGTTGGAAAGTTAAAAAGTTTAAAAAGTCCTATAAAGTTCATATCCGATATTGCATCAAATTTCTTTAAATTGATACATCATAAAAGTTAGCTTTAAGTGATATAAATTGTAGTCTAAGAAGAGCTAGTGCATGTTGCACGCGATTTATCTCTTTGTATGAATCGCATTCATAACATTTGTAAGAACAACCTTAGTCCGCTGGTAGCTTCTGTCAAGAGTTGTCGAGTAAATAGCCCGAATGGGATTCGTCTCAGTAAATATGTCTCCCGATACGTCACGGAGCTTTCGCGTTATACGACATCATTTATAAAATGAAGAGGACTGCTACACAACGCTCTAAAAGTAGTGATAAATAACACACAGCCCGAGACGTCTGGCTGTCCCGAATTTCAGTTCGAGGAAATAAAATTAGGCCGACGCATATATAACGAATAAATTTCCATATATTCGCAGTTGTGTTATTTGTAAATTATTGAGATAGCACTGTGTTATTACTGAATTACTGGCGCGATTGAAAGAAAACTGTTTCGCGTTATAGTAATAAACACATCGAAATAAACATACTCTTTTTGTTCCTCGAGCATCGATAAATCATCGGTCTATGCGAGACAACGTCGAATAGCCCAGATTTTTTTTTCTCTCTTGCTGCGAAATGTGAAGGAGAAATCTTGCGAATTATAGTACGGCGGGCGATATAAAGCGGCAATAAAAACGAAGACGTCACTCCGATGGACAAACGATCATCGCCATTATCATTGGTCCGTAAACGCGCGCGTCCGCGGTATATATTAATGCATTTCGCCGCTCTATTTATGATCCGCCTCCACCCAGGAGTCGTTTACTTTCAATTCTCGGATGTTCGATTAATTTTCGTATCGATGGCGTCCCGACGCGACGCCGGCGCTCGCCCCCTCGACGTCACGAAATTTATAGCCCGCGGATTTCGCGAACTTCGCCTCGGGCTATTGCGCGATCGCGGAAAATCCGATATACATATATCCGTTGCATTGGACGGGATATTTAAAAGTGTCCGGCTCACGAGGTTATATCTGTACACGAGCTGCCGAATCTGTACACGAATGACCGAAGAGAGAGAGATACGCGATACATATCCTCCGCGGGAATAACGGCGATTAAACTTTATGGGCCACGAACCCGGTGTCTCTCTTCTTCTGGCCGATTGGCGGAGACAGAAACCGAGGCTGATTGCGAAATGCGGATCTGTATGGAGTAGCTCGATCGTTTTATATGCGTGAGCCCATTCCTGTGTGTTCTCCTGAAATATGGTTTTGTCGTTTGCGCGTTCGAACAGGTGCGCGAATCGAAATGGGGTAAGGTACGATCATGTGCAGAGCTTTGTGCGCTAATATTTTGTACACCTGCGAGATATTTCAACATGATGCGCGGATAGAGATTGCATTTGCATTACATTATATAAAAGTATCGTAAAATGTTTGTCACGTGTGAATTTACTATGATTAAAGAGAGGAGAAACATATGAGACTGAAATAATTTTCTTATTGTCGATGATAATACTGTTCAACAAAACATGATTTTTCTCGAACACCGAAACGAGATGAGTCGTTTCTTTATAGTTTATTGGATGCTGAATACGAATCCGGTTTTCAAACTGCTCCATCACGTCATAATTTGAGCAACTTTTGATTAAAGTTGCAAAAAAGAACTATTTTCACGAACTTTGTCACATTATAATTGCAATATGTGATAAGCTGAAGAAGTTTTATTACAATCAAAATTATGTATGTTGTTAGGATTTTGAACTCTCAAAAGGAATTTTTGTTGTTTGTTATGATATTAATAATGTTACGTTCTGTGATCTCCACGAGTCTTTTCTTTCGGAGAACGCAATGCGATATATCTGAAATATCGTAGACGCATAGAGATCTCGCATAAGCGTACGATCTGACAAGCAAAGTAAACATAATCTCAAAGAGAGTTAAACCGTCAAAAATAAAAGATATATACAATACAAACCGCAAGAGTCAAACAGGCCAATCTATAAACTCTACACTATAACTCGCGGTGCCTTAAAAAAGATAAGTTAGTTGACAGCTCTAGCATTACGCCCTGCGATTCTTTCTTTCGGAGAACGTAGGGCGATATTCAAAATATCGCAGATCCGCAGATAAGCCATGATGTGACAATAAGATATCCATATGATTAAATATGAGCTGTGTTGCGGAAGATATCTGTGATTTACAATTAGGTCATTGATTATATATAATGAGAAATAAAATTCGGCTCGTGTAAAATTAAAATAAGTTATAAATTAAAAGGCCAACTTAACCAGCTGATTAATTAGGTGTTAACAATTTATTCTAAGTCATGAAAATAATACAAATGATAATTAGTAAACGTTTCGACTGTACAACAGTCTTTATCAATACAAATATCGCTTTGCTAACATATCCATAAATCAAATAATTTGAAAAGAAACATTATTTATAATGTTTTTCAACAAAAAATATTTTAAAGAATTTTTATCGTCTCGACATAGATGTAAGTGATCACTATCTATTTAAAAATCAAATATCCAATATTCAGGCTAACACATTA